>NW_024884811.1:10198111-10281197 GCF_019232065.1 Centrocercus urophasianus
TATATATATATATATATATATTTTATATATATATATATATATATATAGTATGTATATATATAAGTGTATATATATATATATATATATACTTAATTACTTTTATTTCTTAATTGTTATTTACTTGTAAAATTCCTGACTCATGGCAGGCCAGCACTGGCAATGTGCTTCCAAGGAGGCCTGGGCTGTGAAGCAGGTTGTCTGGTACAGTAGACAGGATGTTTTGCTGGCTTTGAGAAGGTATTTGTGTGCTGAGGAATGGTCCTGAAACCTTTTCAAAATATTTTAACTGAAACAATGGAAAAGCATTAAGATTTTAACAATTATTGTTTTATTTTTAACAAGTCCAGAGACAGCAGTATTGCCAAAGAACTTTCACTGGGATTGCACAATGTACAAATTGGATCAATATTTTGTCCAAGTTGTATTTTTGGCAATACTTCATGTGCTAAACACTAAGTTTTCAGTCATGTACAGCTAATTTAATCTGTCGGATGAGAGTGCACTTAAATTTTGCAATCTTCAATCTGGAACAAGGTATTCTTAATGTTACACTGTGCTTGTGTTTGTCTAGAACCACGAATGTCTGTAGGCTGCAACATATTTAACATATTGATTCAAAAAAACGAATGTAAGAGATCTTTTCTCTCATTCAATAACCTTCTGAATTCCTTCAGCTGGCAGTGTGTTGCCCTCAGGAGATACAGGAGAAGATCTTAAGGACAACAGCAATAGCCTAAATGGTGGTGGATAAAATACTGGCATAGTAGGAATTCATTGTTGGCACTTCAAGAGTACTTGGTTGTTGTGTCCGACAGACAGAATATTTCCAGGTTCTTGTCATTCTGGCTTTCACAGCAGAGTTCTAAACCGATTTTAACGCAGAAGAGTTAAGAAGCACTGGAGTAGAGGAAGGTTATCCTGCAAAAATTGCAGTCTTACTTTTTTTTTTTTTTTTAAATTTAAAACATCTGAAGATGCTTTTATATTGAAGAATGGAAAACATCTGTGATACTTACATATACAAAGCTCATCTTTTTGGAGTTCATTCCAGTTTCTCTGAAACAAAGCTCTTAGTAGTGCTTGAAATAGCTCAAAAATAGCTGTTTTTGAGTAGTTTGAAAGTCCAATATAGTCAAATGTAAACTAAGAGCTACAGAGAACACTTGCTGTAAGTTTCTTACTCCTCTGCAGTGGATTTCTTAATGCTGTGCATGCAAACTAATCATGCAGTTTTGGAGTTTTGTGCACGAGATTGCTTTCTTACCTCCCTTGTGGTACGTCTGCGGT
The DNA here is from genome assembly GCF_019232065.1 of Centrocercus urophasianus. Taxonomy (NCBI): domain Eukaryota; kingdom Metazoa; phylum Chordata; class Aves; order Galliformes; family Phasianidae; genus Centrocercus; species Centrocercus urophasianus. The sequence goes on from NW_024884811.1 coordinate 10,199,399, forward strand.
AAATCCGATTGCCCTGCGGCACGCTGTTACTCTTTGACGGGAGAGCAGACTGACTGAGACTTTTTACTGATCCCTGATTCAGGCCCCAGGTGCGGTGACCAGCTGGGACACCTGCTGGAGGTGGCAGGGAGCTGCCTGGGAATCCACAAAACTTATTAACCTGTGCTAATTTGTTTGTCAGGTTTAAGTGAGGGTGTAACACAGCACCCTTAAATTACACAGAAGACTGAGTGAGACCTGCTAGATAACCTGTGAAGAGACTTAAACGTTTTCTCAGCAATGTGCTCTGTGTAATGTGTAGAAGAGAGCTGAAGTATAGTTTCATTTCCCTGTTTAGGACTGGATCAGAAATCTCTTAGCATTTTGTTGTCTCTTCTTGACGAAGAAGTGGCTGGGCTTTGTTCTGTGCCCTGTCAGGCATCTGCTGTTCTATGCTTTTTCCTAAGCCACTTCCCTAAAGGTGAAGTTGGTGATGAAGTGGTGATGTTAGTGCCTTTCAGCCTGGGCCTTCCAGAAGCTGTTTAGAAGTCAGAGGTAGTGTTGCCTTCCCTAACGGAAATAGCCAAGTGTAAAGCTGTTTCTACAAATACAGGGTTAGGTGTCAGCTTTTGCACTTGGCTAGCTGCCTTTCTTCCCTTCAGTGGCAGACAATCATGGTCTATATGAACTCTCACATTTCAGAAATGTGCACATCTAAATAGGAGCAGTTTATGTTGTCTCTTGATGGTGACATACAGTAACTACGCTGCTTGTGTGCATACTGTGATTATCTGATAAACACTTGATTTTTAATTGGTATATTTAGGCTTTTTGTCCTGAAAATTTTCAGAAACGTCAGAATGCTAAACAATTATTCTGCTCTAATATACGCTGTTTCTAGTTTCAGGATGTGCTTGCTTACAGGTTGAACTTGAGTTGAAGGACAGGGAGTTACTGCCTGATGCTGAGATCAACTTGATGTTGAAACAGTGGGGCTTCTGCTAATTGTCAAAACCTACTGACAGAAACAAATGATGTCTGTTATGCCTTGATAGCAATCTTGAAATGGCATGGGAATGTTTGTTTTTTTTCCTGTGTCACTGTGGCAAACATGGAAAAATACTGAAATGTTTGTTGTTTTTTCTTCCAGACTATCATTTTATTCTGGCCATTCTTCGTTCTCCATGTACTGCATGCTATTCCTAGCAGTAAGTATGTTTTTTCCATGTATTTAATAGTGGGGAAAAAAATAACCCAACCCAACTCTTATTTACCTGATGCAAAACTCTGCAATAAGAAATGTTTGATTTGATTAGGCTTTGCATGTTTCATTAAAGAAATAAATTAATACAAAGCCCTAGACTTAAGCTTAATCAAATATGAATGAGTCCATAAGTTCTAAACAGGAGACCAACTTCATTTTCTAATTCTTCCTACTTTTACATACCTCTCCACCCCAACAGGAGAAGAGTTAAAGGGCATGGGAAGTAAGGGGAGAAGTTTAGCTGCAGAAATAAAAATAAGACTACAATTTTTTTGATAGTTTCCAATGTATGAGGATTTGAAGGGCTTCTTCCTTGAGCGTTGATTTTCAATTTCAAGCCTAAAGCCTCATACGCTTCAGTTCAAGTTAGCTTGAGTCAAAAAAACTCCTCCTAGAATAAGCTTTGTAACACTAAAAATTGGATACTTATATACAATATACTATAATGTTTCTCATCTGTTCAGCTGTGTTTAAAAAAAAAAAAAAAAAAAAAAACAACAACCACTGTTTTTTTCCTTGTTCACTGTCTCTTCTAGTCTCCAAAATCATACAGGTCTACTTGTGATGCAGTTCCAAAAAACGGAATACATGGATCAAAACCACCATTTCCATGATATGATGAAGCTATTACTGTTATGTAGCAACCTTATACTGACTTGTCCTGCTGCGTTCAATTGTCCCTTAACCTCTTCTTACATGGTTTCATGATGCCTGTGAGAATATGACGTTGCAACCCTTCAGAAGCACAAACTTAGACCAGAGAAAGTTTACGATGTGTATGATAAGAATGAGTCTGGTTTATAATAATCTGTACTGATTGGATGAAAGTCATTGGTCATAGATCTCAGTCTGTCTGAACTTTTATCTCTGCTACTTGTATGAATGAGTCCAGCTTGACATGTCTTGTGGGGAAGGTGGTCGTGAGCAGGACTTTTCAGCCAGTATGGACTCAGAGGAAGGTTGCTGTTTTGAAATCTTGCCTCATAATGAAAACTCCCCCTACCTGTGCTCAATCTTCCTATGCCCTAGTTATTTGCCTTAACACTGAGACAACATCTAAATAGCATGAGTGCTGTGTAATGATATTTATGCTTGGACTTCCAGGCTCTGTTTAATTTGCTAGGATTTTAGAAAAAATGCAATCTTTGGCAAAAAGAGCAAGATTTTTATTTGCTATTCTTCTTTTGAATATGCGAGTTTCTTCACATGGTTTGAATAACCCTGTCTGTAGTAGCCTGTACATGTGCTTGGTGGTTTCTTTTCTAAATTCATGCTTGTGTGCAGAGTTGCTGAACTCATGACCTGAGATGCAGTCAGCTATGGAGTTTTGTGTGCTTATCTGCATGCTTCACACTTAGCAACCTTCTGCATGGGGAAGGAGGTAGACAATATGAGTCAGATCCTTCTGTGTCCCATTTTAAAATGCTGTAAATCCAGAGCTTGTATCAGTCCCTTAACCTGCAGGTGTACAGATATCCTTAACTCTCATAACAAGGCATTTGTGAAGCAGTGATGTATTGCACATAAATTCATATATCATTCAGGTGTGGCAGAAAAATGTTCAGAACAGAATTACAAATGTTAGAGAAAGGAAAGCAGTCTTGAAATTGGAAGCACACAAGAAGGAACATAATTTCAAAGTGTGCTCAAAGGCCTGCATTGGACCTGTTTGGTCACACATTCAGCCTCATGGTGGCTGCTGCTGCAGTTTTGGCTCTTGGGAGATGGTGCAAGAAACTGCTGTTGTAACCCCCAGTGTTAGGATATTGTGCTCAGAAAGTGAAATATTGTCAGTCATTGAAGGAATTTATCTTCTCACATGTTTCCTACTAAACTATACCCTGAGTTTACACAGTCCAATTTTGATAAGACTTTTTTTTTTTTTTTATAGCAGTCTGACCCTGCCTGGGGGAGGAGGTGTTCTTTTTCTTTTCCTGCACCTCTGTTTCTTGTTTAACTTCTCTGGCTGAGCAGTACAAAGAGTAGGAGACTTTGAGATTAGAGTTGTTTTTTCATAGGAACGTCTGAAGAGGGCTAACAACTTCTGTGCAGGTGTAGGTGTGTTTTTCTGCTAATTAATATGGTATCGCTGCATACCAACCTTTGCATTGACTGTGGTCTTGGTAGTTTTTTTAAAAAGCAAACCACAAAACAAAAGTATTTAAGCAGGCAGCTACTACAGGAAGATGAGGCAAATGCTTTCTCACCCTCCTCCTTGCCCACGTGGCAAGGCAGAGTGCTGCTCCTGGCTCTAAACCAGGCCTGCAGCATTTGATAACCTGTTTGTTAACTGAACTCTGATGCTGGCTTCATCTGCTCTTTGCACACTTACTCTAGCTGCAGTCTGAGTCATGAGCAGGACAAAATTGTGAACATGTGGCATTACTCATAGCAGCGTTAATCATAACCAGATGCTGGTTTCCTAAGGACTAGAGGAATCTGCCTTGTGTGTACTGCAGAACGTGTTCTTTTAACTGTTCTGAATTCATGAACACTGGCAGGTTGTGCATGAAGGAGCGGTACTGGGAGAAGTCAAATGGGAAATGATCGCCGCCACAGATAGCACAGGCATTGCTACTGTAAAATGAGGATGTGCTTAAAATGTGTGGCTTAAATCAAGATAAATTGCAGAATATTAGATAAGTAATGGAATGCCTCTTCAGCTCAGTTACCTGAGACAGAATTGCTGTGTAAGAAGCAAGTTATATGGTAGCTGCACATTCTGTTATGTACAGGAGCACCTGGTGGATTTAAAAAACTAGTAAGAGGTGATATATCACTTCCAGTAACTTTAGATGCTTTGACTTCTAAGCAGCTACAGTAATGTCCATGGAGTAACAATGTACGTAGAGTAATAATCCTTCAGGGTCTTACTACTTAGCAGGATGTTCTGATGCTCTGAATGAAGATTGAACTAAGGCAGAAGTTTCTCTAGTAGCAATGTAAGAAGGACATAAAAGTTAGGAGCTGGTCATGCCTTCGTATTGAGCATTTATGCTGTGCTATCTGCTTTACATTGTTTATCTCCATGAGGAGCAGAAGCATGCTGGTTCTAATCCTAAGGGGCAAAAACATTTTTTTAGTATTGGCAAAAATCAAAGTACTGCAGCCTGGTTTGAATTTTTCTCACTTAGCACATCTTTTTCTTACCTAACATGCAGGGCTTCTGCTGCTAAAACTCTTAAGTGCTTCTTTTTGGTAATAGAAAAGTGGGCTTTACAAGTGTCTCTATGCAGTCATCTGTGCATTCCCTACTAAGCAGAAGTTTAGCACAAGAGGTTAGTGGGAATGATGTCTGGAAGAAGGTACAGAGGCAGGCACGAGGTGTGCATGTGGTGACTGGTGACTTATGCTGGTAGTGTATGTAGCACTTCGCAGGGGATGTGGTACTTCGCAGAGAACTATTGGTGATAAGAAAAATTTGGGAAGTCTGGAAGCTATGATGTCTGAGTTGCAACTGCACAACTCCTGATACTGGGAGGGAAAAAAACTGCAGGTTTAAACATACTTCTGTGATGAGTGTCTAGTCTCAAAGTGAGGGAAGGTTATGTGAAAATAGTATGCAATTCAGTCTTTATACTTAAAGGGAAGGATGTGTTTTGTTTTTTCTTCTCTTTAGACGTGCTGCAACTTTAATGTGTGTTTTCTGGAGGCTTCATTAGCATGGAAGCAGGGGTTCTGACTACATGGTCTCAATTTCCTTGCTTCAGGAATCCCAGAAGAAAATCTGATTTAAGTATCTGTAGAGAATTATGCCTTGGGATTACTGATGAGTAGAAGTGCCAGCTGAAAAACATGGCAGTCTGAACAAAATGGAAAGGATAAGAGCTGGAAAGTGTAAACTTCCAAACTGAAAACACATAAATTACACCTGGGAGGAGCTGGGGAAACATGAATGAATACCACGTCCTCTGAACTGTTCAAAATGAATAGTCTGAAGTAAATCAGAACTGGGAATTTGAAGCTTTTCTCCTTAGTTTGTCCTCTGGTTTGTAGAGAGCAGAAGTGAACTTTTAACTTCAGGGATGGGAATATTTACTTGTTTGTAACTTGAACGTGTATTTTTGGGAAGCTTTGCTCACCAGTATTTACAGCTACTTAATATTACCTTTCTGAATTTCCCTTTGTGAGCAGTTTGCCTCCCTTACATCTGCTAAGGTTGTCTAAGTAAAAGGAATGAATCTTTGATTCCACATCACCTGAAATACATCCAAAATGGATAGCAGCCTCATTAAGCTGGTATCTGGTTAAAGCCTTCTACAGAAACCTGTAATGAGCTTAAATCTTGTTATTGTACCTGGATTTCCAGCATGTTTATGTGCAAAATCTTCAGCTGAATTGATCTCGTGTAGCTTGCTGTGTGTGACTGCATGGCATGAAAATAGACACAAGGATGGTTCATGAGATGGTTGGAGATTCATGATCCTTGAGGTCCCTTCCAACCCTGGCCATTCTGTGATGGTGCCTATGGTCAGTGAGACTTCCCGCTGGGAGAGGCAGTCTGTTCATCCCTTTGGGAAAGGGGAAGGATGCACTAATTCTGTTTCATAAAACACTCATCTAACATTTTTGGAAGAAAGGTAATACAGAATATCTCTTTAGTATCTTTAGGAAGTGTTAAATAGCACCAAACTGGATATTATGATGCCATGTTACTGTCAAAAAACTGTGGTGTCTGGCAGACCAGTTTAAGACCTGAGTTTTTAGGCTAGACTTGTTTGCTTTTAGTCTTCTTATTTGTCATCTTATGGAATGAGTTGTAAAGTGTCAGGCCAGGAAGCAATGATGGTGATTCAATGTGTTTTGGGATTCTTTTGGCTGAGATAGGTGGATCAGCTTGAGACTGAACTGTTATCTCTGGGAAGCTTTTGCTAACAGCAACTTCATGTGGAAACCATGGAGAGATTGAGCAGCAGCGGCATCTGAGAACCTAGTGATTTAGTAACAGATGCTGGAGCACAAAATGTTGGCATCCCCACCCCTTGCTGGTCCTTCCCTTTCGTTATTAAACAGCTGACACATTCCCCCTTGTATTAACAAAACCATCTTATCTGGATTGGAAGATAGGAGGACAAGTGTAACTGAACACCTTTCCTAGCAATTTCTCTGCTACTAAAATATCATTCCTGCCTTGAAAGTAGATACTGCTGTCCATCAACACTTCAGACTTTCATTTAAAAAAAAAAAAAAAAGTTTTAAATGTTCTATCTGAAATCTACCAAAGTTGTTCAATGTGTGCTCTATCTTCATTGGCCAGAATGACCCTTTTGCATCCACTGCAGTTGGCAGCAAGGGGTGCAGCCCTGAGGATTGAGTTGCTGTAATGGAGTCGGACTTGGCTGCAGGTAGCCTGGGCATGTTACTGGCTGCCCCTTGCTAGGGTGAGGAATTGTGCCCAGGAACCAGCCAAGCTGCCATGCTATTCTGGGGAGAGTAATGTGGGATGGGGGGGTAAAGAATCTGTGAAAGGTAACTTGAGTTGCTCATAAGCTCTTCCACTGTTCACTGGGAAAGTAGATCTTGTGTGCTCATGGAAGCAGGAAATTATAGAAGAGAACTAGAGAGCAATTTGTATTTCAGTGACCTGGACTGGCAGCCTATGCCCTGTGCAGAGAGGCGACACGCTAGACACAAATGGAAGCTGGGTTTAGGCTGTTTTTTTGGTTTTGTTTTTTTTTTTTTTTGGTGGGTGTGTATATATTTATAATCCTAAATGTGAAAATCAGACGTTGCTCCTGAAATCTTGTTTATGTTGGGATTAAAGGTTGGGTGCAGCAATTCCCAAATAAGGGCCTGGTAGCTTTTACCACAGTATCTTACATACATTTGTTTGCATGGCAGTGTTTCTTCACTTTCCCAAATAGTACTTGAACTAAGCTATGGAAGTCCCTAGTGAGTTTCTGCCCATGTGAAAGTTGAGGACTGTCTGGTCTTCCAAAACTAATAGGAGGACATGTCCTACTGAGAGTATTTTGTGTGGCTGTAGCTTTGGGCAGAAGCATGTTACTTGAAGCACAAATTAAAAAATAAAGGATAACTGGTCATGCTATGAGACTCAAGGATGGAGACGCTTGCGTTTCTCCCACCTGCATACTCTCCTAGTACTCATTCAGTACCAGTGTTTAGACTTCTCAGTAGCAAGCAAATGAAGAGAAAAGAGACTTCTGTAGTGCACTTGGGAATTGCAGCTGTTGGTAGTGATGAGATTATTGTGAATTAGCTCCTGCAGGACAAAGATGAAAGCATTTCCTTGCAGAGCTCACCTTCTGTAGAGGCTTCTGTAATTTGGTGTTTGCTAGAGGAACAGAAGCAAATACTTTTCTCATCAGAAAAAGACAAGCGTTAGTTTTTGGAGTAAAATAGAATGTTGAAGTTTTCCCTGCTTTATGGTAAAAAGTGATGTCAGTAAACTATTTCTACAACGTACAGCTAGGCTGCAGCTGGAAGATTACTAAACAAAACAACTGAAGAATTATTACTTGTCTGGTGGAAATGTCTGTATAAAATACATTGACTGTACTTTCAGTTTGCCTTCTAAACTAGTACGTGACAGGAGGTTTCTCTGTTGCATGGGAGGCAGCTCTCACAGTATCAAATACTTTCTGATGGCAGTATGCAGCTGTCTGAGGCTAGGCTAGTATGTACACTGCCTTTTTGCCCTCCTCTGGCAAACTTTGTTTCCTTTATTTATCTGTCCAATGGAGCAGCTCCCTGAGCAGCACATAATGTTCAAACACTAGAGGTGGCTCAGGTGTCAGGAGGAATGCCTGGGTGGAGTGTATGAGGATAGAGTTTCAGCAGCAGCCCATGTGCATCTCCACCTGGAACTAAGTGCAAACCTATATCCTTTTCCTTCTATAAAAAGGGAAAAATATTTCTGAATTGGTGGCTTCTTTCTCCTTTGTTTTCTGACCACTCCAAAGAAAATAGAGATGCAGATAAAACAGGGATCATAAGTAGAGTATTTAATAAGTAAAGTATTTTGGTTTTAGTTGGCTGTAGTTTAGGTTTCGGCATACAAAAGCTACACCTATTTATTAAATGATATCTAATGGCCTTATGGTAGCGTTAGGGTAGTATGGTTAGGTTGTGGTTGGACTCCATGATCTTTAAGGTCTTTTCCAACCTGAGTGATTCTGTGGTAAGTATTTATTTATTTAAGAAAATTAAATCTCATTAGGAAGGCATAACAGACCTTAGTCTCCAAGTTTTTTTTTTGTTTTTTTTGTTTTTTTTTTCTTTTTGAAGATCCTCAACTCATGGTTTACTTAAATTGTCCTACACCTTTGTGGTTCAGAAGTTGGCAAGTTTTCTGTTTGGATGTCTTTTAAAAAAAAAGTATGTCTTTTAAAATTACTTCAGTTAGGCACTACATGTTAACATCAAGCTTCACAAAAATGCACACTGGATTCCTGGTTTGCTGGCAGTGCTTGGCTGGTTGATGCCTAGAGCCCTGCGTTTATAAATGGTGCTTTGGGAATGAAGGGAGCTCTTGCACTTGTAATTAATGGTTGCAGAGTGCAAGCTCGTGTGACTGCTATGCTGTTTCTCAGCACTTCTGGTGCCTGTTGGGACACTTGTGCTGAGAATTTGCAATTTTTACTCAGTTTCCTGGATTTCCTATACTGCTTGGAATTCTGGAGTTTTTGCTGACAGAGCAAAAATAATAGGTTCTATACAAAATGGCTTTTGTACAAAGTAATCTCTAAGTTTCTTCTAATGTGCAAAAGGGTGGAATTAATCTCCATACTTTCACAGGAGTGGAAAGCTTGGATGATGTGACAGGAGGCCTTTTTTTCTTCTGTGTTGCCTATTGCAAGCAGAACAGAGAGGTCTTGGTCTGCGGATTGCTGAGCAGGAATAGGATGGAATAGATGGCAGGTCATCCGCGTGTCTTAATGCTTTTTGTTGCTTCATAGCGTTATGAAAAAAAAAACAACCAACAGGGTGAATGTATGGTCTCATCTCCTCCATTCTTTTGCAGGGTCATGTTGAATAACTGTTTATATTGAAAATACTCAGGTGCAAACTTTGTCTTGTATAAGCTTGTATCGAGGTTATTGGATTCTACTCTCCCTACAGATAGGCCATGCTTAATAACTGCTGGAGATGGAGGATGGATTGCTACGTTGGCTGTCAGTGCATCCACACAGCTTGCTTGTGGAGGACCTTACCATTTGAGAACAGGAGGACAGTGTCCTGAAAGGATGTATTTGATATGTCAATAGAAACACAGTTTTTCTGTCCTTCAGTGTGTGCCTAGATTCTCAGCCTTTATTCTCCTCAGGTCTTCTGGAGGCCCTCCGTAATAATTGCTGAGGCTGGCTGTTTTTTCTGAAGTCTGAATGGCTGCTAGTGCCTCCTGTGCTTTCCATTCTTCCTTTCACTTCTTCCTCATTAACAACGTAAAACCCAAACATGCAACCTTTGTACCCAGTCCCTTCACCCCATAAACAATAATGCTAACTACATACATGTGTGCGCAAGCTTGAAGCAGCTTTTATGCAATGCCAGTTCAGAGCTTGGATTGGGAAAAATCCTTATGGTGGGGTTCTGCAGCACTGACTGCTCTTCGTGGCTCTTTGGATTTCTGGGATCAGCTGAACTGTGCTCTTTCTTGATGCTCAGGTAGACACCATGAAGCTGAGGCTAGATGATGACCAAAAGTAGACCAAGTATGAAGTTTGTATTGGACTACTGTGGTGTCTCTAAGTTGGACTTATTTGATAGGAAAACTGATCTTCTGCTCTTTTCTTTTTCTACTGACCTTTATCTCTTTTACTTGGGCAAATTTAGAAGTGTTCTGATTCTTCCATGTCTTGGGGAGGTCTCACCAGGATAACAATTGTACTTTCTGGCTTGCTTAATTAATTTTACAATGCAATGAATATAGTAGGATTGAGGCAAAAACAGTCGGGGGAGGAGGGGGAATGGAGAAATAGGTGCATCTCCAAAGGGAAACCCATCTTCTCATTCCTTGAGACAGAGTAGGATACATTTACGGAATGTAATTAAAAAGGCCCTCTGACATCAGGAAATTTTAAAATGCTGTTAAATTAAACAGCTTTCAAATGATGACAGAACAAATGAATAGGTGGACAAATGAAGTCTATATGGAGTAATGGAGGAGGGAAAGAACACACAATGTTTTCTTCATTTTCCTTCCCTTCTTGTAGGAAGACTGGCAGTGACTTAACGAAAAAAAAAAAAGTTTTGCAGTGTGGAAAACGTATGTAACAGGCTTCTGGAAAGAAAAACAGAAGATAGATATTAAATGAAAAATGTTGTATAAGTTCTAAACATTAAAACTGAGTATTTGAAAGTTTGCCTTCCCTAGTGAAATGAATGGGGTTTAGCAGAGTTAAGATTCTGTGCCTGAAGGTAGGGATGTGAGATGTTGACTGTTAGGAAATTCTCTCGTGCAGCCACATGGATTACACCCCAAACGTCTGTCTAGGAAATAGTCACTGCACTTTAAAATTAGGCAGGCAGCTGTGTGTAGTGTATATTAATGCTGTCCTGGTGAAAGAGCAAATACTTGAAAATTATGCTAGAAATGTTGAGTAGCAAATAATTCTCTAGTTGCAGAGACCCTTCCATTCATGTCTGTGGCTTCTTGCAAGGAGCCACAAAGTGGCTGCGAGTTTCTCTTCATTCCTGTGTGTATTTTTAGAAATGGAGTACCAGACCATAGATTAAGAAGAAACTTGTGTTCAGGATGTGTGTGGTGTAGAGAACATATTTTCATTGTACAGTAAGCATTAGCCTGTGAAAGAAATGCTGGTGATTACTTTTAATCCTATCTCAGGAATGTTTCTGAAATCTGTTTGTGCAGTTTAAAAACAAAAAAAAAAAACCAAAAACAAAAAAACAAACCAACAAAAAACCACACCAAACCATGAGAAACTGGAGGAGGGAAGAGAAATGGATCGTTGGATCATGGCTGAATAGCGCAGCTGAAAGATCAGAGAGATTGTTAGGATGGCAGAGAAGATGGACAGTGTGGTAAATAGCTGCAGCTCACAGAGGCACAGTCCTACCTGAATAGCTCTGGCTGTTGCACTCTCTTCCAGGCTCCTGAATATTTTATCAGCAACAAAGGAAGGACTGCAAGGCGCTTTACAGTCCTACTAGCAAGATGAAGCTTCCTGACATTCCTCCTGCTTCTGCTGATGAATAAGAAAGCTTATTCATTCCCAGAGACCTGAACTGGGAGGGAGGAATGGCAGGGATTTCTTTCTGTTTCTCTTCTTTGCCTGTGTTGTGGCTTAGAAGAGGAGCAAAACCAGGTTCAAAAAGCCCAGAGGCATGCCGTGTATACAGGGAGGGGTTCTGTAAATGATCTGAAGTCAGTGTTAGTCAACAGGGTCAAAATAGCTCTGTTGGTGTAGTGCCAGGACAAACATGCATGATGCACATAGTGCTATATGCAGCACTCAGACACGCTTCTGGCATGAAGCTTTTTACAGGAAATGTAGTCAAGAGGTAAAAACTCCTTTCTCTTTTGACCACTTTATTTTCTACTCTAGCGTTACTGACCTACTTCAGGCCAGATTTGTTGCTGCAGTCTTTCTGAGTCATGGTTGTAGTAACAGTCTGTAGGGGAGCATGACTGTCTGAGCCTACTGTAAGTAATGTGCATGTGAAATTACCTGTTTAAAAATAACATGGAATCTGCCACTGCAGCAGCTGGCTTATAGAAGAAATGACTCTCAATCTAATGAGCAGTATCAGAAAATCCAATTGTAACCAGAAGAGCAGCTGTTACTCTGAAATTAAACACAGCCTCAGTCATCCTGCTTCTCTGTGGTGTGATTTCTCACCCGTAACATACTTTGTTTTGGAGTGGTGTAAATCCATCATCCTCTAGCAGGGTTTTCAAGAGGGACTCTGGATTTTCTGTATGGTGCCTGGAGTTGATGCTTAGGTTTGCATGAAGCTCCAGATCTGAATTCTGATTGAGACTGCTCTCAGTTCAGAAATGAGATTGTCATGTAGATGTCCCTTTTTGCTTGCTGCTTTGTCATGCAGGAGGAAAATCAGAGATGTGCTCTGAATACATGCTGCTTTACGGGAGATTCAAACACTATTTTGTCTGTGAGCTTGCCTCATTTTATTTCTTGAGAGGTAAATGCAGTTTCCCAAGTATCTGCAGTTGCATAACTCTTAATAACTGTACGTCTGCCAACTACCAGAAATGCTTACATGGGGAAAAAAAAATAATATTACAGCAAGCTAATTCTTGCTGTCTTCAGCAGAACTCAGTGGGAAAGGGGAAAGAACACCCATTGTCGGATGCACAGCCAGCTCTTTGCAGACTACCAATGTGTTCTCCCTGGACCCACCCCTGCTCTGCTCTTCATAAATCCCAGAGTAGTGTTAACACAGGACCATTAAGACACCTTTTGTTAGAAGAACGTTGTGACAACTGACTTTTGAAGTGGCTCAACAATCTTCCCTTTATTCCTCTGTGGTAAAATTAACATCCCCAGAAATATGCCAAGCGCTGCTACTTGAAAGAAAAAATTTTCCAGTTCAGGCTTAGCTGTAACTTCCTCAGAGTCTGATTTCATCCTGACCTTGCTATTAAAGAGAAGTAGTTATGGATAGCATTGATCTTTCTGACAGCCCATTTATAGCTGAAAAGTCATCATGCCAAAGTCATGATGCAAGTTACTCAGAGAAACCAACCAACCATTCCCCAAATGTTTAACTTCGGAAAGTAGCACCTTTGTATCTACACTACGTGCTCTGTGCTGATATTTACATTGTGAAAGCAGTGCTTCTAGAAAGCAGCCCTGGCTTTTGAAGCTGTCAGCCTAAGGGATTTATCAAGAGCTTACGATGTTGTCTCAGTGCCTAAAGTCTGTGTTTTAGGTTAGTCTTTCAAAATCATGGAAGCTGTCAATTAAGGTTTGTACTAGACCTGCAGTTCCTAGATGGTAGTGAAAGATGTACTTCATTTTAAATATAATTTCCAACTGAATTGTTCTTCTCAGAAAATACAGTAACTCTGTGCTACTTTTTTTTAAATTTTTTTTTAGTGTGACAGGATCAACTTGTAGAATAAAACCTGTGATGTTTACGGGGTGGCTGTTAGAAACTCCTCTTGAAGCTGAAATAAGAGGTCTTGTCCTAGGCAGAGCAGACAAGGAAACAAAAGCAGGATCTTTGCTGTCTTTGGGTTGTCATAGCATGAGCCTGGGGCAACACAACGAAAGCAGAAATACACATAAGATAGGTAGCACTAAGGGAGGAGAGAGAAAAAGAATGGGAGTTGCGTGCATCCGTTTGTATACCAGCATGGCTAATATGCTGGTAGAAAAGGACTTGGAATAGATCAAGTGAAGTTAAACCAGTGACAGCTGAGGAAAGTGATTGGGAATAAATCTTAAAAACTGGTCATAGATCATGCGAACTTCATGAATCTTGTGAACTTTACTCAAGGTGCTAATGTGCTTTCCAGTTGGAGTGAGATGGGGCTTCCTATTTTTGAAAGACTATACAGTTGCCAACTACTCTTGATAAGAAATCTACTTAACTGTAATCAATGTGGCAATTAAATTTCCATGGGGTTCTTTCTAAGCCTTAAAAGGCTGTTACTTCGGTGGAAGTACAGTAAGTTCTACATTACATCAATATAGCAGTTTGCACAGTTTATGTAAAACATGAACTCCAACTATCAAACCTTTGCCATGGTATACTTTTGAGAGCGCAGCACTGCTGGATGTTAAAATGTCTTCAAACACAGGTTTCACCTCAACGCTTTACACAAACATGAGACAACTCTGTGTAACTGCTTCTGTGTCTACAATATTTTACAATTTATTTTCTTTTCTTAGCTTTATCTGCAGGCCAGAATGAAAGGAGACTGGGCAAGACTCGTACGTCCTACCATACAGTTTGGTCTGATTGCTGCATCCATTTATGTGGGTCTGTCCCGTGTTTCTGATTACAAACATCACTGGAGTGATGTTTTAACAGGGCTCATCCAAGGCGCACTCGTAGCTATACTCATTGTAAGTAACTCCTGAACTGTGTACGAGTGTATCAAATGTTTGTTGGGCAGAACTGCAGAGTGGTAGGCAGCTCTGTTTGGAGGAAAGACAACCAGAGGGCTGGAGCACCTCCCCTGCAGAGACAGGCTGAGCGAGCTGGGCTTCTTCGGCCTGGAGAAGAGATGGCTGTGGGGTGACCTATTGCAGCTCTCCAGGACCTAAAGGGAGCCTGCAAACAGGAGGGGATTCAATTCTCTGCAAGGGTAGATCATGACAGGACAAGGGGAAATGGTTTTAAGTTGAGGGAGGGAAGATTTAGGTTGGATGTCAGGTTGTGGATGCCCCATCCCTGGAGGTGTTCAAGAGCAGGTTGGCTGGGGCCCTGGGCAGCCTGGTCTGATATTAAATGGGGACGTTGGTGGACCTGCCTGTGGCAGAGGGGATGGAGCTTGATGATGCCTGAGGTCCCTTCCAACCCTGGCCCTTCTGTGATTCTATGAAAGCACACCTGTCTTTCCTTTTGAACACTGCTGGAGAAGGAAAATAACTTCTTGGACTGGATGACTTCTTAAACAAGGTGCAGCAGTAATTCTGAGGATAGTGAGGCAGTCTCTGGGCCAGTGATGAGATGGGGCTGTTTTGTCTGTTACACAAAATACAATTGCTCGAGCCTAAGAGCTTTTCAACCAACTAGGATGGAAACAGACAACTACAGTAACCCAATGTGGTATGCATGTTTAAAGGAATTCAGAAAAAGATAACAGAGGCAGAGTTGGTCCAGCAGACACAGGGGATGTGGGTGAGATGTGTATCAGGGAGGGAGTTCTGTGAGCGAAGACTGTTTTAAACAGCTCTGGAGAAATGTGACTTAAGTGATACTTAAGAGAAAAGCAGTGCCTGTTGAACCACCTCCACCTCTCTGATGTTTAAATCTCTTTAGATTTTGCTTTTTAATATTGAGCGTGGAATTTATCTTCATGTTAATGGATAAAAATGGGTAAATACTTTGTTTCAAAGAGGAGATTAACACTACTTTATTCATTCAGGTTGTGTATGTGTCTGACTTCTTCAAAGTGAGAGGATGTACATTTCAACCAAAAGAAGATTCCCATACAACCCTGCATGAGACACCAACAAATGGAAATCACTTTGGCAGCAATCATCAACCATGAAGAATGATTCACTTACTTCAACTGTCTTGGTCTCTGAAAGGAAAAGAATTTCACCAGTCTAATTATGTAATATAAGTAAATGCCTTTAAAGGACTGCTGCTGCTCTTGGATGCTCACTTTACCTGTATATAAGTAACACTAACAGTTCTGTATATCTAAACTTTACATTGCTGTTGGTTCAAGCTCTTGCTTTAAAAAAAATAATACCAAAAGATAGTAAAACTGTAAATTTTTATTATGAATGTGGTAACACTCATTACGTACACTGCTGTTTGTACATGCCTTGTTGAAATTATTGTGGTTTAAATACAATTAAAACAATGTCTTGACTCAAGATGGCATGGGAAGCTTATGGACTTTGTTACAGGTAAAGGCTCGCTGCAAACACAATATCTCTCTTGATTTTTGTAATACCTATAAAAAAAAAAAAAAAAAAAAAAAAAGGAAAGCATTACCTACCACTACAACTGAAACAAGCACTTCTGCTACGAACACCATTACAGTCTGCAGTACCAGAGGAAGTGACTTGGGACTTAAGGCACTGTGTGTTCATTTTCAGTCAGGCACTTAGAAAGCCTGACTTCTTATGTAGCACTGGGTTAGCATATATGCTAACAGGTGTTATTGCATAGGGAGAGCAATGCTACCCCTTGCCTTGAAGTCAACAACAGAGGTTTATGTTCCCAAGCTCCAGCACGAAGAACATCAAAGCTTGCCTTATATTTTGCAGAATACTTATTCTTGAAGTGAAATACCTACCCTCTGCAAACTTATTTTCCAGCTCTGTGTTTCCAATTGCTTTTGCTGCCTGACACATTTGCCGAAGCAATTCTTCTAGCCTTCTCATGCAACGAATTATGCTACCTGTATAAGAAGAGTGACAGATCACTTTGGTGAAGTGTTGGCTCGGGAGATGCAAACAAAATAATTTCTAGACCATAACCTAATATCCACATTAGTTTATTGCATTTCAAAAGATTTTCTTCAAAAAAAGATTTTTCTTCAAAAAATTTCAGCTCAAGCTGCACAAAATAATCCCAGTACTAGTGCTTGTTTACCAGCATACAAGTAGTGTGCCCTCTGTTCCTTTCTTCTAGAGTCACCTTTTATCTAGAGTCAAATTACTGTACACAAAATAACTGTTCAAGTAATCATAGCTAGGATAGGATATTTGCCCTGGACTTACTTATTGTATCATCTAGTGAAAAAACTTTATAGACTAAGAAGCTGTCATGAGAGTCAGAACAGGGATATTAGGAACAGCTATTAGGGATAATAAAAGGAGGCTTCTCTTCTAAAAAAAGTATCTGTGTGATGTCAGTTTCTACAGCACAAATAGCTTGTGTGAGAGTCGCAGTTTGCAAAAGCCACTGCAATGACGTGATGTGGAAAAACATGGAAGCCAGTGGGCATCGGCACATCATGGGTACCTCCCCTGAGCACAGCCATGCTGTGTTCCTGTATGCCTCCCATAGCTGCTGCTCATCTCCATTTACTGCCCTTCCAGGAAATAGTCACCTACAGGGACCATTAACTGGGGTGTTGCAGGCTTTGCTTTTTCTTTTTTTTTTCTTTTTTCTTTTTTTTGGTGTAAGAAAACCCCTGCTGTTTGAGACTAAATGACTATTGTCTGTAGTTTCTTGCACAAAACAAAAGTCAATCTGGAGCTGATTAACAGGGGTACTTGGTTCACTTTAACCCATCTTCCCCGCTGCTTTAAAAAGCTTCTCTAATCTCCATTTCTTTCCAACACACACATTTCAACTTAATGACAACTCATTTTCATTAACCCATTACCACTGCTCCTAGCTGTGGCAGGCACGCTGGGGCTTGTGCTGTAGCCACCTACTTACCACACATGCAAGCATTCACACTGCTGGCAACTGCAGTTGAAGCTGAAATTTGACCATCAGTTCTGATAAAATAACAAAAGGCAATCTTTCTTTAAGGCTTCCTCTATAGCTTATGATAGCAGTACCATCAACTCGAGCTTTCTGCATAGAAAGTTCTGCAAGTGCCTGTTAGCCTGGGTGGTGGCACAACACTGAACATGAAACTTTCACCCATGAAGCACAGAGTCTTCCCAGAAAACACTTTTAATTGGTTTGGGAGCTTATGAAAAGCCAATTTAAAAACCACAAACATGGTGTCTTCCAATAGACTCTTAACAGCTGGCCTATTTTCTGCTTCTTTACTGCAATCAGCGCAGAGCAGGGAAGTTGGAATTCCCTGTAATAGCAGGATCTCTTCACTGATAATTGCATGTTACCTGCAAGGCAGAGAACCCTTTAATAATCCATCACACTACATGGTAACAATCTCAAAGTAAGGACTTTTACTTATTTACTTAATATTTACGCTTTTCACAGAATCCTAAGAGTTGGAAGGCACTTCACTGAAGGCCATCTAGTCCAACTCCCCTGCAAAGAACAGGAACACCATGGCTAGATCCGGTTGTCCAGGGCCTTATCCAGCCTGCCCTTGAAAGTCTCCAGGGATGGGGCATCCACATCACTAGGCAGCCTGTTCCAGTGCCTCACCACCCTCAGTGTGAAAGAGATTTTCTGTATATCTAACCTTAAATATACTCTCTGAGCTTGAAACCATTTCCCCTTGTCCTCTCGCCACAGACCCTGCTCAAGAGTCTGTCCCATTCTTTCCTGTAGCTCCCCTTCAGATACTGAAAGGCTGCTATCAGGTCACCTTGCAGTCTTCTCCAGGCTGAACAGCACCAGCTCTAAGCCTGCCCCTGTAGGAGTGAGTTCCATTCCATGGATCAGTTTTGTGGCCCTCCTCTGGACATGCTCCAACAGATCCATGTCTCTCCTAACAGGTCTATGTGTCTCCATTTCATTAAAATCACTACATCAATTCGGATGATGACTGCAAACTCTCCTGTGATTGCATTTAAAGTGATAGAAGATGTATGATGTGCTTTCCATCCTTCCGGACAACGCACAGAAAACCAGCAAATTAAGGTAAGACTCATGCATCCCCTGCTGTGCAAATTGAACTTCTCAAAACAGACCTGTATGAGTTAATTCTGGAGAAGGTAGCGCTATTCCAGTCAACAGAAAGCACGCCAAAATGACCTGACAGAGATGACTAACAAAGAAAATGCTGGTGCCCCAACGCATTATTCTGAGCAGCCAAGAACTAACATAAAGACTCAAGCCAGTTACTGCATATTCCCCTTTCTATATTCCCTTTCTCAAAACGCATCTGCAGCCTCTCAGACCTTCTTTTCAATGCGAGGTGTTTGCTGAATGCAGAATCCAAGACTGCTGGGATTCCTGTTACTCACAGGTATCCTGGCCTTAGGAAGTTCCTGGGACTGTGCAGTGGAATTTGTTTTAAGGTCTCCCATTTGCAACCACATACAAACATGAAAATGGAACTTCAGGAAGGCAAGACAGCAGTTAACGGTAACAACTTCATAAAGGATTTCCAGTATCAGTCCTTATACATGCAATTATAATACAATGATTATTAATCCTATAATCCTTCACAACTTTCAACACACTTCATCAAAGAAAAAATTAGGTTTCTCATTCTGGTAGGACCGTCATTGAATGCTTTTTTTTTTTTTTTTTAGGAAGCAAATGGGCTCTAAATCGTTTTACTTTAAAAATAATGTAAAGTCCTAATTATGATTCCTGAAGAGACAGTTTCTAGCATTACCATTTTAGGAAACAAATTAGATGTAATCTCTCACCTGGGCTATGTTTTACAAACAGCCTAAACAGATGTGAATACCTCTCACTTCTATCACCACTAAGATAGCAGGAGGAACTTTCAACTTAACAAGCAAATAAATAGCTTAACTAATGAGCAGAAGTGCAAGAGCAGTACTTTTCTTCCTTAGCAGCACGCATTTGGAATATGGTGTTTTGCCCTAACAAGTCATTACCACTTTTTGCAATGGCTAGAATTTTTGAGATTCATGGAAAGATTTAAAAAACAGAGATATATCCTTTCTTAAGAGGCAGATTCTAAATCATTAGCAGTGTAACTGTAAGTTAAACTATATTGTAGAAAGTTTTTTCCAACTTTGTTTTAGCCACACGGATACTTGAATACATCAGAGTTCAAACAGTTTAACGACCTACTACAAAGACACTGAAAACTAAGATGTAGACACTTTTGTGTATCTGTTATCAGCCTAAAGAAGAACTGAACAACATACCTTCAAAGACATCAGTCATTTTGCAAATGTGAGCAAAGCTAGCCCCATTTGCCCATGTGTATACAACATCCATGAGGTTGGGTCTGAAAGAATTTAAGTAATTTTCTTCATCAATTTCCAGTTTTGCTTCTGCTGATACCCTGGCGATTCTTTTAGCACACTCCTTTAAAAGAAAATATTTAAAATTTACAAGCTTAAACAGACTAAGTGTTAAACCAATAGAAATACACATCAGTAGGTAATGGACACAAGTCAAGGTTTCCTTTCCAGCTGAGTAACAAAGTCACTCAGTATCAGAAACAAGACACTGATCACATTGTTATTTAAATCTGCCTGCACTAACAGCTTAGTGTTGTAAGCAAGCTTATACAAAGTTTCTAAAATGCATGCTTTAAATTAGCAGTAGGGATTATAGCAACTTAGATAAGTCATTACAACACACTGTAGAACCACACGCAATCAGTGCCAGCCAGGTGATGATCCAACACCACATCTTAGCGCGCACTTATTACACACATGCTTTGCTGGATCTCACTGCCCCTGCGCTCAGGCAGATCTCCAGGGCATTACCTGCATTTGTCGAAGTGGTCCTGCCAGCTGCTCTGTCAGTTTTGGCATTTCATTGGACTGAAAAAGAAAATATTAAATAACTTCATGCACTCCCATGTATTTCCTCTAAACCAAATTAGATGCAAAAGTAAAAGCTACCATGTGTGCTAACGTCATCCTAAATGATTTCTGTGACTTTCCAAACTTATTATCAAACACTCTTAATCTACTGAATTCCCCATGAACTCCTTTTCAAACCAAAGAGAAAACAAATCTTTCCTGTACATGACAAGTACAAAAAAAAAAGTACGTGCTTTCTGAGCAGTGACGGAATTTCTTCCATAAACTGTTGCACAACTTTGAACTGCAAAAATGCTCACCATTTACTACTTGAGCTGTTACAAACTTTTTGTTAAGAATATAAAAAGGAAACGCTTTTAACAAACAGTAGTGGTAATTTAAGAAAATACAGCCTTACAATTGCATCTACATTTTATGTTCTAGCTGTTCAGACATGAACACTACTGCTAAGCAAAACACAGCACTGGATCCTAGCTTTTAATTTTCTATTGCTTATGAGCAATGGCTTACTTTGGCATCCCTTCTACTAACAAGAATAATTTAGTAGTATTTGCTACTTTCTACCTTTTGAGTCAGCCTGAGTGCTAAGCCTCGCTAGCCACCTGCAGTGAGATTTTATATGGAAGTTTATTTTTTTTGGTGACATTGGGAAAATGCAGTAAACTTCTATATTGCTTGCAGGCTGGAAAACAAAGGTATCAGGTATTAAATGTCCACGGTCTTGCTTTTCATTTGTATCAATTCCATGTGACACTGCCATTTCCATCAACAGGCCAAGGGTACTGTCCAAATAACAAAGCACAGGCATGCCTCCATTAAAAATAACTGCACTCCAGAGCTTAAGAAACAGATACTGACAAAATCTGTGCGTGTGCTCAAAGGCACTTTGTGTTGAAACAACTTCAGATAAAAATATGCAATGGACTGTACTAGCATCGCCGATTTCTGGAACCGAATTAGAAGCAGCACTGTTGGTAGATGGGAACGTCTAGAATTCATAGACTCAGGAAGGAACTCACATTCTCTTGAAAGACAAAACAGCTTAGCAGCGCAGTTGCCTGTTCTGCAGATAAGTCATTGAAGAGCCCATTAAACATCATCTCTGTCAGGAGAAGTTCATCAGCACTAAAACAAAAACAAAGAGAAGAACGCTTAGAGAGAAGACTTAACTGTCATTTTTAAACGAAGTATTGTTAACTGTTTTGTGAAGTGACTTCCCATAGCTAAAGTACAAAAGCTTCTTAATTTCACTTACTGGAATGCAAAAAACTGATGCATTGGCTTTTTGAGAGGGATGCCAACGAATAAGATGTTAATGTAAAGTAACTAAAAGCTCTAACTGGACTAGAGATAATGTCTCCTGATAGTTCATAACAGTTGAGGTTAACAGTTTTATCAGACAGAACATCAAGAGATTGAAAATAACAAGGGAGAGACACGGATTGGCACTGTTGTTGCTCAAACAAAGAGATTCAACCAGATATTTCCAAGATACTGGGAAGAGGAAAAATTTGCTACAACTTCCTTGAAGAATAAAGATTCCACACCAAGTTCCAAAAGGAAATGCACGACACCAATACAAAATCCAAACCTACTACTTGGATAAAACATCAAATGCTTGATAAGACTACATGTCTATTTAGAATTTATCAGATGATGCATAAGATGGGAGAAATAACTTTATTTTTTTAAAACAACAAAAATTGAAACTCATCAGAAAACAGATCCTGGAAGTGAGGAGTTGATAAAATGCTGCTGCAGCTCAAATTTATCACATTTTTAGGGCACATGGTACAGATAGTCTATAGGGCAAGAAGTAAAAACATTCATACTGACTCCTAAAAATACACTGCTCTATCAGTGTTCGAGTTATGCCCTGAAACAGAGTCCAGTTCATGAGTTTCCATGGAATCTTTACAATATCTTTCAATAAACACATACCTGTTAAATGCATTACAGTAAAATGCATCGCTCCTATAGATTTGTTCCAGCTGCCCTGTGGAACCAATTAAGCTGTATTCTAAACCTGTTAATGACTCAGTAATTGCTGACACTCACTGTTACACCCATGTTTGGGTGTAACGAGTGGCTCTGTGCTAACAATCCTCTCCTGTAACATACAGTATTAAACAACAACCCATACCATTGCTTAAGCTGTGTAAGAAACTAGCCACTATTCCATCATTCTAACATCCACGTTTTACTTTTGGCATATACTGTATTTTGTTCTTCAGGTGCCATTTTATTGCTCTCATTCATACATTCCCTTTACGACACACCCCTCATAGCCTAAGAAGAACCCTTCTTCCACTGGTCCCAGAATATTAAAACATAAACATGACACGCCAGTTTCCGTGAGGCCAGCTGAGCGTGCCTGCATGACGAACGCTTGGCACAGAAGCAATTACCTGCTGATTTCACAGGCAACACGTCCTTTCATCTCAATGACATCGGAAGATGTGGCAAAACCCAGCCTCCTCAAAACACGCTTGCGGCATTTGAGTTCATCCATTTGTAAGACAGTTCTGGCCTTTTTCAGTTCTCGCTTTGCTGCTTTAATATCCATAGCAATCTAGGGGTGTGTCAGGAGGAGAGAATTAAATGTTGCTTTGTTAACAGATGCCACTGTCTAGAGACATTTAATATGCGTGGAAGCCTCAGAACTCAGTAAACAGTCACAGCAGTTGAAACTGACTCCAATAACTCTATTAAGAAGATGAAAGTTATAAATAAAGTGAAAAACACCAAAAAGTTGTATTGGCTCCATACACCCATAAAGAACTCCAGCATGTTTGGGAAATTCCGCTATTTATGCAGAAGGAAAAAAAATAAATTAAAAAAATTACAGAAGAGATCTTTGGTTGTGAGCTGACACTTCATCTAAGACCAATACTACACCCCACTGCCAACTCCTTCATTGAATACATGCAGCTTCTCCAGTTTATCACATCACAGACTACCATCATCCTAATGGCAGAGTGCACAGCACAGACACCCCTGTGGAAGTCTGCTTGGTCCATTAGGTCTTAACATATACAACCTTGCGCTTTTCCTGACAGAAATAAACTTACTCCCATGAAGAGAATCCTAGAGAATTTGCTCTCTGGAGAAGGACAGAAACAAATAAATTATTTTTATATGCAGCTACTTTCAGTTTAGCAGGGTGCAACCCTGTACAAAATAAGTATACTGCTTCCAAGCCGGGAGTCAGGAAAAAGCAGCACAGTGGTTTGCAAGGTAATCTCTCCAAGCTAGTAAGCCCCATCAGCTCACCTCAGCTCTGCACAAGCTTATTATGAATGACAAGTTTTAATTATCGGTGGGCATGCTGTGGTGTGCCATGCCTACTGACTGAACAGAACTTTAGTGACACCTCTGTAACCTTTTAATCTCTAGTGAGTATTTCTGAAAAGCTTTCTTTTACAGATCAGTGAAGGAAATGGCACAGCCCTGCCAGTTTGTTAATAAGATTCAGTATTTCTCACTTTATTTAAGATAGAATTGTGCTTTGAGAAGAAAAAGAAAAGCAATTAAGCCTCTCTTCAAGTAGACACAGATATACACGGTATAGTCCATTGTTTTATATTTTACCTGTGCTTTTCTTTCACAAAGTTTATATATAGTTTCTAAATTGGGATCATTATGAAGAGGATGTGAATACATCCTATGCTCAAATGCTTCTACTTTCTGGATGACTTTCTTCAGTCCTTGATCTTTGATACCCATATCATCAATAGGATCCAATAATGGCACCCCATCAGGAAATCGCTTCTGTACTTCCTTGAATGTAAACAGAAGGAAAAAAGAAGACAAAATAAATTTTCTTTTAATATTGTAACAGCACAACAAAATACAATTTTAAAAATAGTCTGACACAGTTACAGGGATGTGAAAGGAGGAGGTGGAAGTTTGGTATGAGATATTCCAGTAGTTCTCAAAGACAGTCTGAAAAGGGATACAACTGATATACATACCCAGTTTCCAATACCTTTTAAAACTACTCCTGATGTGACTCAAAATTTAGACAAATTTATTTAAAACTAGTTGCCCTTTGTTCAAGTGTGCCCCTCTAATCGAAGCAGACAGCTTTCACAGCTCTTGAGAAACTTACCTGTATAGATTTCAGCACACTTTGCCTGTTGTCAATAGGCCTCAGGTCTTTGGGTATGTACAGTCTGACACTGCTGATGGCTGAGAGGAGATGCACCAGAACAGGAACGACCTACGAGCAGAGCGCAGCACCCAGTCACTAAAATACGTATTGTCACTTCTGCCTTGTAAAACTTCACAAAGGAAAAGGGAAACTGAGTAAACAAGGACAGAGCAGTGGATAAAGGAGTACAAGGAAGCAGCAAAAATGAGTAACGAGGTAAAGCACCAATAAGTCAGTCTGGCCAAATGGGAAAATTCCATATTCCATTCAGTCTGGAGAGAGGCCCAAGCAGAAAAAAAATAAAATAAAAAAAAATCGGTTTTCCTATTGCTCGTATTCCAGTGCAGCAAGAAGTAGATATGACTACTGAATATGTACTCTCATTCAATATTTATATTAAGATTAGACTGAAATGTATTTCTTAACTATATTTCACTGAAATACACAGAATAATCCAACAAATTACCCTGCATTACGAAGTCGTCATGTGTGTATTTAGCTTTTACAAGATGATAATCTCTAGACATTTTCGACACTCTTTTTTCTTGCCTTTTTTCTACTGGAATAGCTCTTATAATCCAAAATAGACAAATTACTCTTACAAATACAAGTAGAAATATTAACAGAAAATAACAAATAAGAAAATATGTATCCACTAGCATCAAAACCACAAAGATGCCATCAGTAGCTTAAAAAAGAATTGTGAAAAAGAACTCTAAACAAACTGAACAATTGTATCTGATCTGTAACAGCTTGTTTTGATACAGGTTGCTAAAACTGAAAACTTTATGTAATGCAAACCTTTTCACAAAAATTTTCAATTTTATTTTTGATTGAGATAGACTTGCAAATATGAAAGAGTTTGAAAGGGGTAAAAAGAGGAAGAACAGAAATCAAAATAAGATCTCTTCTTCAGTTTTCAGATTCGCAACTGAAGACTTTTACAGAAAGAATCTGCCAAATATCACTGCTGAAACTAACTACTCAAAGACTACCTACATTCTAACTAAATTCTCAAATTTCATAGAAGAAAGGCACACTCCAAAATCCCAAAACACCAGAAAGAAAACAGTTTACAGACACTTCACTGCTTGAAGGTAAAACATACAGGTCATTTTAGTAACTATGTTCACATAGCAGCTATGGTCTTTCCTACAAGGATTCAAAAAACTTAAGGGGACAAGAACTAACTTTCAAAGCAGTCCTTGACATGGTAACAAACAGACTCAAGTAATTTGCTCACTGCTGAAACAGTTTCCTCTTAAGTATTACCAGCAACCCCTTAAAAAAGGCATACAGCTCCTCTTAATGAATCAATCTCCCTTCTACAGTTTTCAAATGCTTTGGAAACAGAATCTTGTAGAGCAATTACAAGAAACTAGTTAGAATAAATACTTATAACAAACCTGCATCTCTCCTTTCTCATCAGGTCTTGCTGGCTTCGCAGCCTCAGTGGCAGCATTTTTCAGACTCTCTTTGCTGCAGTGCAGGAGCACTTCAACTACATATAACGGGTCCAATTCACCAGAATTAGGCTGTTGAGGGCAGAGAAAACAGATCAACATCAGTTACATAAAATAACAGTGAGAAGGAAGGAAAAAGCACAATTTTATTCAGTATTAAAGGTATGAGATGAGCAGCAGCTCATCTCTCTTCGCAGAGCATCAGTTCACAGATGCAGTACACTCGTTCTGAAAACTACTGAATCCATACTGATTTACAAGATCCATCACACAGAAAAACACCCCCCCCAAAAAAATTCCTTTCTCCTAATCCATACTCTCCAATGTGATCTGTAGTGTAACAGAAGCTTTAGCTGCTTCTGCCTTTTTTTTTTTTTCTTCTAGATGTAACACTTTACTAGTAAGCCAGTATCTTTCGAACTGTAATGCAAAATATCTGGTAATACTGAACTTCATAGTTTTGTCTTTGGAAAGAAAAAAAGAAAGTTGTGGGGGTCTGTTTCATCCACAGGTTTGCAAGTTCAAGTTTTTCCCTGCAGTAAGGATAGAACAAAAATCTTCCAGCATAACATGCTTTATCTGCAGCAGACAAAATTGTATCTTGCAGGCCAAGAATTTATACATTCCAAATTGCGCACTTGTCATTTTACATCTACTTAAAGAACACAAACATGTGGATGCAGTCGTTAAACAGTACTGCTTGCAAAGCTGTAACCTTTATTACATACTGCTTTTAAAGGCAAAGCACATATGTCAGGTTATTTGACTGGACTGACACACAATAAGGTTGTTCAAATGAACACTTCCTACCAGCAAATTTTTTATGACTTCTAGTAGAATAAAATTACAGGCCTAAAATCGAAGATAGGCACTGTGTTTTGAATTTATATACACAAGTTTTTCCCCTTCCAATTACAGGTTTGGGGGAGAGGTCCTCATAAAACTTATGTTTATTAAGTTCGATTTTAATGGGCACTGTGCAACACATGGCTTTGCTTTCAAGTGCATGCAAAGAAGGATGGAGGCACCCAACATTTCTAACGGACTTTCAGAAACTTACAGGAAACCATCATGATAAATAGAACAGAAAAACAGAGTTAGCCTTTTCTACAGGCTAGGTTATTTCATAATAAAAATCCATTTACTTGCTGGGGAAGAAACTTCTGTCTGAAATGTGTCCTACATTTGCAAAAAGGACTCAAGCAGCCATGCACAACACCGACAGAACATTGCTGTCCTCTGAACTGCTATTTGAAAGTAACAGATTGTGTAAAAAAAGTCCACATAGATTGGAAGCAGTATTCAGCCACAGCTATGGAAAGCACAACACTGGCTTGGCAAAGAGACTGAAGCACTTACACACTACACAGAATGCTATGACTGGGGATGTCTAGAAAACAGGTGTTTGTAACTATACTGATGTTCACTGCACTAAACCTACTAAAAAAAGAGGAGCGGAAGAGTCACAAATATTTACTGTTAATATTGTTAATATTAATACTGTTAATATAAGTTTAGGTATGCCAATGGATTCAGACAATGCTGACCAGACACAATGTAACCTAGACTGCTAGAAGACATTGCCTTTTTCATAACTATAATATCTTGGGTCCCAAAAACTTGAAGATGAATACCTACGTCTTTATGTGTAAGAGCAAAAATAAAACTAGGACACACTGTAAAAACTTGTTAGTAGAAAAATCCCTGTCATGCCAAGTTAGAATGCCCCCTTTCATAGAGCACTGCATGATGTGATGCATCCCAGGGACTTGCCCTTAAGCATCTCTTACATCATCTGCCTGGAAACAAAACAGCACTAGACAGCACGCCTCATCTCTGAATCAGTGAACACGTCACAGGTAACAAATTCAGATTCCTGGTAAGATGAGATTTCCAGAAAATTCAGTGACTGTGACAGAGAACTCTCAACATTACCCCACATATACTCTAAACATAGTCTCCACCAATTATACTCCAAACATTACAACCTTTACACATAAACATCCACAGGTAAGTACAGAAATCTAATATGCAAGAACTATAAAATCTACACAAGAAACATTAAATTATGCTATCTCAAATTTCAATAACAAGAACAATTAACAGACAAAAAAATTGATGTCTACAATTAAGCAACAGAAGACAACATGGAGTACATCCAAGTGTAACAATAAAACAAGCGTTTTATTCAACATTATTTGTGAAAGCAAATCAAAGAAGTGTAATGGTTTAAAGACAGAGGAAAGTTTAAAGATAAAGCACAATAATCACATACTGCCAATATTCATTAAGTAAAAAATGATATTAAAGAGTAATGAGGGTATGCATCTGTATCCTAGGGCAGATGCAAAGACAGAGACATGAAAATAAGAAACTAACAGCTTCTGCAAGTGCTCATTTATTATGCATCTGCTCATAGTAACCATTTTTTCCATACTGATTTTAAATTTACATAACTTCAAGGCTATTCCATAATTTTCAGCTCCTACTGTCAATCTTTCCATACGATTCAGAAGGAAAAATTCAAGCCAGCTGCTGGAGCAACTTGATTAAACTCAACCAAAAACTAGAGCTGGAGCCAGAGCCATCATCTTCAGAAGATGCTGTAATTTCAAAGCTAATGTTCAAACCCAATGGCTTTGCACAACAGCGAGGCAGGCCAGACAGGGAAGGCAAAAAGTGCTGTAGACACAATGCTGGTAGAAATGCCTTCAGTGATACATAAGTTGGTAATTTTACATAAAATGTTGGAGTCAGGGAAATGTACTTTACTGCTCATGTCGTTCTACGAAAAAAGCAGCCCAGAAGCACAGTTGAACAACAGCAGAAACAGCCTATTTTTCCAACTTGAAAAAAAGAAATTAGACATTCAAAAAGGAAGATGGAAATACAAAATAAAAACCCTTCTAGCAAGTTCTGCATGCACATATTTTTCTCATTTCTCCTTTAATGAATATATATATCAGAAAAGCAGCAAAAGGTGCCACAAAATAGAGGTACCACTGGAGTCTGCTCCACGTTTACCACTGGTAATTAATGCCAAAGCTCTACTGCCAAAATTACAGCAACGAGATTACCGCATAAAAATATACTTTAAACTTAGTTTTCAGTTTAGTCAGTAGAGCAGCTCATCAAAACAATTCTAAAAGGGAAACCAAAATATGGTCTCTGGGGTTACGCAGAGACCAACTGAAAAAAAGGACTTTGGGAAGGAAAAAACAAATCTGGCTTCAATTTCATTACTGCATTCCGTATTTTCTTGCACATTTCCCTAAATCCATTTCTATTCTTCTGCTTTGTTTGTACTTGAACTTTCCAACCCTTAACCTATAGCAATAAATCAGGGCATAAACAGTCTCACATCTCAGCTACTAGCTTATGACTGAAGATACGATTCCTGATTTTAACATAACCTTCTACACGGTGCTGGATGTCAGCCTCCCTGTGCTCTCAACTCCCACAGCTTCTAAAAATTTTCTGAGAATAAATAACACAGCATATAGGATATCAATGCTGGGGACACCTCAGAAAGAAACTAAGTATCTTGAAATTTTGCATTTTCAAGCATGCTTTTGAGTCAGTTATATCAGATAAATGAGAATCTCCTCCATAAATATACTGAATATTTTAAAATGAACCTAGGATTGAGTGTTTGTCCTAACTGCTGTAATTTTTTTCCTCAGACATCCACTTTGGTAAGGCCTGAATTTTATCTAAATTTGGGTGAAAGGGTTAAGTTTTTATCTTTGAAAACCATAAAGAAAACAGGAGATCCATCTTATTTTCAGAAAGTTAAAACAGTAAGGTAGATGTTTTTCTAACAGAGAGAACACGCATTTTACCTTAACATTGGATTTCTTTGAGAAATTAACCACCACTCCCCATCCAAAGTCATCATCTTCATTTTTCACCTGAAAACATCAGAAGACATTGTAACACCACCTGTGTATAGCTACATCATAGTGAGAGTGCATTTTCTTACTTTCATTATTTACAACAGCAGTCGTACGGACTACTATTCACCATCAAAATAGCATTTATTTTTCTTTCATTGCTGACTGTTTAACAGAGAGACATGCAACGAAAGTAAAAACCGTTAGAAGGATGCACAAAAAAGACAGTAAACTAAAGACAAACGAACACGGCAAACGCCACAGGAAGGCAGTAGCTGAAACAAAACCAAAGAGCAACAAAAAAATCTCCATTTACCTTTACCAGTCTTCCTGGCTGTAGAAAGGGCAAGCAATACTTTGGCTTGTGAATATATTCTTCAATCTCTTTACCCAGTTTTGCAAGCTGCTGTCGGATTTTATAGTATATGACCACATTTTCTTCATTGGGAATTACTATTTTGTTGTACTGTTCTTCCAATTTATTCACCTCTATAATAAAAAGTAAAATCTCATGGACATGAATAATTTCATAAATGTAGAAGTCGATGTTTCTCTTTCACATCCACAAAACCAGTATTTTCAAGACATATTTTCTGTGTGCAATAATCCGTTTTCTGAAAAACTGGAAATTTCTAAGAGTGTCCAATGAATTTTATTTATAGTACATTAAACATAGTACTTACCATCATTTATTTGTTTATTTTTAAAACCCAAACAAACCACAGCACATTTTGTAAACAAGCCTGAAAACAGAGAAGCCAGGGCCACCAACTGTCCAGAAATCACTGACTTAGGTTTGCAGAGAAGTCCCATAAAGCCCTGCAATGATTTGTAAGAGGGGATTCACCGCATACCAGGGCTCTCTGACCTTTTCCTACAAAAAAATATTTGCGCACAGACGTCTTCTAATGACTTCCCTCATGAGAATCAGTGTTCTGTTTTACATGCATATTGCTCTGAATTCACTGCTTTTCTTCCTCAAGTGTTTTCACATCTTATTTAGGCAAATCAGTTCTTATTTTAAGGAACATGCTTCCTTCTCTCACGCTGGAAACACAAGTCGATATAAACAAAGGACTTACTATAAAGATGGCCATCCTCTACAAATTTACCTACGTGCATGCTATTTGGGTACACACAAGTGACTCAAAAATCTCACTTCAGTTGAGCCTGAGACACAATTCAGGGAAGTGCTCCCTATTTTTAGCTGCCAAGCTTTTATTTTTTTAAATTAAAAAAGCTAGCAATTCACACTGGTGACATGATTTGCACCTTGACCTAAAAAAACATTTCTCTGCTTTGTATTCTAGATTGCAGCTGAAATGATTGAAAAAATTCTAAACGCTATGGTGCCTAAGTAAGAAACGTGAAAAAACACACAGAAAAAAGTTCTTCAGCTCCATTTCTTTATTTAAATAGTAATGCTGGAATGCCAGCACGAAGATTTAGGCATGCCAATTGGAACAGGCAGGCTCTCAAGAAACACATACTATGTTTGACTACTACTGCCATAAATACTGCACTTGCAAACTGTAAGAAGCTCTGCAAAGGGAATCAGGACAAAAATGAACTTGTTTATCAGTCCCACACATATACTGTACACAAGTGCACTCTGTCTCTTGATATTCTATTAACAGTCAAACAGATGAGTTGCTCACGTATGGGTGGCAAAGGAAGCAGTTTATCTTGTCTTCTTAATTTTGAGTTAAATTTTCTCATTCCCAAATATTGGCTAAGATCTTTGGAAACTGACTTTGGCTCATGAAAACACATTATTAAAAGATCATGGCTCAAAATTTAGTCAACTAAATGGAGTGCAAATAAAGTCTCAGTCCTCTTTCCCCCCCCCCGCACTACTACTCCGAATACAGCATGCCTTAGCAACTGCAATGAGACTTAAAATTAAAATTATTTTAGCTAAATTCTACATGTCACTAAGATATAAAACTTATCCTCTCTGCCCCTCTTGCAAACTGCAAGAATTTCTGAATTATTTTCTCTCTTCCTGTCCTAGAGGTTACCAATGGGGGTAACCATTTTTGTCCAAATCTCAGGAGAACGCCCTCTTTATAGACTGACAATGCAGGTCAGCATAGATCTTAAAGAGAAGAGGAAATTACTCTTCCTGAAATTGTAACAAAATAGCAAAAAGTGCACTGGCATCTGCTGATAGGGAAAACAAGAACTACACAGGTTCACACAAGGACAATGAAGTTCAAATGACCAACATTGCTGCTACAGTAGCTTTTACGCCAGGTTTCATAATTGAGAGTAACATACAAGGATACTTACTTTCTACCACTCCTGGAATAGCTCTGTAATGTTGAAATTGGTAGAACGATTTCTCTAACATGTATTCGGGGTTAATTTCTTCTACTCTAAGCAAGTTCAATACCATGTTGTAGGTCAGGTGGAATGCACTGTTTAAGGGATCAGCTGAACCCTGAAAAAGATTCAAGAACATTGTCCAGCTAGTAAATAAATTAATTGCAGCATATAGGAGCACATCAAACAAATCACAATGTGATTTATACAAAGAGCTGCTTTGATGGGTAGCATAAATTGTCTTGAATATAGATTACTTCTCTCATTAAATCCTAAGCAATTTTTTTATGCCCAGCATGTAACAACATTTGTATGTTTTACGTATATTATATTAAACAATATACATACTGCCATGTCATAAATGAAAAGTTCAGATGAAATCTACTGCATTTCTTGTAACCATTATCTGGATTCTATTGCTTCAACTTTAAAGTAAGCCGTCTAGACACTAAAAGCAATCCATTATTTTTATATTCTGGAAAAACTTACTCGCACACCTTTTTCTAAGGAGACTTACTGATCACAATGAAGTTTGTTTGAAAATAGGTATTCTGCATCTTCTTCAATCTAAGGAAAGCCTCAGTCTAAAATTAGTTTATAGGTTGTTTCATAGAGGCTGTGGACTCTCTATTTCTGGAGATGCACAAAAGCCACCTGGACATGGGCCAGGACACCCTGCACTGGGTTCGTCTGCTTGGGGGTTGGAGCAGATGAGCCCCGAGGTGCCTGCCCACCTCAGCCCTTCCAGGATTCTGTGAAGCTGCGAAGTGTGGAGGAAATCTCAAGTTTCTGTAGGTACCTGGAGATCAGAGAACTTCTATTGCTGATGCTAAACAACATACAACACAGCTGTCTTTTTTTAAGACCTGAAACCAGGATTACGTGCCTCTTGTCCATTATTCTAAATATATCCATCTTCCAGGAAAGAGAAAGCACCACTCCCTAAAAGCTTGATTCTCTGAAACAGAGTGCCATTTACAGAATGGCATGTACTAAAGAATGACATAGTGATTATACCAGTACCAGTTCAGGAGGGCTCAGATTATTTCCAACACCAGCATTTATGACTCTAGTAAGGCATCAATCAAAACAGCTGGATTACACTCACTAAGCCAGCCATGGCCATAGCTGTACAGTCCTTGAGGAGATCGTGCAAAACGTCACTGTGATTGATCACTTTGATTGCACTGTGTACCTCATCCTTCACCCTTTGAGTTGCATTACTCTAAGATGTAATTTAACTGCATGCTAATAAGATTATCAACTATTTGGAGGAATAAAATCAGAAGCAGATGACTCTCAGCAGTACTACCAGGAAGTGAGAAAACACTGTATTCTTTACAACATATGCACAACATATTCCAAAACAGACCAGACATTCCTGCAGATTCACTTTAAAGGCTTTTCAAAATCAGTACAACTGTGAAGAAGGAGCAATTTAAAAACAAATGTGTATGGGAACTGCTGAGTCACGGCCTGAACCTCTGATTGATCACCTGAGGCGAGCCATGAGCCAGCCAGAGGAGCAGAGCTGAAGGCAATTCACCTGTGCTGCAGGAAGGGCTGGAGCCAGGCTCCACCTCTCCTAGACCCATTTAAGAGCTGGCTACCAGTGGGGAAGGATCTCTTCTGGAGATCCCTCCTTCTGGTGTTTTGTGGGTGAGCCCAGGATAGGGGTAAGCCTTCCATTTATTCTCTTTTGTTATCATAGTCTCCTTCGCCTAACTCTCTTGTTTATTTTGTGATTATAATATCTTAATAGCCATTGATTATACAAAATGAAAGAAACAGTACGCGTTTCTAAGGTAATATAAAGCACACTTATTTGAAAGCTAGCATTTGAGCCAACTGCTGGTGTGGCAATTTTTATTTCAAACACATGATCAGCATTTTACACTTTAAAAATAAGATTATACTATAAAGACAATCCTTTTTTTTAGGCAAAAACTGAGAACTGTGTTTGTTCCTTCATCTCACACGTTCTTCTCAAAGTTCCAGAAATTCCTGCTTTCTCAGTGCTGTTCTGTAGGCAATGCTGTATGCGAAATTAAAATTGAGAACTTTTTCTTCTTGAAAATCAAAGCTGTTATTTCTCCAACCTAAACAGAACTGTAGTAGCCTTACTGTATTTGACTGCCAGAGAATTCCACAGCGTATACTACTCTCTACTGACTAACCTAGGCTATCAACAGACTCACATTTAATGGACAGCAATCATCTGGATATCCTTGCTTCAAATACCTATTAGCAACAGATGGATTATGCAACTGCAGTAGGAAAACTAACAGCAAAATTCAGTCATTTTTCCATGCTAACCACACACAAAACATGACCAGGGAACCAGATCTTGCTGGCAAATGAACACGGGCATGGTCACTGAACAGGCAATTGGTGGTTATATAAAGACACTGTCACATGCAGGGTGGAAGGGAACAACAGGAGATGGGGAAATATGAGATGCATCAATAAGAAAAGGTGGCCTTTCCTTTCCTATACACTTATGCAGAATGAAATGTACAACCATCCTGGAGCTTGCTTGATACTAAAGGAAAAGGAAGCAAATAAGTATAAGTTACATTTTATTTGTCATGTTTTCGCTCCTCTTTAAATTCCTTTCTCTTGTAAAACTCCATGTCACCAGTTTCCTCACTATCCACTATCACTTTCTTTAAAATACTGTGAAGCACATGCATGACATTTAGCTGATCTGCTACCACAGATACCTCGGTTAATCAATTTACCCTTCTACAGACTAAGGTATGCAATCATCTGCCTCAAGTTCATTTGGTCTGTGCAGAAATCCATTCCACAGTTTCAGAGACAAGGTTCTATGTTAGAGAAGGGAAGAAGCAGCAAGTCATGCAGAAGTTTAACTGCTTAGAGGTGCACTGAACAGTCACTTCCAAACACATCCCGCATCTGCAAATTAAATATCAGAGAACTACTGCTTAGGTATCTCCCTTCTGCAAGCAACTCTTTCACTTCAGAGAGAACAGTCTACTGCCTCCAGTCTTCAACAGACAGTAGCAACAGATTTATTTCTGAATAAGTTTAAAAAAAAAAAACTAAGAAAAACTACAGTAGAGGGAACAACTCTGCAAAGATTTTTATCGTTCCAGCTAGGAACAGTCTAGATAAACAAGAACAGCTTGGATACATGAACTGAAGTTCTCAAAAATTAGTAACCCATTTGGTGTTCTTGCGAACATTCCACCTCTTAATAAATTTTAAGTCAGCTTAAAAGGAGCATTTTCAAGATCTGGGTTGGAACAAAACGATAGGCTTCAGCTGATCATATCAGAATGTGGGCATGAGCAATTCCTTACAGAAATAATCTAGCTAATAATTAACTGAAAATTAGAGCACTACACACTGTGTCCTGTTTCACTGTCAATGATTTTGCAATGGAACATCTTCTTATACAATCAAATCAAAGAGGTCGCTAGTCATACATTCCTTGCTCCTATCTATTAGAAAGATAAATCAAGTGGTGAAGATGGAGGTTAATGGATATTAGAATTGATACTCGCAGCTTTTTTTTAATAAAAACAATACAATATTTTTTGTTTTCCTTGCTGTTAAAAACAGGAAACCTTGCCTAGCTGGAGATATGGGGCTGTCATTACTGTCTAATGGCATGTGCTGTTAAGCAAGCCTTACGTTTGGTAAGGGTTGCTCTCCCTGCTCTCTTACAGTGGGAAAAAATGCTTACGTTTTCAAAACAGTTTCAATGTAGAGAGGGGAACAAATTTTGCATAGAACTTTTTGCTCTTCAACTCGTCATGGAAAACGTGCAGAGCTTTCACAGGGAACATAAGATGTTTAAGTCACAGGGACATGAAGAGCTAATGAGGATGAAAGAGGCAATTATGTATTTCTGAGCAACAAAAGAAGCAACAAAAGAACTAAAGAAAAGTTAAATGCATAGCAGGACATATTTTAGGCCACTGGGTACACTGATAATTTCATTTATCAAAGTTTCCACAAATAAGCTGAATAAATGAATTTCAAAAGAGGAAACAACAGCTTTTTTTTGGTTTGTTTTTAAACCCGAAAAGAAGTTCATAACAGAACAAATTGATATTTAAGACATCAATGACTCTTTTCCTTACAAGTTGGAAAGAATTACACTCAGCAGTCTGTATGAGTCATCATTAGTAACTCACAAGACAAAAAAAGACTTCATTAAATAAAGTGACAACTTGATACATTCATAAGACACAACCAGTGATACAGTAACAGCATGCATTTTTTCCACATATCAACTGCTTAGTTATTGCATATGAATAATTAGCTCTCAGAAATACAAAACAATGCACAGTTACAGTGATTATAGGATTACCTTCAGCAAAGTTAGTACAACTGCAAAAAATCACAGAAGACACTCAGAAAGAGTTTTTAGCAGAAAACAGTGAACAGCTATCTTACGCACAAAATTGTTACCAATCTGGCTCACAGCTCTGCCCCCCAAAACAGTTGTACCAATGCAAGTAGCGGCCACTGCGGATGGCAGGAGATTTCTTTTCACAGGTTTTGCTAATGAGAAACATTCCGATTTTGGTTTCACAAAAACTCTAATTGTAATAAAAGGCTTAAAGAAAAATAAACATATATCAGCTTCGCTTTCATGAAACGTACCCTTATTTTCTTGCACCCACCAAATTAGCTTTGAATGATAGAACTTTCTCTCCTACCATCCCTTTGTTTTACTTCAGGCTTATAACTCAAACCTCTGAACAGAGCATAGAAAAAAAATAGAATGGAAAAAAAAATCCTACACGCTTCTACTGAGGTATCCTGACTTCACAAAGTAATATTTAAACTGTCAGGCAAATCTTTAGAGCTAAATATTTTATACAATACAATTACTGTACATTAACTTTAAAATTTCAAATACAGATCACTCTGATACAGGATCATACCATGCCACATTAATTGTTCCGCACAGGATGAAAACACACTAGGAACAAATCCAGCAATTTAACAAATGTTCAGCATTCTACTGTGCAACGATTCTTTTGGATCCATGCTGATAACTCTATAACTGCATTTGCATAACATCTGAGAAACAAATTTTGCTGCATTCAAGCTAGATGTACTAGAAAGGAACTCAAATGTAAAACAGCAAGTAGGAGCTGTATCTGCACTCAGAAGCTAATTCAGTTACTCTTCCTGGTTTCAGATCCACTCCTACAGAATTCTGTCACGTCAGTGATAGTGACAACTTACAGTTTCAGTAAAAACACACTACTTTGAAGTTTAAAGAAAATGTGGTCTCAAATACAGCAGATTTCTAAAAAAAAAAAAAATTACCAAAAAAAAAACCACAAAGGAAATCTTGTCTTCATATCACACCTTAACAGCTTTAAGAATAAGAAGACAGAGAACTCCTAGCTTAAACATTCAAAATGCATTTAAATTTGCAATAGATAGTGGTAAGTTCATCATAACAACAGTAAATATCCAAAAAATATGACAGCTGGGGACAAAATGCTTCCACAGAGGTCAAAAAAACTTCAAGTAACTTCTGGTATGAATAAGCAGCAACCACAATTAATAAACAATAGCAGTTAGCTTAGTTCTCCTGGCTCAGGAAGAGCATCAACTGTAGTCCAACAGTGACTAGATATTTTATATGCCATATGATACACTTGATCTCCCTACATTTTGACTGTAAATGTCGGAAGAAAAGAGCAAGTAGTTCTTTCTATCTGCTAGCTTGTCTATAAAAATGTAAGGCTGTACAAGATGGTCTTTGAGTATCTGTCTCCCATCGAACAGTTGCTTCCACAATTTCACACTAAAGTCTTATTGACTCAAAGCAGATTTTAAAACTAAGGTTGGAAGTTAAATGTCTTCCTGAACTGAAGCCTGGAAAATTTCTGCAATGCAAGCTCTGGAAGAACAAAGCAGAAGTCTGCCAGTTTAAAATAAAAGTAAAAAACATATTTTTACAGTAAATTTTGACCAAGTATCCAAAACTTGTTTGTTTCATTGAGATTCTCACTTACTTCACAACTCTGAATTACAAGGAAGGAAGGTCATGCAGCGCTCAAACTATTAGTGACAATGTGTTTGTTTAGATTTTGCAATGGCTTTTCTAACAAGTGTTATGGTCAAAACCCAGCCTATTTCTCTCCCAAAGTAGACTTCGGTAAGTTTTTCAAACGCTAATGCTTTTTTTTTTTTCTTTCCCTTTTTCCATATGAGTAAGCTTACAGTCAAATGAAAATACAATTCTACAATTAAGCTGGTATGTTAAACTGATACTTGGCAAGGGACTGAAGGCTAAGGGAATAACAGTCACACTGAAGTGTATTACCTGCTGCACTATATACACACTCCCAAATCACAGACATCTTTTAGTTGGAAAGAACACTGAAAGTTAACCTTGTCCAACTCCCCTGCAGTGAACAGGGATACCAGAGGCCTCCAGATTGGGCCTCACCAATGCAAAGTAGAGGGGCAGCATCACCTCCCTTGACCTGCTGGTCACACTACTTTTGATGCAGCCCAGGATCAAGTTGGCAATCAGGGCCGCAGTGGCACACTGCTGGCTCATGTCCAGCTTGCCATCTACCAGTATCTACAAGTCTTTTTCAGAAGGGCTGCACTCAATCCTTTCATCCCCCAGTTTGTATTGCTGGTGAAGGTTGTCTGACGCAGGTGCAAGACCTTGCACTTGGATTTGATGAATCCCACGAGGTTCACCTGGGTGCACTGCTCAAGCCTGTCTAGGTCCCCATCCTTCTGGATGGCATCCCATCCCTCTGGTGCACTGACTACACCCCACAGCTTGGTATTATCAGCAAACTTGCTCAATCCCACTGTCGGTGTCTTTGATCCAGATATCAGAGAGTATCAGTCAGAGCACCTAACTCCTGGGGGACACTTCTCATCACCAGCCTTCATCCAGACATGGAGCCATTGACCGCCACTCTCCAGACTTGATCCTGCAGCTAGTACTTGTTTGTATGAAAACACAGCAAGCAACAAGTAGCAGGCTCAGAGCCTTATTAGTCAATACCAGACGAGCCAAAGGAAGGAACATAAAAGCATAGTCAAAGATTAAGTGAATTCCTTCTGTGTATGTTTTATACTCCCTGTACATTAACTAACATTTTCTTCATTTTCTGATTTTCTTTTTTGTTTCTTTCTTTTGTTACACTTTCTAAAGCTAAAATACACAAAAAACAACACTGGTGGCAAAAGCTTACTATTAATCCCTTCTGCAGACAGACAGCTTCACTTACTGCGAAAAAAGTTTTGTCAGATCACCTGTATTCCAGAAAATTTGTTCTAACAATCAAAATGTCTTCTCAATATCTCACCACTTTCAGTCCTACATTTACTCCTGATCAGCATAAATCTACTTATTTTTATGCTAGTGTTCTTTTTCCACACAAAATAGAACTTTCTTCGTAACTGGGAGTCTGAAAGGAACTGAGCTATATGCAACGAGGAGCAGCTGACTAGAACACACGATCTAACGATGCTGCACCAATAATCATGGAACAACAATTTGGGCTCCTGCAAATCTGAGAAGCTTTCCAATGCATTACTGTACTGCGGACATAAAATGGGCAGGGACTTAAAGTGAAATGTATTAAATGCTCAGAATTGCTGCCCTATCCATTTGGCTATTACAATAAAATAACCTAAGAAACAAAACGAAGTACAGGAGATCAGATGGGTTTCTCATAGCAGGGTAGCAGGTGCAGTACTGTCACTCAATGAAGGCCCTGCCAAAGAGCCAGATGTGGCCTTCTGCAACTAGGCGCTGGGGCACTTCATGTTCCATACACATATGACAAGGAGAGCACAAGTCTATATTTTATCTGGTTAGACAAATGTTTTCTTTCAATTTTTCAGTCCATCTAATTTCTCCTGAGACGTAAGTAGAAGCAAAGCAATGATAAACTCAAATTCAACTCTCTAAAACCTATACTAGCACATTTTCTTTCAGTATACAGTATACAAATGAGTATACTAATTTCCACAGTTAGCTAGAGATTTTTGACTTTTAGAGAAATAACAGATTACCACAGTTCAGGATCTCAATTAGCATGTATTCTTACAGAGACTTGCATGGCCAAATGCTAACCAGAGAGATGCTGCTCTAGTTTCAAAGGCCATCTAGTGTCAAGAAGCAGCTTTTCATTTCTCACCTGAACTAATATACTGTAGTTGAGAATTTCTCATCCAGAGGGAGGGCTCCCTCCCTCAAGAATTCTCATAAAATACTTAATTCTATGCAAACGTAAAACCATAATGTACTGTCTTCAGAAAGCTCTCCAACAGTACTGCAAGCATTTAGTTTTGTGGATTAGAGCAAGTCGTCAGTTTATGAAACACGCAGTGGTCAAACAAACACTAAGGATAAACAAAAAACCTAGTTACATTGCAGAAGACAAATGCATGTC
The DNA here is from genome assembly GCF_019232065.1 of Centrocercus urophasianus. NCBI lineage: Eukaryota > Metazoa > Chordata > Aves > Galliformes > Phasianidae > Centrocercus > Centrocercus urophasianus. The sequence continues at coordinate 10,239,885 of NW_024884811.1, forward strand.
ACTGAGTTTAAGAAACAGTTACAAATATCCTGCATAAGAACTCAATCTAGGATTTGAACTTTGGATTTTAAGCTTGAAGTACTGTACACAACATCGCAAAGAACAGCATTATAGCCAAACAGCACAGCTCTGTTTTACTGGTACACACACAGAGCCCTTAATTAACTGATCACAGGCTTAAGCAGCAGATAACATTGTTTCTTAGATGTTTTACTCTAGCATTCAGGAAATGCTTGGAATCAGATACACAAAAGGGTTAAAGAGCTACTATATAAATTTTGTTATGTGAGTGTCCTATCACTCTCAATAAGGATCTTTAATCCTAATTCCTCCATATAAATCTTTAGCTTGTCCTGAAGAAAAGACAAAAAATTTGATGTGGCAGCAAAATACCATTACAAAACACAGTCATCATTTTCCCCACAGATAAACAGTGGTCATCACTAAGTAAATTGTAATCTAAGTGCACTTAATGTTGAGTACAGGATGAATACTGTAGAAAACATAGTTGACATACATCCTTGGCCTGTTTTGTGTTTAAAAAAGAAAAAATATATTTATATTTAAATACTGCACTGCTCATTTCAAACTATTGCTTTTATTACCTTTTCAGCAACTGGCTGAAGAGTTACAGAAGATTCAAAAGCCATCAGTACAATTATTATAGTCCTTTCCAATCTTTTTAAAAGAAAATTTCAATTAAGTCCTTGCTTTCTGATGAAGCAGTGTGACAAATTAATGAAATGTGTAAATTTAGGTAGATCAGTGGAGAATAACCAAGACATAATACAGCCATGGAAGAAGTCTGCAGCATTTTCCCCCATTTTGTTTCATCATAATTCAAAAGAAACAAAAAATCTTGTAGTTCCAATAATGGAAATGTTCCTTATTATTCCCTCAAAATCCAGAAAAAACAATATATATAGATGGTATCAAAATCATAAGGAAATCATAAAATATTTATATCTTATAATATTTTCCTTATATTTTATAATATTGTATGTTGAGTTCCATAGTTTTCAAACAACCGAAATTACAAATGTAAAAAAATGAAGTATTTTCTTCTCTCATATTGCATCTCCAGATGTTTGGTTTTTCAGTGATGGAAATCCTTTTGTAAGTGTACCACAAAATGACACTCAAAGATCTAGTTAAAATACATGCTCTTTAAATACTGCTGACAGGCACATATGCTTTAAGAGTGCAAACACATGCCACAAGTAAATTCCAAAGAGAAAACAAACCAAAATTAAGAAATGAATTCAAAGATTAATGCTACATGAATGAGCTGGAGTATTTTTCAAAACTTACTAGCAAACATTCATGAAAATTCTGACTTCAGAAGGCAAACACTATTTGCATGCCTCGTATGTCTGCTATAAATCAACACGTAGCACTGTGAGATTGAGACACAGAACTAACAGCAGCCAAGCACATATTTTAGCTTGCTCTTAGATTTCCCTGAACGAAATAGAGAACTACTAGCTTTTGAACTTTTTTTTTCCCCGGTACAAGACCTACAGATGCAAGCCTTTGATTAGTATATCCTGATGTTGATTTTATGATGATTTCCACAGTTTATACTAACACTAAAAATAATGATCTGCCATTTTTATGCTCCTGATCAGCATGGTGAGCCATTCCTCAAGTGCTCAGTTTTTAGGCATTTGCACAATTATTGCAAGTAGTCTACGATTGTCTATAGACACAGCAGAAAATTTTGATTCATTATGGTCACTTTGGCCATAGCCTTTAAATAAAAGTGAGAATGACTGCAGCTTCTCACATCCCAATTATAAAGGAAATTTGCAATTAACTATAACAACATCCATTATAGTTTGCAGAAGCCCCATAATCTAATGGTTGTATTACAGAACCTCTTCTGATTCATGCACTGTGAATTTCTTCATAGTTAATTTTAGCTCACTGACAGTCAACCTTTTTTTTAGTCATCTTATGCACCCCATTTTTCTGCTTCATCTTGATTCTGACCAGTTTGTCTACTACACTGAAAAGTTCACTATCATTCTTTATTTTATCACAGAACCAGTACTTTTACTACTCTCGGGAGTTCAGCAAACCTTTACAGGTCAGTAACACTCATCAATTGACTGGTCAGCAAAAAACAACAGTTCACTGCAGTATTAGTATCAGAAAACAAGACAGAATTCTACCTAAGATCTCTGAAAAACTAAAAACAAAACAAAAATCAATAAAAAAGTTACATTTATCCTACCTTTAAAAGTTGCTTGCCAATTGTTGGACTCATTTTTTCATCCACCATAAGAATTACTATTCCTCTGTCATCCATACCTCGGCGACCTGCACGACCTGACATTTGAATGTATTCACCTGAGGAGATCTAATATAAAAGAGAAAAATAACAAACATTAGAAAAACAGCAAGAACACAGAAGGAGCTATTTATAATTACACACACAGTACATGCTCACGATGTATAAAAACTAACAAAACGGTCACATATGACATGGAGTTTTCACCGATCAAATTCGTTATGAGGAAAGGCTGAGTGAACTGGGTCTGTTCAGCCTTGAGAAAAGAAGACTGAGAGGGGACCTGATCCAGGTCTATGAATATCTAAGGTGTGGGGGGCAGAATGGCGAGGCCGGACTCTTTTCAGTGGTGAGTGGAGACAGGACAAGGGGAAACGGCCGGAAACTGCAGCATAGGAAGTTCTGCACAAATGTGCGCAAGAACTTCTTTACAGTGAGGTGACGGAGCACTGGAACAGGCTGCCCAGGGAGGTGGTGGAGTCTCCTTCTCTGGAGATGTTCAAGACCCTCCCAGACGCCTACCTGTGTGACCTGCTGTAGGGAACCTGCTTTGGCAGGGGGGTTGGACTCGATGTCTGAAGGTCCCTTCCAACCCCCTACGATTCTGTGACCTACAAAACTACACTAGATATTCAAGCTTACAAGCTCATTTTGGACAAGTGAAACCAGCAAATATAGTAAAGTACACTTAAGAGAGAAACAGCAGAATATTTATTTACAGCTCCTGCTGGGAAATATCTATGGTTTCTATTAACTCCTTCCAGTGCATGAACACTAACAAGATTCATGAACAATCTGCCACAGACTAGTTAGGGAAGTATGCCTTACGACTAACAAAGAATGGAGAAGTCATGTGTCCTTCCTGAATCCTCTCTGCCTACTCCTCTTTCAGGAATTCGGGTAAATTGCTGATCATTTTAATAACCCAGCACACCTACCCCTGTTCTACCAGGCGACGGAGCACTGGAACAGGCTGCCCAGGGAGGTGGTGGAGTCTCCTTCTCTGGAGATGTGCAAGACCTGCCTGGATGCCTACCTGTGTGACCTGCTGTAGGGAACCTGCTTTGGCAGGGGGTTGGACTCGATGATCTCTGGAGGTCCCTTCCAACCCCTACAATTCTGTGATTCTGTGATTTTGTTAGTCATTGCACTGATGACTAAGCTGCTCAGACAAATCCATCCCTATGTATCAATAGGATAACTTGACCAGCATTTTCATGGCTACATTTAATGATACATAACTACAGTAATTTTCTTATCACTTATCACTGTTTTAATAAGCAAAAAAACAAGTTTTACTCATACTTCACACCATAGAATATTACTACACATGGTAGAGATTACTGTAACATATCTTCAACAATGGATTAAAAAAGCATGCGCTATAACATTTTAAAAGCAGCAGTTGCCCAGGTCTGATGCACAAAGATAGCTAATTCTTGCATATTTTAAGTCATCCAATCAGACTGAACAAAATGTGAAACTGAAAAGCCAAATTAAGACCAAATAGACATGTTTATTTCAAAACTCATTCTCACTTGTTCCATTTACCTGTTTTCCCAACTTTGAAAGATAAACTATAACACTTATAAAGCTTCTCTGTGATGATTTATACAACCTTATTATTGTTTACATGTGAATCAGACATCTGCTTTCTTCTTTCTCACATCTCTCTTCTTCTATGGGATACCCAAAACAATGTGCTATAACAGAACAATCAATATTCTCTCAGAAGAAACCCATCTTTTTTCTTGGGTCTATCAAAATCTAGTTATCATTATGACACAATGCTGAGTCAGTGTATTATTCAGATTCTTCTGTCATGGATGAAGAGATATTCACACTCCACGACAAATTGTGCACAACTCTTAGACCAGTCCAATATTCAGCACAAGTTTGTGTTTGATGTTGTTTTGCTGTATCTATTTAATAATTTTATGTATACTCTGGAGAATCTTGTCTTCAGGAAAGAGAGTAGTGAACAAATAAAAATATTTTGGAAAAAAAAACGAATCTACTACACTGAAATGGATATGTCAACAGTAAAGTTCATGTTTGTAAAAGTTTAAATAACATGATTGAATCATTCTCCCATAGAACCTCTTTTTCACATACCCATCGGAAATCTTTCCCATCAAATTTGGAGGCACTTGTAAACAGTACAGTCCTGGCTGGCATATTAATTCCCATAGCAAAAGTTTCTGTTGCAAACAAGGCCTAAATAAACAAACCAAAGTTAGGCAAGCAAAAACAGACTCTTAAGCAAATGCAAGTAGTTAAACATTGCAAAAACTCCAGATTGCACTTCTTACATACTGTCAACACAGGAACATAGAAGCATTCAACATTTAAAAACTGCAACAAAAACATTCTTTCTCCTTCACTTACTTCTTCTAGGAAAACAAGAGGAATAGTTACATGACACGAAGTGCCAAAGTAAACACAAGTCCTGGAAATGCATTAAATATTAGAAGCACTTGTAGGATTTCAAAAATCACTCCTGCCTCTTGAACTTGCTTCTTCATAAGCATGCATCATACAATAGACAAAAATTTTGGACTTGGACTATGTATGTTTTAATACTTTAGAATAAAATAAAATTACAGATGTAATTATGTACTAACATAAGACATCTGCATCAAAGCGTAAAAGACTAAAGCATTTAACATGGGGTAAAAAGCAGCTTATTTCTTTTTTTTTTCCAGATAAACATGGAGGTATTTATGCAAATACACATGTTCTTCAAGGGAAAGGAGATGCAACAAATTAAGGACACTTGTAGAGCTCAATATTAAAATCCACAAGATAGACCCCTTCCCTCTAAATGTATGTAGCTCTTCTCAAAACTGCTTACTTACTATACTGCGTTTGAAAAAAAAACCAAAACAACACCCTAATTCTGCTAGAGGCATACCCAAAGCACAAAGCCCTTTTCAGTTTGGCATTTGCAATGACCTTTTCTCTCCCCTTTTTCACTCAAGAAACAGATTCCCACTGTATACCAGTATACAATCTGTGCTAAGACATACTTAGTTCGTCTGGATGATCAGCCGTATGCCAGAACAAGAAAAATACAAATGTGGACATAAAACATACCTTTATGAGGCCCTCTGAGAAAAGAATTTCTATGGTTTCTTTTAAGATAGGAAGCAGACCACCATGATGGATGCCTATTCCACGTTTCAGAAGAGGCAGCACATGCTCAACCTGGGAAGAAACACATTAATTAACACTAGTAAGCAAAGTGTAATGTGCTCTGCAGAAGCAAAACAACTGTATTGAAAATCTCTTGAAGTTTATGAAGTCCACCATTTCCTGATTCTAAATACAATAAAGACCCCCTCAATTTATTTTGTATTGAGAATTAGGAATGATAAGAACTGAAAAGCCAACAGTCAACCTTTTCAAAACTGGAGTAGTTCCTCAATAGGGTAAGGTCAACTGTGTAGCCACACTGTAATTCACGTTTGCAATCAGTATTTGTCTATATAAAGAACTTTCTGAGACGCTCAGGAGTTGATATCTGATAAAGTGCACAACGCATCTGTGGTTGAACTCTTCAGACAGTTTTATAAGCCCTTGTGTGTATTGAAAAACATACCTAAAAGAAGTAACACTGAAACAAAGGGCGAGAGCTCACTGTTCAATTTTGCCACATGTGATTTGTTAGAATCCCAACAAGAAAGAATCCTGGTCACAGAGCCCTATTTCACAAAGCCAAAGAGCAATGCAAGGAACAGTAAATTCAGTGAGATCAATTTATTATTTCTTAGACTATTATTCATAACCCATGGCCTCAAAAGTCACAGAGAACAGGTGACCAGCAGCTCCCCCAATTCAGTTTTCTCTCACCTGAGGAAGTTTTTTGTCTTCATCTGACAGACAGTCAATTGCATTATTGAACACTTCTTCAACCATCTTTTTTTCTTCGTCTGAGAAAGCAATTTGTAATTTTATAACAAAATCTAAAAGGTTAATAAGCTATGCAAATAAAGCAATTATGACATTCTGAGATCTGTAAAACGTCACAATAGAAGTAGTGCAAAGGCAGGCAGTAAAATCTACACAAAACCACCCACATCTATCCACGTCAGACAACTAACGAATGCAGGCTGCAAAGGAAAGGCTAGGACAAACCTAGGGGAAAATAACCCAAACCTCAGCTACTATCAAGCGAGATTTCTCAGCTTTATGTATTGTCTATGTCATGAATCTCCACATTTCCCTCCTACCTACTAGTCCTTGACTGTCCTCTCCACCAGTAATTCTTAAGCCTTACCTACACTCCACACAAGTACCAGAAACATCAAGAATTTGTATTTAAAGGTATGATCAAAGAAAGCTCAGAAATACATATCTCTATAATGATGCAGACCTTTACATTTTCAGACTGAAATGGCTGCACATTTTTTGCAATCTGAAGCAGAATGCACCACGACTGGGACAAGTGAGCAAGCAAGAACTCTGAACAGCTCACAAACATGAAACAATATTCTGATTTAAAACATCTCTTATAATTTTGAAACTACTCCGAAAATTTATGGGCCATGAACTGAAGCTCATTTTCCAAGCTTGGACTTAATCCACAAAAAAAAAAAAACCAAAACAAACTTCAGTTCAGCATTTGAGTTTTTACTTAAGTAGATGGGAGAGGAAGTAAGAAAAGTGGATTGAACAGCTGAGAGAGAACAGTGCCTCGTTATACGACCATTTTAACTTTGAGAGAATAATCAGATTTCCAGACAGAATTTTCTAGAATCTCTTGCACTACTATCTGTTCTATAATCTGTTCTACCTATTCCAAAGAAAACATTCAAATAGAATACAGCTAAACACTGCAATGATCACATACTACTCTGCATATGAATACATTCCTATTGAAAATAGGCTGATGCACTGGAATGGTATATAAGAAAGCAGTAAGTGTTTTTTTTATTTGTTTTTATATAAGTGAAATAGAAATATTTATCTAGAATAACATTTAAAGTAAAATTACAACTTGGGATAAACTGCATTTTACTTATTGTTACCTGTATTAAAATCTAACTTTGTCATCTGAAGAGCGTAGGCTTCACAATCCTTCTTACTGAAGCTGAAAATGATTACAGGCTGGAAATTCCTCTCCATGATCATCTTCACAATCTTAAATACGTTGGAAGGGCCTGCAGAGAGATTTCATGAATTTCATTTTAGCAAAAAATTTATCTTACAGAAGATCTAAAATAGAAGCATAACTTAGGTGCAGCCTTTTTTTTTTCTTTTCAAACAAACAAACAAACAAAAATAGCATAGTTTTGTAAGAAATCAGTTAAGAACTCACCTTTTGTTCCTCCTTTCCTGCCCTTCTGGTCTCCTTTTGCTAAGTCTCCTGCATCTCTGAGCACTTGCATTGCTGTATTAAAATTATCTTCTCTGAAATCTCCCTAGATATAGAAGACAACCTTTGTAAAACAATTTCTTCTTACAACAGCCTACTGAATAAATTCATAATACTTTACATACTGAGTACCGTTACTATATATTTACAGGTTGAAGGACAAAATAATGCATAAAGCCAGCAAGAGACATCATTAATGGCACAGCTCAGAATTGTCAGAATTACATTTGTATCTCTGGTTTAGTGCACATTATTTTAATCATTACACCACCTACTACAATAGACATGCTGAATGACTACACTGGTTTAACACTGATGGCCAACTGAACACTATTGCACTGCTTTCTCATAGTCTCTTATCAAATTAATGGGGTGAGAAAATAAGATGAGAAGGACTCAAGGGTTGACATATGGACAGGGAGATCAATCACTAACTACCACAGGAGGCGAAGCAGACTCAACACAGGGAGACTGATGTAATTTTGCCTTTTATGGGCAGCCTTCCCCCCCTGATCCTGCAGACTTGCAGCTCTCCAAGTGGTGCTCCAACATGGCTTCATACCACCAGACACATCCTTCAGGAGCACACTGCTTTAGCACGGAGCACCACAAGTGACAAATTCTCCAGACCTCCTACTCTACAGTGGGCTCCTATCCCTGGGCAGCAGCTCGGGCCTGGAGCCTGTTGCTGCAGGGGCTCTCCATGGGCTACAGCTTCCCTCATGCCACAGCCCTGTATGGGCAAAGAGCGCAGATCTGCTCTATGAGAAGTCCATAGGCTCCAAATGGACAGCCTGCCCCACCATGGCCCTCTCCACGGGCTGCAGGGTGTATCTGGAGTACCTCCTGCCACCCCACGATGACCTTAGTGGCTGCAGGTTTGCTTCTCTCCCATTTTCTGACTCCCCTCTTTCAGCTACTTCCACACAGAATTTTTTTCCTTTCTTTATTGTGTTTTTCCAGAGCACATCCAGCATTGCTCGTGGCTCAGCTTTGGCAGCAGTGGGTCCTTTTTGGATCTGCCATGAGACAGTTGTAGGGCTCTGCTCACAGAGGCCACCCCTGCAGTGCTCCAGCTACCAAAACCTTGACAGGTATATCCAATACAATAACACAAGAGCAAAACTGACTTTTTGGAATATATTTATGAAAATACGCTGCCCAATGAAGACCTACTGTTCATGGCATAAGATACTACTGTACAAGTCGTTAATGAACTCTAAACACATCACTATTTCTGAATCACCTAAACACACAGAAACACTCTGCCTCCTTAACTGAAGTCAATTTCAAATAGTACTATCATTTTAAAAAATAAATAAATAAAAATTAAGTGAGAAACATTAAAGGAAGTATCAGAAAACAAGGGTAAGGGTACTTTAAACAACTCAGCAAAGCGTTACTAAGCGGAAAACATGACACCAGATAACAAAATCTCTCTCTTCTATATGACTCCAAAAGCCACTCAGACATCACTGTTACCCACTTCATATTATAAACACACATATCCTTTGCATAGCCGATCAAATTTTGCAAAAGATGAAGTTCACTACTGATAAGCTAGGAAAAAGGACTTTCAAACTGAATATTCCTTACATTTTCATCAACAACAAGACGTAGTCCATCTCCTCCTGCTGGGAATATGTAATGCTGCAGTGGAGTAGGTCGATAGTCTGTATATATCACATGGCAAGGCTACAACAAAGAACAGTATACATATAAATATTTTATGTTTCTAATTATAATACATATATATACTTGCTTAATGGAAAATCTAATCCATTACTATTAAAATATGTACTTTTAAAAGCCAGAATCTAAGACTCAAAGAAACTAACTTAAAATTTCTTTCCTGTATATGGATTTTATACTAATGATGCTATTTAAATACACGAAACCTTGCAAATCCTGTAGGACACAAGCTGACAATAACATTTCTCTCTCATGAATCAGAAGAAGACAGGTAACATTCTCTTCTACATTACTACACAGACTCAATGTGGCTTAACATCTTTTAAAACCAAAGAAAGAACTATTTCCATTTTGTAATATCACCTGCATTATTTCTTGCATCACCCAAAAAAATAATATTGTTGACTTTTTAAAACGTTCAAGGTTTTAACGGATGAAGAAAGCTTGTTTAGAAGAAAACATAAAAATTTCCTTTAAAACATTGAATATTGCATAAATCTACTTTGAGAAGTCAGTTCAGCAATCTGCAAAACAAAGTCAAAGCTTTGTGCTAATCTTCAACAGACTTCTTTTATGCTAACACTCCTTTCAACACAAGCCATATGAGAATTATCTTTGGGTTATTTTTAAAACCAGAGCAACTTCTAGTGGATATTAACTTCCCAAATTCTAACTCACATAATCTTGTCTGCAAAACCATCTCTATAAAAAATAGAATAAAAATTACCTGAGTAGTTATGGGACAGGTTACATTTGTCACATTCCTACTTTGTTATTTTGTTTGCATGCTTATATATTATCTCCTGTGCTTTTATGATTTACTTTTGATTTCTGCATATCCTTTTCATGAATGCATCATACACATACTCCAAAGTAAAAACAGCACTGGCACTGCTAGTGACAAGGCTACATAATTTATACTGACTATGCTATATTGAGCACGAAAGCAATGCTGGCCTTAAACTAATTTCCAGAATTTGCTGTGAGAATCTGAGCCAGTAACTGCCAAGGAAAACTTAAGCCAGAGATAATACCAAGGGCCCTGAATATGGGAAAAGGTGTAAAACAGAAGTCCCAGAACAGATGGACAGCTACTAGTCACAGAAAATACACAACTCTGTCATCTGGGAAAAAAAACTGCTCTACTCATAAGGAAGTGAACAAGCAGCTGCTAAGCAAAGGGTGTGATAAGGAACCTGCCTACCACCTGAGATAGTAAGATATTTCTATAATTATGTAGGATGTATTCCAGGGACTAAAAAACATCTACTGACTGAAAATCTTCAGTTCAGAAAGGACTACCATGATGGCACTCACTACTGAGAAACTGATGCCTGCTATCCCTGCCTGTTCAAAGGACCTGCACACTGCCTCCCTACCTTCTTCTACCCAGTCTGACTGCTTCCAGAATCCTGCCCTGCACCCTACCTGCACCCAGTTGTTCAGCTTTATCTGTCTACCTAACTGTTCTAGGAACCCTGACTTTCTGAAGGCCTTTTGACATGACAGTGAGCTGTTCAGTACTGCAAGTGTGTGCTTTTTTCTGGAAATCTTCCTTCAACACTACAGATTGTCAATAAACACTTCCTGCACCCTATTTTGGACAGCAACTGAATTCACTGATCGTTCAAAGAAATCACCACATAACCAACATACAATCCTAACAGAAAAAGCAGCTAGATAATAATGAATTTACATGAATTTTGCAAGCATATCCAGGCTGTAACTGAGATCTCATAAAAACAGATGATGAACATCCTGCCTCTTACCTTGCCATCCTGCCTCTTACCCACTGACAAGCATGCACCTATTTTAATGCAAGTTTTTTTCCTTGAAACAGAGATGAATATGGTGTTTATTTATTGCAAAAGTAAACCCTTTGAAGTCTCCTGAAAAGGCTTGACTCCGAAAATTACAGTACTGTCACAGCATTTCATAATTCAGAGTATTCATTGAAACCAAGCTGGTGTTTAAATAACTGCTGAAAATATCCTTTAAAACAAATAGCTTTAATGTTCCTACACAGAACCAAAAGCCCATACAGATACAAAGGCTAAAAGTACATAAATGCTATAATTTATAAGCTATAACATCATGACTAAAGAGGCTCATACATCCACAAGATCACCAGGATAAAGGTATACTGCCTCAAAAAAGTGACCTGTTTGTGAAGATGGCAAATCCATTCAGCAAACTGACGAGCATTCGGAATAGTTGCAGAAAGGAACACATAATGAACATTGTCAGGGAGCAAAATGATTGTCTCTTCCCAAACCACACCACGTTCTGAAAATAATAAAAAAAGTCACATGGAAAATCTGTAATTAAAGCAAAGTTTTGAAGCGAAGCACACTTAATAACAAAATAAAAACTAAAAAATCAGATATGTTTGGTAGGACAAGGGGGAACAGTTATAAACTAAAAGAGGACAGATTTAGATTTGATGCTAGGGGAGGACATTTTTTATGCAGAGGGTGGTGAGGTACTGGAACAGGTTGCCAAAAGAAGTACTGGATACTCCATTCCTTGTGGCATTCAAGCTCAGGTTGGATGGGGCCATGGACAGCTGACCTGCTGGGGGGCAACACTGCCTATTGCAGAGGGGTTGGAATGGGCTAAGGTCCCTTTCAACCCAAATCACTGTGATTCTATGACATAGTTACTATACAAATGTCTTCAAAGTTGCCTTTTTCTCAACAAAGAAAATGCAAATTGCTGCACAAAAGAACAATTTCACATATTCACTAAAAAACAAATTTTGAATGATTTATGGTGCACTAAGATGACTGATGTAAGAAATAACAAAATTTTAGTTCTTCAAAGGAAACAGACTTTGCTCTTGAACAATAAAGACATGAAAACAAAAGGTAGAAGATACCTGAATCTCTCATGTAATGGATTTCATCAAAAATAACCCATGCAACTTCTCGCATAACCTCAGAACCTCTGTAGAGCATACTTCTCAAAATCTAGAAAAAGTGAGAAAAAATTGAGATAGAAAACTCCTGACTGAGAGTATAGAAGCATGAATTTACAGAGATTTACTTATTTTTTTTCAGTAACTAGAAGTTGAATCAAGAGAAGGAGGGAAATCATGAATTTTATAAATTTTTTTTTTTTAAACCTGAGCTGATAACATTAATCTAACAATATTAGACCTTATCAATCAAAAAAGGGTAAAAAAATAGACAGATCAAGAATTCATGTTGATTACCTCTGTTGTCATCACCAAACAAGAAGCTGTAGGATTAATGGTGACATCTCCAGTCATCAAACCAACATCCTGGAACTCTTCATACATCTCACGGTACTTCTGATTACTCAAAGCTTTAATTGGACTTGTAAATATCACACGCTGTTTTTCTCTCAAGGCCAAGGCAATTGCATACCTATGTTCAAACATTGTACATATTAAAAGTTGTCAGGAAGAAATTAACAACTTCTTACTTTCCTTTGATCTTCTGATTTAAAAAATAATAACCCCTTTGGAGAGCAATCAATCACTGACAAGTTAACGAATTTATATGGAATTTGAGCACATCTCATTTTGACCAAAAATCTAACTATTACTATTTGAACCCATATCCTAATATATTTATACATATACCTCACTACTCAGGTCAGCAAAGCAATTGTGCTGCCAGACCAAATCCTGACAAACATCCAGTTGTCAAACCCTTTCGTCTGACATACAGCAAAACAGAAATAAAATAAAATTCTGACAGAAAATAAAACATACAGAAACTTCTTTATTAGTTACAGATAAAAGCTGGGAAACAAATCCACATTGCAGAATTTTTCCTCTCCTTACACAGAAAAATATCTCAACAAGAAGACAAACATTAAAAAAGCCACTAACCACTACAAAAGAAAAACGAAAAAACGTGATATATTGAATTTAGTCAATTTAATTAAAAAAAAATGAGAAAAATAAAAACAGAAACAAAACAATGGCTGAATAAAACGACAGGAAAAACATCACATCATTCCCTGGTCAGACTGTCAGAAAATTACTTACTCTGCACACACCGTTTTACCAGCTGAGGTATGAGCTGACACCAGTACAGACTGGTTATTATCTACACACAAAATAGCTTCTCTCTGAAAGGCATCAAGACTAAATGGGTATTCCTGGAAAAATAAACAGAGAAAATACATATTTTTATCATAGATCATTATCTGTACCTAGTTATTTTCTGATTAAGCATGCAGACTACAGGCAGAAAGAAATCATGCAGTAGACAGCTGTAATTTCAATTAATCTTAAAAGTCAGGAAGAGAAACCATAATGTACCAGTGAAACTACTGTCTGATGTCACAGAATAAAAACAAATCATAACAACACTCCATCCGAGCACTACCAAACTTAAAATACAGGTATCAATCTCATCCATTACAAACCATCTTTCTGGGCCACTATCTAGCCTTACTAGCAAAGCACAACCTTTTTCCTCATCTACTTAGCCCAAAAGATAACAGAGGTAACTTAACACATTATTGCATTTCTAGTATAGTTTGGACTTTGCCTGCCAGTCTCCAAGAAGAGTTTTACAAAATCAGTAATACATTATATTTGCCTGTGAGAGAGTGCCTCACAGAAGTTTTCACTGAACAAGTTCACAAATGCCTGTCTGCCAAAGCCTACCAAGACATTCACTGGACAGTTTTGCAAAGTGTGGGTGGAGAGCTGAATACTACCGTCATGAAAGTTTAGCGTTATATTCTTAGAGCTGATCATCATACTCAGGCGTGTTAATTCTAATATTAAATTCACAGTTTATCAAGCAAGAAGTCCCACTCCTTCCCTTCAAGATTGTGCTGGGACTGTTTATCTGCTTATTCCTGCTACCTTCAGCCAAAACAGGGGCATTCTGTTACTGCAAGACTCCCTCCTTCAACTGCTTTTCATGCTGATCTTGCAGAGCGCCATGCCTATGGTTTATACAAGAGGTAAGTGGACATCAGTGCTTTTAACCCCCTTTGTACAAATCTCACACACATACTTTTGCAGGTTTTCCAGTCCTTGGCTTCAGACCTGTGAACTCTTCATCTGCTGGAAGTGCAACCTATAAAACGCATTTTAAACAAAAACGTTAGACCATCCTGTGTCCGCTCCAGTCACAAGTAAAGCTATGACTACCTTGGGCAAGAGATTACAAATATATTAAAACTTACCTGAATTTCTATTGTCCTGGTTCTATAGGCTCATGTTCCAGTGTGTCCTTCCTTCCTCTTACCATCTCTACCCACCTCTATCACCAACTACTTTTCTTAGTTCTGAAACTCTCTGCTGCCTGACGTGAAATGTGTCTGCTTTAGCTAGCTTGAAACATGAACTTTTCAGGCCTAGATGCAGTCAGGGCTTCTGACCACCAGAGGTTATAGGCAATTACTCAGTTCGTATTGATCTCACTCTCCTTATAAGGAAAATGTCTTTACACACGTGAAGTTCCTGTCCCTTGAGGGGACGAATGTTCGAACATTCTCTCATGTTAAATACTTAAGTTCTCTTCAGTTACTACATTACAACACGAGCAACAATTTTAAGTGTGTTATCAAATAACCTGTAATTAGTACAACAATAAATATAAACAATATTATATAAATGATATTATAATATCAATAGTAACACATGCATTTCTACAAGAAAGTCTAGACTTTCCATGTTCATTTGCATTGCACTTACCTCATGTGTGCAGCCTTCAACAGTTTCCACAGCTTGAACCTTCACATGTGGCATCAGGTCTGCCAGACTAAAAACACTTAAGTTAGGATTGTCAGAAATGTATGTGAAAACTCTGTTTTCTTTACATTTGGGAAGAAGTTAAACGTCACCTCTACTTTAACTGCAACAAAACAAAACCGAAAAGATGCACAAGCTTAAACTGCATAGTACTAAGTACTACTAAGTACTAAGATTACTTGACAGTTACATTTTACTACACGTTAACTATATACTTTAGCTATCACACTTTCTGATTTTTAACACCTAAAAAAATTTGTATCACAAAACATCTTTTGAATCGTAGAATGGCCTGGGGTGAAAAGGACCATAATCATCATGTAGTTTCAACCCCCTGCTATGTGCAGGGTCACCAAACACCAGACCAGGCTGCTCAGAGCTACATCCAGCCTGGCCTTGAATGCCGCCAGGGATGGGGCATCCACAGCCTCCTTGGGCAACCTGTTCCAGTGCGTCACCACCTTCTAATGGTGAAGTGTGAAAAACTTCCTCCTAATATCTAACCTAAACCTCCCCTGTCTCAGTTTAAAACCATTCCCCCTTATCCTATCACTATCAACCCTCACAAACAGCCATTCCTCCTCCTGTTTACACTCTCCCTTCAAGTACTGGATTGCCACAACAAGGTCTCCCTACAGCCTTCTGCTCTCCAAGCTAAACAAGCCCAGTTCCCTCAAGCTTTCCTCGTAGTAGAGGTGCTCCAGCCCTCTGATCATCTTAGTGGCCCTCCTCTGGACCTGCCCTAAGAGCTCCACATCCTTCCTGTACTGTGGGCCCCAGGCCTGGATGCAGTTCTGCAGATGGGGCCTCACAAGAGCTGAGTAGAGGGTGACAATCACCTCCCTCTCCCTGCTGGCCACCCCTTTTTTAATGCAGCCCAGAACACAGTTGGCCTTTAGGGCTGCAAGTGCATACTGCTGGCTCATGACCAACCCCCACCAGACTTGTCTACCAGAATCTCCAAATTCTTCTCTTCAGGACTGCTGTCAAGGAGCTCTTCCCCCAGTCTTTATAAATACCTGGGATTGCCCTGACCCAACTGCAGCACCCTGAACTTGGCTTTACTGAACCTCATTAGGTTTTCATGGGCCCACTTCTCCAGCCTGTCTAGGTCCCTCTGGATGGCTTCCCTTCTCTCCAGTGTACTGACTGCACTGCTCAGCTTGGTGTCATCCACGAACTTGCTGAGGGTGTACTCGATGCCATCATCTGTGTCACTGATGACCCTTTGGCTGCCTCCAGCCAGCCAATTCCTAATCCATCAAAAATCCATCCATTTAAAGTCCATTCTTCAAATCCACACCTCTTCAATTTAGAGAGAAGGATGTGGTGAGGGACCATATCAAAAACCTTGCAGAAGTCCAGGTAGATGACATCCATTGCCCTTCCTCCATCCACCGAAGCCGTCACTCCATCATAGAAGGCTACCAGATCGGTCAGGCATGATCTGCCCTTGGTGAAACCATGCTGGCTGTCTCAAATCACATCTCACATGTGCCTTCTATGAGGATCTGCTCCACGATCTTCACAGGCACACAGGTGAGGCTTACTAGAATGTGGGTCCCTGGGTCTTCTTTCTTCCTTGGGAGCAACATTTCCCTTTTTCCAGTCACCGGGGACTTCATCAGATAGCCAAGTTTTTTCAAATATGACAGAGAATGGCTAAGCAACCACATCAGCCATCTCCCTCAGAACCCTGAGACGCATATCATCCAGCCTTGTGGACTTACATACATTCAGCTACATGAGGTCTCAGACTTGTTGCACTGTTACAGGAGGACAGAAACCACTACCCACACCCTCACCTAGAGTTTCAGGGTCCATGGCATGGGAAGCCTGAAGACTGAGGCAAAGCACTCATTGAGTACTTTGAGCTTTTCCTACATCCTGAACCAGCTGTCCATTACCTTTCATCAGAGGGGGAACTCTCTCCTTGTCCTATCTCCTCCTGACTATATGCCTGTAGAACCCCTTCTTGTGTAGAACCCTCTCACATCCCTTACCAAGTTCAGCTTAATCTGTGCCTTGGCCTTTCTAATTCTATCTCTATGCATACGGACAACCTTGTATTCCTCCCAGGCTACACAACCTTGCTTCCACTTCCAGTACATTTCTCTCTTTTGTAGCTCAGAAAGCAAATGGTATCCTGGGCTTCATCAGAAAAGGGTGGCCAATAAGGACGGAGGTGATTGTCCCTCTCTACTCTGCTCTCATGAGGCCCCACATGGAGTACTGCATTCAGGTCTGGGGACCCCATACAAGAAAGAGAGGAAGCTGTTGGAGAGGGCCCCAGAGGAGGACCACAATGATAATCAGGGGACTGGAGCACCTCCCCTACGAAAAGAGACTGTGGGAGCTGGGCTTGTTCAGTCTGGAGAAAGGGGGGTTGCAGCTTAATGATCCTTGAGGTCCCTGCCAACCCAAGCCATTCTATGATTCTATGATTATTTCAGAGAGCTACTGTGGGTACTGCGGGCAAGCACACATTTTAGTGACACCACTAAAGGTGAAACTGACTTAAAATGGCAACTCTGGATCTACTTTCCTTCTTCACAAGCACCTTTTGCTTACAGTGTTACTCCTCATTAGCACACCCTCACATAAACATATCAGATTCAACAGATTCGTATCTGAATTCATACTAGAGCAAAGCCTTACACACTCATCCATCACAATAGGCGTTCAGTTCATCATTTTGTCCAGCTATTGTTCCTTTACACAGCCTTTGTAAGCAAGCCGGGTACTTACTTATTATCTTCTGACGTGACATCTTCCAGTTTCGGCTTCTTTCCCGAACTCGCTCCTTCCGTGCTGTCGACCTCAGCGTCCCTTCTGGTTTTCCCCAGCCCGGCTCCCGACGGTATGTCCTCCTGCCGCTTTCTGCGAACACAGAGGGCGCAGATCGCACATTGCTCAGGGCGCAACCCGGGAACCCGCTCAGGAAACGCCCCACGCGCGCAGCATTTCCCCACCAAAGCTTCCCGCCGAGGCCAGCCACCCCGGGCCGGCCCAGCTCCCCCAGCCTCACCCCAGTCCTCTGGCAGCCTCAGCGACACCCGCTTTGCTTCTGGCAGCGGCCGCGTCACCCTCAAACACGCTGAACAGCTCATCCCCAAACGCGTCCGCCATCTTGCCGCGCTCCCACAGCGCCCCGCGCGGTGCAGCCCCTCCCGCCAACCGCTCCACAGGTGCCGCCAATGGCAGCGGGGGGGCGGGCGGTATCCAGAGCCACCTCCCCGCGCGCTCTCCCGGCCGCTTCCGCTTCCGGTACGGGGCGTCATGGGCGGCCGCGGCAAGAAGCACCGCGGCGGCGGCGGCTCGGCCCACGCTGCTTCCGCCGCCGCTGCGGCCACCGCCGCCGCTCGATCGCGAGCCGCCGCCGAGGCCGGTGCCGCCGCTGCCAACGAGGCGGCGGGCAGCAGAGCGGCCCCGCGGCCGTCGCCCGCCTGCAAGGAGCCCCGCGTCAAGCAAGGTAGCGGGGCCCGGCTGCGGGAAGGAGGGGCCCGGCCGGCGGCAGTGCGCGGGCGTCGCATTCGGATCTCTTCGTACGGCTGCTCTGTCGGGGGGAGGTGGGGCAGAAAGGGGCTGGTCTGAAGTGAGTGAGCCTGGAGAGAGTGTAGTCCGGAGTCGGTCCTAGCGGAGCTGCCGGCCTGCGCCGGGCCGTCCCGTCCCGGGGTGTTCTAGGGCGGTCTTGTTCTAGGGCTGCCTTCTGCTGAGGTGGTCACAGACAGCCTCTCGGGAGGCTGCCTGCTCTGTTTGTTTTGACGTGGTGCTTTTCCTATCTGTGCACAGAGCCGAGTTAGCCTGGGTTGTGTCTTATTTTCACGTGGTGGGACTTTCGAGGTGATATTAGCTGCAGGGCAGGCAGCTCCCCGGTTGGGCTGTGGGAACGGCAGGACAGACTGCTGGAAACGGCCCTGAGCTGGTACCTCACAGCACTGCCTGCTTCTTTTGGCACACTGCATCTGTCAGACACGGTTCTGATGCCTGGTAGTGCCAGCAGCAGCCTGTACTGCTGTCTGTGGTAGTGGTCTGGCTGCTGGAGATCACTGCCTGTTAACATGAAGTCCTGCAGTCTCTTCCGCTATGCTGTGTTTTGGACTTCCTGAGCCTCTCAGTCCATGCTCTGTTTTCTCAACTCTGGTTTCTGATGCCTTTCATGTCTCACATTTTCAATACCATAATTCTCTATTGTTCCCAGAAACTGAAGAGTGGTCAGATGCTGCCCAGAGAGATGTGGTTGAGTCACCATCTCTGGAGCTGTTCAAGAAGTGTTTAGGTGTTGTACTAAGGGATATGGTTTAATGGGGAAACATTGATGGCAGGTAGAAGGTTGGACTGAATGATCTTGGCAGTCTGACCTGGATGATTCTATGATTCTATCTCATTTGTATGCTATGGTCAAAAACAAGTTGGTTTAAGTGATGAATAAGTTAGCATAACCCTAGTATTGAACAATTGGACAGAGTAGCAGTAATTACCTTGTCAGTGCCTAATTGCTGTCTGTAGCTCCAGACCAGAGTTGACTACTGTTTTCTGAAATGCTATTCTCTGCATCCAGTCCCGACCCAGCAGCAAACTGTCCTCGTGCAACTTTGCAGGCTGTCCAGTGCTGGCATGCTATCCTGCCTTCCTAGAGGCTGTGTGGCAGCAGTACTTCCTAGAGGGCTTCACTCTGTCCACTGGTCTGCAGGGTGCTGGAAGCTCTGAGGTTATCTGGTTTATGTGTGGTTGCGCAGTAGCAGAAACAGCATATGCATTCTCAAAAAGAATGACATCCAACATCAAGCTGTGCTATCAGACAGAGGCCAAAAACAGATATCACCTAGATAGAAACAGGTCAGACATTCAGTGATACTTCCAGAGGTTACTTTTACATTCTCCCACACCAATTGTAGCTGAGTAACCTAGCTAGGTACCATTTCTACCCAATATCCTCCTCAACTTCCTTCATTGCTATTCCTTGGTAGAAAGTCTTTCTGTACCATCGATCTTGTAGCCATTATACGCGTGCATGTTACAGGCATAATAGTATGGTCTTTCTCTGCTTTAACCTCACACATATTAGATCTGCTTTAAAAACACTCTTTATAAAGAGTGTTTTCTGTGCTCTGCTCATGTAATTGATGATTACTGCATTTTGCAGGTCCAAAAACTTACAGTTTTAGTTCACCAATAGATTCCAGTGCTGCTGCAGCTGCTAATCTAGATAAGTCTATTCTTAAGGTGAGTATCTTCATGTAAAACAGTTTTGTTTTTTATGGTACTGTTTTACCTGAGAAATGTTTACTCATTGCTATGCAAGTAATTAACATTTGTGTGTTAGTCTTTGATGCTGCTTGAGGTTTTGAGTTTGCCTTGAGAAATAGGATAGACTATTACGGCAGAAGAACACCTATATTTGTTTGAGAAACAAAAGATACATTACATGCTTCATGTTTTAGGAATGCTAAGGATATTAGAATTGCTATATCTAGATTTTTGTAAGCCAAATAAGGAAGATAGACTCAAAAGATTGTCTTAATGATCAAATTATGTTTTATCAGTTCTTTTATAAATGGAAAAGGAAGGTCTTGCTCATTACAGTAGGTTATTTTCTTTCTTACAATGTAACAACGGAAATAGTTTCTCCCTTGGAGATGTAAATGAGCATTTCTTGATTGGGAATGAATTGTTCTATTTCAGGTAGAAATATACAGTTAAAAAAGAGAATAATCTGTTCTTTTTCACAAGAAAGTTTTACCACATTTGTGGAAAAACAGGAGTATGTATTTGAATATGCATTTGAGTGTATTTCCGTTACTCTGTCATAAAGAGCGTTGAAATGTCATAAAAACTTGTAATATTTTGCTTCACACTGACTACTTCTCCTTATGCAGGTAATGATAAGCAGTAATTTGGAGAAAAGGATTATTGATATTATCAATGACCATAAAAAACAAAACAATGACAAAGGAATGATTTCCAGAAGACTGACTGCTAAGAAACTACAGGTAGAGTTTAAAATGACCTTGCTTATTTAGGCTGTCTGTTTTTCATCATTTATACTCCTGTGTATAGTGTACCATGTTTTCCATTAATTTCATTAATAATTAGCCAGTGGAATCAGTTAGTATGTTTATCAGAAAAGATGTCTCTGTGCTTTTGGTAATCACAGTCACTTTTCAAATAGATAGCATAGTAGACTGTAATCTCTGTTCTTTTGTTTTCTATTCTATTGGTTCTGTACCATAGCTGAAAAATTGCAGGTTTATTCTTCTAGCCAGAAAATACGTACACTGTATCAGAGATAGGAAGTGGCTTTATTTCTACATGTGTGTATATTTACAATTAAAATTATTATTAGATTTTTACGCAAAACAGGATTTTCTATTCCGTCTTTTCATAAGTTAATTTATCCTTTTTATGTCCATTTAATATCAGTTATTTGGGAAGTGGAGAAATAGGAGTGTGAGCCTATATTAAATTGATACTTTAAATGCTAATATTTTAAAACTCATTATTATTTGTAGGATGTATACATGGCTTTACAAAGGTTTTCTTTTAAGACTGAACACATTGAAGATGCAATGAAAAATACACTTTTATATGGTGGTGATCTTCACTCTGCACTTGACTGGCTTTGTTTAAACCTTCCTGATGGTAAGTACGGTGGCAGAGAACTGAACACAGTTTTTAATAGAACAGTATGACCGGCTCTGTTGTGGCAGTACTTGCTGGTAGTGGTCAAATAGGTTGTTCCACTAAGACCAGTAGTCAAAGCAGTGTTCTTTCCCTAGTTATACTGTTGATTGTTTTTGTGACTTTTTATAGTCACAGGTCCTTTTCTTCCTACTTGTAGAGTTCTTTGAAAGTCCAGAAAATAAATATTGACCTACCTAAATGTTGAAGCTCAACTTCTATTTCAGGCATACTGTTTTTATTTTACCTTCTTCTGGTTGTTACCCGACATAGAATCATGCTTTACGTTACAGTTTCAGTAGTTGTTTTTGACATAATTTGTGACCTGTTTTGTATTTTTTTTTTTAATTTATTTTGAAGATGCCTTGCCTGAAGGCTTTAGCCAGCAGTTTGAAGAGCAGCAACATAGACCTAGAGCAAAATTTTGTTCTCCAGTGTCACAACGTGAACATCCACCTCGCTTAACAGATAAGAAAAAGAAAGAGAACAGCCCTGAAACTAAGGTAATTAATGAAATTTATTTGTATGTGGTGGTAAGGGAGCACAAAATTTTCCAAAGCGTGGAATTTGCAACAACTTCAGCACTGACATGGAAAAATTCTGAAAATAGGTTATGCTTAATAATTCTCTCATTATTTTAACTATAATGGAGCAGTCATGTGAAAGTTAACTTTTTTCCATGTGGAGTCTTTTAAATTGTACAGTTCATTGTTTGAGTTAACTAACTGCACATCATAGCTTATTTTTTCTCCTGGATTCATTCTCTTTATGACAAGAAAGACTGTCATTTGTACATGAATATAAGTCAAGTTACATGATAATCTTAAACAGTAGTTTCCTTAATACCGAGATAAATGTCAGTGCTTTTGCTTACTGTTACTACTCATAATTTTGGTTACCCTCCCTAGGAGACAAGTACAAAAGATCAGAAAGAAATGAGTGTGAAGGAGTGGATTTTGCGGTACGCTGAGCAACAGAGTGACGAAGAGAAAAATGAATCTGTGAAAGAGACAGATGAAGAGAAGTTTGATCCAGTAAGATAGAATGTTTCATGAGAAGTCCTGCAAAAACTGTTAAGTCTAATACATCTGCAGTTTGTGGATCTGATTATTAAAAACTGCAGGTTGGATAGCTAGTCTATTTTTAAGTTATCTTAAAATTTTACACCATTGCAGGCAACTGAGTGGAAATATGTTGGCAGTTTTCCTAAGTTGTTTTTCTGCTTTCTTTTTTGGACTGGGCTCAGAATATTGAATGCATTTTGCTGGGAAGGAAGAATTCCTGAAATAAATCTCAGTGAGATAAAGAAAGGGTCTGTAAATCTAAGAGGCTTCAACTGTTAAATAACTGTTAAGCCATAAATGAGGAATGACTGGTTTTTAAGCTTGATACAAAGAATGATGTGTAACTTCTACTAAACTTAAAAACCAAAAACATGTAATATTAAACTTGTAATTGATAATTGTTTGAAATAGAATGAAAGGTATGTACATCTGGCTGCAAAGCTTTCAGAAGCAAAAGAACAAGCAAGCGTCTCCAAGCAAGACAAAGACAAGCAAGGTCAGAAGGTGGCACAAGAGAAAATAAGAAGGATTCAACAAGGTAGCAGCAAGCAAATTAATTTTGTTTTGTGGCCTGTGTATCTGTTAAATAGGTTGATTGAATAAGATTAAATTCATTTAATCGTGTTTCACACCACTGTGTGAACTACAGACTGTCCTGAACTTACTCTTTTCATGGGGATTAAGCTAGAAAAAGTCAATATCATTTCATTAATTTGAATTTTTGGGTTCTCAATATGAATTTGTGTAATTAATTAAACACAGATACACAGCAATTGATGAGAATAAGTTATATTCTCTCTTTGACAGAAATGGCAATGCTTGAAGAGCATCCTGTCTTTGATCCAGCTATAAAAACATCAAACCAACAACAGAAGGAAAAGAAAAAGGCTCCTCCACCTCAACCTCAAGAAACCACTCTGAATTTGAGTTTGCTTGAAAAACCTGATGGTACTGCAAAGGAAGAAAAAGGTTTGAAAGTTGTACAACAGATTTACAATATCACTTTGTTAAGGATTAAGACAATTCATTGTGCAATTGTGAAGTTCTGGTGGCGGGCAAAGGCAGGTGGGCTGTCTTGCTGACCTAGCTGATCTGGTAGGCTCTGTATTTATTTTTTAATGCTTGATGGCAAACTATTTCTGGCATACTGTTAGGTCTAAAATCTTGCATTTTTTCCATTGCTGTGGGACTTGTGACTATTGCCATTAATTAACACCTTCTCAACTTTCTGTACTATATTCATCTTAAACCTTCTAAAACTATTATATTAGTTTTGGACAAACACTGGTAAAAGCTCTTAAATTACTGAGTTATCAACAATAGAATATTGCAGTTAATTTTCTGCTAGATACCTCCTTTTGAAGAAGCTAGGATTTCTCTGAGGTATCAGCACCAGTATTTTCTATTTATTTTATAGACCTGTTCAACACTTTAGAAAAGTAACTGGTTCAATAAAAACATGTTTGAACCAAAATTTAACAATTCTTGATTGTAACAGATTTAAAATAAACTTTGGGAAAATTAAACGTGTATCATTTTACTCTTGTAGCCAAAAAGAAAGAACCACTAGATATAAGAAATTTTGATTATAGTGCTCGAAGCTGGACTGGTAAATCACCAAAACAATTTTTGATTGACTGGTGCAGGAAGAATTTTCCCAAGAGCCCAAATCCTGCTTTTGAAAAGGTTCCAGTTGGAAGATACTGGAAATGTAGGTATGTATTTCCCATTATCTTTCCAATTTTCCTTTTGGTTTATTTAAATATAGAAATGCTGGTTACTTGTGTTTTGTCAGGTTGGTCTGGATTTAAGTAGATAATAGTGTTTGTCTGAAGTGATTTTTGTCTAGCAGGAAGATATTTTTACGCTGGATGGCTTTACAAAAGTAATCCCAAGGCTGGACGATACAGCAAAAATAAAACTGATTGATCCCTTAAGGGGGTCAGCTTATCAAGCTTCAAATTCTTTTTCAAAGCAAATTCTGGGAGATAATTTTAGACAACTGACTTCTAGAATTCTTGGTCAAACCAGCATGTTAAATCTTTGGTTTTAGTCATTAATTTTTTTTTTTGTATTACCCTTTTGGGATTTCTTTTAAAGTGGGAGTTAGAGAGTTGAGCGGAAGCTACTGTTAATCTGTAACCAAAACATTCCAATTCTCTCTGAATGTGAATCTATAATGCAGTGCTATGAAATAGAATATTATTATATATAGAGCAGGTAAACATGGTATTGCCAATTAGCTGTACTTCTTGGAGCAACTAAGTAAAGTGAAAATCCCATCTTCTTGCTCAAAGTAGAAGCTATGAACAGTTTGAATGTATTGTTCCTCTGAGACAGTATTAAATCTAATTGCTGTTGTGTCTGGTGTGTATCCGCTAACGGTTGGACTGGGTGATCTTTTAGGTCTTTTCCAACCTTGGTGATTCTATGATTCTATGATTCTAGCAATCTGCTGAGATGTTAACATCTGTTTAACTATACTTTCAGTATCAAAGCTGTGTTAAGTAATTATTAGAAGTACTGATTACAAAAAGTTGTTGAGTAATAGTGAGCTGAGTTTCTATATTTTCACTCTTTTTTTTTAAAAAAAAAACAAAAACAAAAACAAAAAACATTAAAATGTGTGCTGTTTATGTAGCTAGGAAAGATTAAGAGAAATGCCTGTATGAATCTGTCTTTAAGGGTCAGGGTTACCAAGTCATCAGATGATGTAATGACGATGTGTCCTACAATTGTAACAGAAGACAGTATGCAAGCACAACACTTAGCTGCTACTTTGGCACTCTATCATCTAACTAAGGGACAGGTAAGACACTAGTGTTTCTGCTTTCAGCATGGAATCTGTTTGCATTTTTACATTATAGTATCTTTAGTTAAATTCTAGAAACAGTTTATTGAAATGTTAGCCGTTATTTGCTTGAGTTATACCTTTATTTGATTTTATTGACAGTCACGTGTGCCACGGCACATGGAGAGGAAGTTAATCTGTATTAAAACTGTTCTTCCAGTGTTGTGAAGAACACAAGATTAAGACTATAAAGCACTTTTGATGCTTGTGTTCCTGTTTTCATAGCCTCTGTTTTTAGAAAAGGTCCTTATTTCATGTTTTACATCTTCTGATCTTCAAGTTCATTTATGCATAACATTAGTGATAACTGCGAGTAGTATGCAGAGTAACTTTTTAATTTTTTCTCCCAAAGTCAGTTCATCAGTTGCTGCCTCCTACCTACCGAGATGTCTGGCTAGAGTGGAGTGATATTGAAAAGAAAAAGGAAGAAGAAAACAAAATAGAAACTAACAAGCCTCGTGATACCTTTATTGCTAAATTATTAAACAAATTAAAACAGCAGCAGCAGCTACAATCTGAAAAGCAGCCAGAAGTATCTGAAGGTCCTGAAGATTCCTGGGAGAACCTAGTTTCTGATGAGGACTTCAGCAATCCCTCCCTTGAGACCACAGACATCGATAATTTGGAACCTTCAAGGAATTTGTTCAGAAAGCTGCAAAGTTCCTCCAGATACCAAAAATTCCTGAAAGAAAGACAAGAATTACCTGTATTTAAGCACAGACATTCAATTATGGAAACTCTCAAAAAACATCGAGTAGTTGTTGTAGCTGGTGAAACAGGCAGTGGGAAGAGTACTCAGGTGCCCCATTTCTTGTTAGAAGACTTGTTGCTGGATGAGGGAACAAGTAAATGTAATATTGTGTGCACACAACCCCGAAGAATTTCAGCAGTGAGTTTGGCCACAAGGGTTTGTGAGGAGCTAGGCTGTGAATCTGGACCTGGAGGAAAAGTAAGAAGTATCTTTATTCCTATTTCAATTTTGATTAAATGTAGGGAGCAGGATACGTGTTACAAAGTAAAACACATAATTATTTGGTTGTGTAAGGAATAGTGAAATGTGTTTTTCTTCTTTTTGCTGCGTCTGCTGTTTTTTATAGATTGTCATCTGTAGACCACTGAGTATGTATACATGATTTCTTTAAAAAAAAAAAAAAAAAAGTGACTAAGAGGAACTGTTTGATGATGCGGATTGTCACATACCAGTGCAGATTGCTTGGGAGGTCTCATATCCATCATGGATAGGTAACTGTGCTGGATAAAGCTGAGCAGTCAAATCTGTCTTCAAATCTGTCTTCAAGTCTGCCTCAGTTTTGAGGTCCCTTCCAAATAAGCTATAATTTTACTTGTAGAAATGCAAGGTCCTGTGTGTTCTGTGGTAGTCTTTGTGTGAAATTCCTAGAGGGGCTCCATAAGTACATTATAAAAAGAAGCCTTAAAAAGAATACTGAGCATGTCTACTGCTCTGGAGGAATTTACTGTCTTCTAATGCGTTTTCCCTTTTGTAACAAAGACAAATGCATAAGGGAAAAACAATGTGGAAGTAATCGTGCCAATTAGATAGTAACTTGTACAGTATCAAATCTAACCATGCTTAAAGTTAATATTGAGTGTTTGTTGCTTGTTTGCTATTAATTATTGCTATTTTTTAATATATTATTTCTCTTATAGAACTCCCTATGTGGATATCAAATACGTATGGAGTCAAGAACAGGAGAAGCCACCAGACTGCTGTACTGTACAACAGGTGTTTTGCTTCGGAAACTTCAAGAAGATGGTCTTCTCTCAAGTATATCTCATGTTATTGTAGATGAGGTTATTAGCTCTTTTGTTCTACAGAAACTATAGTTATCCTGGGCCTAGATTTCTGACAGCTTTCTATAGAAAGCTTGTGAAAAGATTAGAAAGATTGTAAAAAGGATCTGGGGATCTACAGGCCTGTCAGCCTGACCTCAGTGCCAAGAAAGGTTATGGAATAGATCATCTGGAGTGAGACCACTGCAGCATCTGTGGTACAGCTGGGGGATCGGGCCCAGTCAGAATGGGTTTGTGAAAGGCAGGTCCTGCTTTACCAACCTGGTCTCCCTCTATGATTAAGTGACCTGCCTGGATGGATAAGGGAAAAGCTGTTCATGTAGTCTGCTTAGGCTTCAGCAATGCCTTTGACACTGTCTCACAGTGTCAGGTTCTCTTGGAGAAGCTGGCAGCCTGTGTCTTGGACAAGTATAATACTCCTTTTGGGTAAAGAACTGGCTGGCCAAGCCTAGAGAGTGGTAGTGAACTGGTCACGAGTGGTGTTTGCCAGGGGTTAGTAGTGGGGCCTGTCCTATTTAATATCTTTATTGATGACCTGGATGAGGGGACTTAGTGCACCACCAGTAAGTAAGCAGATAACAAATCCACACTTCCTTCCATCTTGGTATCTAGGGGTAGGAAAGCCCTGCAGAAGGATCTGTACAGGCAGGTTCACTGGGCTGAGGTCAGTGGGAAGGAGTTCAATATGACCAAGTTCCAGCTCCTGCATTTTGCCTGAAGCATGTAGCGCTGTCTAGGCTTGTGACCACAGTGGCTGGAAGGCTGCAGAAGAAATGGGCCTAAAGGTGCTGCTTAGCACTCAGCTAAACATGAGCCATTAGTGTGCTCAGATGGCCAAGAAGGCAAATAGTATCCTGTCTTATATCAGAGCAAGTGTTATCAGCAGGAGCAGGAAAGTGATTGTTTCTTTGTATACTCAGCTCTGATAAAGGCCTTGCCTCAAATACTGTGTTTGGTTTTGAGCCCTTCACTACAAGAAAGACATCAAGGCCTTGAAGCTTGTCTGGAGAAGGGTGATGGTTAGGGTTCTGGAGCACAAGTTGTATGAGATGCAGCTGAGTGAACTGAGGTTGTTTAGTTTGGAGACGAGGAGGCTCAGGGGAGGCTTTATCACTGTCTACAACTACCTGAAAGGAGGTTATGGTGAATTGCAGGTTAGCTTTTCCCCACGTAACTAGCAACAGGACTACAGGGAATGCTTCAAATTGTGCCAGAGGAGATTTCTGTTGGATGTTAGGAAAATTTTCTTCACTGAAAGAGTGGTCAAACACTGAAATGGGCTGCTCAGAGATGTGGTGGAGTCATTCAAAGAATATTCAGATGTTGTACTAAGGGACATGACTTAATGCAGAAATATTAGTAGATGAATGGTTGGACTGGGTGATCTTGGAGGTGTTTTCGAACCTTGGTGATCCTAAGATGTATTTTTTTTCTTCTCCTAGGTACATGAAAGAAGTGTCCAGTCTGATTTCTTACTAGTTATCCTGAAAGAGATCTTGCATAAGCGTTCAGACCTGCATCTGGTTTTGATGAGTGCTACTGTAGACAGTGAGAAGTTTTCCAGCTATTTTTCACACTGTCCCATTTTAAGGATCTCAGGGAGAAGTTACCCTGTTGAGGTAGGTGAATGTTTCTTTGATTATAAAAGGCACTCTGTACCTATACAGTGTTTGACTAGTTAGCATGTACAGTGAATGTAACTATGTAATTTTTATAAGAAAAATAACTTAAGCATGTATCTCAATGACTAGTAGACTCTTTCCTTTTTGAAAACTTAATTGTTTCAGTGCTTTGAATTGTAATATTATATGGTTTTAGTGTTTTTTCTGATCGGTAATCCATTGATTAATGGAATAACAGAAGTTAGAAGAGACAGAGATAATCTGAAGATAATCTAGTCCAACCCCCTTGTTAAAGCAAGTTCCTTATTGTGGGTTGCACAAGAAAGCATCCAGGAAGGTTTTAAATATCTCCAGAGAAAGAGATGTAAAATCAGTTCTTGCTTGAGCAGCAGCATTTTTATTTTTCTCTGTTCATTCTAGATAGCACAAAAAGGAAAGAGGTTGATTTCTCTGTACTTTCTACATGTACAAGCAGATACTTCCTACATACACCTATGCAATGACAAAGTTGTATGTTTCTCGTACTTCTTATAGGCTATGATAAATGCAGTGTTGATTGTTATATGGGGTACATTAAAGTCATTGGTTCTAAATTAAGTTTTCAAAAATCATGAAAAATTAAGCCGAATTTGCCAAATCTATTACAGTATTAATACAGGAAAGGACGACCCATTCAACTCTGTATGTAGGCCTTAAAGAACAAAGAAGCTGCTGAATAGTTTTTGATATACCTTTTAATTTCTTTTGGGATTTTTCTTTGAAGGTTTTCCATATTGAAGATGTAATTGAAGCAACTGGCTATGTTCTGGAGAAAGACTCAGAATATTGTCAGAAATTTTTAGAGGAAGAGGAAGAAATAATGATAAATATTACTACAAAAGGAGGAGGCACCACAAAGTATCAGGTAAAATAGGCATTTCTAGTTTCAGTGTTAGATTTTTATTTTATTACATTCAACTACATTTGTTAAATGTAGTTGGAGTGTGTAAAACAATGTTATTTCAGCAGTTGATTCAAGACAGACACAATGGCTCTTCTGTAGTGGAAATAAAGTGTTTAGTAAATATATGTCCTTTTGTTTTTTCATCTTCCAATTCCTCTGTAGCTGTCATGATTTTAATGTATTTGACGCTGAGTTCTGTTGTTTCTCTTGTGCAGACTCCCAGCTCTAGACCTGTAAGCAGCATCAGGGAAAAGCATTTGAGTTAGTTCTCCCAAAGAATTATTCTCACTAGTGAACTGAAAAAGAAATGACAAGGCCACATCTTCTCAAGATCCTCCAGCTTGGCATGCCAAATAAGATGATTTCTGTAAGACAGTAGAACTTTTTGGATCAACAGGCTGTGATTAATACTGTAACCATTCTACAACGACAGTTGTACTTGCTTCTGAATTACAACTCTTTAAGGAAGGAGGTTACAAATGTCTTTTGACTTCTGGCAACTTTAGTCTGTTCATGCCTGTCGGACAACTTGCTGTCTTGAGGCTTCTCCGGGTATACTTAGTTTGGTGTGATGACACAGGTGTACCTATTCTGAATATTGCTGTTCTCTGCTAATTTTGTCCACTGATGGCTAGACAGATCATCAAAGCAACATGTTTTAGTTGAAGTCAAAGTACTCTGAAGTGGTCCTCCATTTTTTATTATTTGTGTTGAGACTCCAGTCCATGAGAATGTGGTGGCGAGCTTCTTTCTAAAGTGCTTTAATTAACAGTAAAATAACTTGTAACAGTGAAATAACTTAGAACAGTACTACCTAATATAGAGGCCTGTTAAGTATGTATCTCTGAGATATTTATAGGCAATGTGTAGTTCGCAGAATGAACATCCTGTATACATACACTGGATATGTAGATGTCTTTGATTAAATCTAACTCTCACTGATGTCCATGTGAAGTTAGACCAATTAATTCAAGGGGCCCTAAAGTAAGTGACAAATTAACATTCTCCTCTTGTTTTAAAACACCAAACATGATATTTTTTTTCTTCCTTTCTAGGAGTATGTCCCAGTCCAGTCTGGATCTGGTATTGATTTGGCTCCTTACTATCAAAAGTATAGCAGTCGGACCCAGCAAGCAGTCTTCTATATGAATCCTTACAAGATCAACCTTGAACTTATTTTGGAGCTGCTTGCATACTTAGGTACTTCTTAAGATGTTTATGTACTTGTGACTGACCTTTCTGCTTACTTCCCAGGTTTACTTGTATTTTTATATACATACACTACAAGTGTGTGTGTGTGTGTGTGTGTGTGTGTTTTTATATATATATATATATAAAATATATATTGAAAAATATATATTATATATTATATATTTTATATAAATATCTAAATATATATTTATTATATATTAATATATATATTATATTAATAAATATTATATATATAGATATAAACACACATACACTTGTAATAAGAATACTTGTATTCATTTTTATGTAAAATATCTTAAATAACAATAAAACATTCAGGCCTCAGAATTATTTCCTGTCACCAGATGAAGCTGTTTGCGAATTTTTTTTTTTGTCTTACCTGTTTGTCTTTATTGTAACTTTCCAGATAGAAGTCCCCAGTTCAAGAACACTGAAGGTGCTGTGCTGATCTTTTTACCAGGCCTTGCTCATATCCAGCAATTGTATGATCTCATTTCAACTGACAGAAGATTTAGCTTGTGTGATAGGTGATGTAGATATTCTCTATAAAATCAGCTGATTAACTTGACTAATATATTCTTCTTGATTTTTATGGCCTGCCATTCTTGAAAAGAGATGTTGATAATTGCACCTTTGAGCCTACTTTACACTACAAATATCTTTTACTTTGCAGAAAAGAAGTGCTTAGAAATGGTACAGATGAAACTTATTTTATGGATAAATAAGGGATAGTGAAGCTATAACATATGAAGAACGTTTGCTGTCAAATTCTAAATATTCATAGATGTACTTAAGGTCTAGAAAAGAAGGAAGTATAAATCTGTGTCTGACTCTTTTTGAAGACTTCTCTTATTTGTGCTGAAAGCTACATGTTTATAGTTATGTACAAAGCTTCAGTGACAGTCCTTATCTCAAAAGCATGATGTAAAGGACTCAGACTTGTAGACACCTAATTCTGTTTTTTACTATGCTGTTTGTGTAAATTTGCGTGGAGTTTTACAGTAGCACTGGTACTTCTCCAGCGTTATTGCCAAAGAAAAAATCTCTGTGAACTAACGGTGTTTGCAGTATTATTCTTAAAATTGTAGTAAAATACAGAAGAAGGTTTTCAAGCCTAACCATACAAAGTTCTTACTCTTTCTAGTGTCCATTCTAGTTTCTTTCTTCAACTGTTCTCTCATTGTTCTGGTCTTATTGTGTGGTAGTATACATATTAATTAGTGTAATTTCTTATTTTAGGCACAGATTGATAGCTTTGCATTCTGTTCTTTCAACACAAGATCAAGCAGCTGCATTTACAATACCTCCTCTTGGCGTTAGAAAGGTATGACATAATTAAAAAGGCAAAGTAAGAAATTATTTCTTTCAGTGAACTGAAGTTATATCATACAGAGCCACATGACAACCAGTTGCTCCTAGAACTTTCTCACTAGGAAGGAAGTTCTGTTTTTTTTTTCAGCAGAGGGCCACGAAGATGCTAAAGATTGTGGAGCATCTCCAGTGTGAGGAAAGGCTGAGTACCATGAAGAAGACAAAGAGGGGATGTGATAAATGTCAGTAAATATCCAAATGGAGGTGGGAGGCAGATGGCAGTGTGTAGCAGCAGGGCAAAGAGTAATGGCCTAGAGCTTGAACATAGGAAGTACTAACTTATGGAAGAACTTCTGTACAGTAAGGGTGATGGAACACTGGAACAGGTTGTGGAGATTGTGGAGTCATCTTCTATGGAGATATTCAAGTCTGGCTGGATGCCTACCTGTGCGACCTATTGTAGGGAACCTGCTGCAGCAGGGCTGTTGGAGTTATCTCTTAAGGTCCCTTGCAACCCCTGCAATTCTGTGATTCTGAGTTGGTGCTGTGTAATAGATTGAAGTTAACGTGCTGTGAAAACCTTGACAGTGATCAGGCAAACTCTTAAACCTAATGTTTTTTCAAAGAGCTTTTTTTTTCTACAATTTAACTACGATAATAACTTTTTATTTCAGAAATAGTGTTTTGGTTACTGCCGGACTGGTCATATTGGCTATTTTTAGCAAGTAATTATAAATAGCTGCTATATACTTCATGGATTAAAAACAAAAAAAGTGTTTGTGAAATTCTCACAACTTTTGTTTCCTCATTAATTGTAGAAAGCTGAATAATTTTTCAACTAGCATAGTTTTAATGCTGTGTCAGATTATCTAGGAAAATAATTCTGGGTAAGAAACTAACAGTGTTTTCAAAATATTGATTTCAAAGACGAAAACTGACTCTTCATAATTCTTTTATTTTTGCTGTTCTATTTCAGATTGTCTTGGCAACTAATATAGCAGAGACAGGTATTACAATACCAGATGTTGTCTTTGTAATTGATTCTGGGAGAACAAAAGAAAACAGGTGAGGGATTTCTTTTTTTTTCCATCAGTAACACAACTGATATTTCTGTTAATGTTTACATGCTAGCATTGAGGGAGTTTTGTGGTATCCTTATTAACCTACAGATGAAAAACATAAGCTCATATAATGGTTTGCAATTTAGGTGCAAGATTGGGATGGAGATTTGGACTTTAAAATGATATGAAGAATAATAAGGGGAGCTTTTTATGGATAAGAATCATTATGGTTAAGTACTGGTTTAGATGTAAAGTAAATCATTTTCATACTATCCCAGGTTTTAAGGGTTAATGTTTTTCTATCTTAAATGTGTAAATCTTTATAAAGTATATGTGGGAATACAAGAAAGGTTATTCAGAGCAGCAGCTGTGAAGCAAGATAAAAAGCATGAGAAGGTAAGGCTGAGAATCAAGGATATCGCTAGAAGAAGAGAAAAGCAGAAGGAACAGCTCATGGTTCTGACTGGATAAGCAACTGTATGCACAGTTAAAGAGCATTTGTTGGAATACTTCGTTGACATAAAGGCAGATGGGAAAGTTGTACAGGAGGATGGGAAAGCTAAAAAATTGTGAATGTATATAAGTTATGTGAGAACCCATAATAAACAATGTGGATTGTTCACATCTCAGTCCATGCCTTGTTGCCACAAGTATGAACTGATTCTAAGCTGCTAGGGAGATGAAGTTGATAAACTAATGCTACATCTCTTTGCCAAATTATATACGTTTGTTCATCAGTTGTATCCAAGGTTCTATGACATGCAGTTTCCCCCAACTATGCTTAGTTTTCAAACTGAACATCATATTCTCAAGTAAGTACTAATAAATACAGTCTCAATAGACAGTTGTTTTTAGTCAGTTATAGAATATACATAAAAATCTTTAATTCTGAAATCTGAAGACTGGCACTTGCTTTATAATTTTTAAGGTATCATGAAAGCAGTCAGATGAGTTCCTTGGAGGAGACTTTTGTTAGCAAAGCTAGTGCTTTGCAACGCCAAGGAAGAGCTGGGCGTGTTAGGGATGGATTCTGCTTCCGAATGTACACAAGAGACAGGTACTGTACACTTGTTTTGGTAAATCACACAAATACCATTGTCTTTGTTCTGAGAAAAACAGAAGCTTCATTGAAGTTTATTTTTATTATGCAAACTCGAAAGTCAACTGTAAAACTGCAAGTAAGTTGAACAACTTCAATGAAGTAATAACTAGTGTCTTAATTTTAGTTTCCTTTTTTATAGTAAATCGTACTCTTTACATCTGTAATGTGTTTTCTAGCTTTCTTTTTTAAAGTGAAAGTAGAAACATGGTGTTATGGAACTTGAGGAATTGCCTGCTGCCATGCACCAAGTATATACAAATGTTGCCTCCTGAACATTGAATTTTTTTAATCTTGTCAGGCAGATCTGTAAGCTTCTGAAATGGTGTCTACATGGATAAGAGAAAAAGACAAATTATGTGGCAGGTGATGTTAGTTTTACTGCAGTGGAATAACATATTTTCTGCTTCTCTGGAACAGAAGGGCCCTTACTTTCCTGTAACTTTACCTTAACCTAAATTTCATTTGAATGCATTCTGAAATCATAAGTGAAATGTGCATTTTAACCACATACGACTTCCATTTTGATTTGAGAGCAATGCATTGTGAGAATTTGTTTTGAAAATTAGATCTTTACTGCCTTTTCTGCATTTTCACTAAAGCTCTGCCTTCCAGGATACCGTATGCCTTAATTTAATGAGCAGTCTATTCATGCGTTAAGATACATGACCTCAACACCTCCAAAAAGAATATTCTTGAAGAATGAGCATCTGAAACCTGAGGTTACAACTTGAATTTTAAAGCTAAACTGCATACCCTTGATTCTTTGTTTTTGACATTGCAGGTTTGAAAGTTTCATGGAGTATTCAGTTCCAGAAATATTACGTGTGCCTTTGGAAGAATTATGCCTTCACATTATGGTATGGTTTTAGTTCTGAAATTACTGACTTTGTTAGCTAAAAAGGGACTTGCTAAGATTGCCTTAATCTGGTTTAGTTAGCAGAGTTTTTCCCACCCTTGTGTCATGGGAAATCCAGAGCATGCTGAATGAGAGAGAATTGCATCTGATAGTACACCATTTTACCTCTAACTGAACACAAATTCAGTTAAATATCCTTTGAACTGATATCTGCTGAAATTCCATGCCCGTTTCCCTCATCCTGAGTAAGCGCATGGGAAAACTAGTGCAGAAGAATGATTATTTTTCTCCCCACTCCCCCACTGTTTTATATCTGAGGATTGTATTGCCAAGCATTTGTAAGGTGCTTGTATTTAAAATGCTGGGTTGTAGCAAACAGTTTCACTTTCGTTGCAAATTAGTGCCAAGATGTTGAATTCCGTCTATGCAGATTTGTCAGTCTGATGCTTACTTCTGACCACAGATAACACTTCTCTGATCACTCTTCATACCATAACTAATCTGTCTGGACAATGAGGTTATGTAAACGTAGTGTAGGGAGGCATCTTCATTCTTATAACAAAGAAATTGGTTAAGAGAAGAAGGAACGTGGGTTTTTGGCTGCAAGAATTTTTTCAGTTTCCTTTGTAGCTGCTGTAGAAGTTTGTTAAATTACTGTCTTTGTTTTCACCTGGTTTTTGGTAAAGTAGACTTTATTCTGAAATTTATGCCTATTTGCTCTGTAGAAATGCAACCTTGGCTCTCCTGAAGACTTCCTTTCCAGAGCATTAGATCCACCACAACCACAAGTAATTGGTAATGCAATGAACTTGTTAAGGAAAATAGGTGCTTGTCAGTTAAATGAGCCCAAACTGACTCCATTGGGCCAGCACCTTGCAGCCCTTCCTGTCAATGTGAAAATTGGCAAAATGCTTATATTTGGCGCTATATTTGGCTGCTTGGATCCTGTGGTAAGTAAACAAATATAGCCATGCTTACCTAAATTACTTGCATATTTTTTTTAGAAAATGTTAACTGTTTAATCCAGTTTATTACAAAATGCTGAAAGGACTAAATATGAAGTTAAAATATGTCATTTAAGGTGAAGAGATCTGAATATCCTGGAGGGAGAATATAATGTTAATGTTCGCAAACTCCAGTTGCCATTCATAGGAGAGTAGTCAAACTTGGATCTGTAGTTGTTAGTCGTGATGTTGGGGGGTATAATGCTTGTAGAAGAAGCTCTTGAATTTGAGCAATACCAGTCTGGATTTGCTTGCAGCTGATGCAGGCTAACAGTGTTCTCATAGAAAGTTACTGCAAATTAACTTGACATGGTAATTTACGATGTGGGCACTGTGGTGTAGCTTACACTTTCAGCTAATCCTGGGTGCATGCAAATTGGAGACTGCATGAGTATGTTAGCTGCTGAAATCTGAAAATTGAAATTGATGTATAAATCAAAAGTTCTCCTGGTAACATTGTCTAATCTAAATCAGATGTTCAATCTGTTGACTGTCACTATATCATACTGGATATGCCTGTCATGTGACAAGCTGCTTCATCTGAGTTTTGAGATTCAGTATTTTAGTTTTCATCAGTATATATTAGCGTGTAAGTTGTCTTTTAATATAATTAAGGTAATCAGAAACTATTAAATACTAATGTAAGAGAAAATTTACAGTTATTTGTAAGGCACATCTGTAATATCACAGAACAGTACTCTGAAATGTTTTATGCTTTATTGACTGCAGGCAACTTTGGCTGCTGTTATGACAGAAAAATCACCATTTACTACACCAATTGGTCGGAAAGATGAAGCAGATCTTGCAAAATCATCTATAGCACTGGCAGTCTCAGATCATATAACAATCTACAATGCTTACCTGGGGTAAGTGATGTTTTCTTGTTCTTATGACAAAACTAGTAACACAAGAAATGCAGTTCTGAAAACAGTCTTAATGAAGCACTTTCATTTGAATGGTAGCACCTGAAGCTTTTCTCATGAGAATAACAATAGATTGTTAAACACGGAAACACAAAAGGATAATTTGCTTGTTACCATGTTCTTTAAAATATGCTTGCTTGTGTACCATTGGCATACTTGTTTTTTTTATCCTAGGTTTAAAGTTGTTTTTTTTTTTTGGTCTTTGTGCTGTGTTGATCTGAATATTGAGTATTATAGTGTAGATATGGAGGGAGTATTATTGTACTGTCCTTTTTGGTGTAATAAGATGGATTTTTTCCTTAGGTGGAAAAAGGCTCGGCAAGAAGGAGGACATCGTGCTGAAATGACTTACTGTCGAAGAAATTTCCTAAATAGAACTTCACTTTTAACTCTGGAGGTACATGAAATAATTACATTCTGCACCTGATTCCTATGGAAACATCCTACCCTTTTTAAATGATAATGTATCACAACTTACATGGGTCACTGTGAAAGTAATGCTTCCTATTCATTTTCATGGAAATGACAACAGATACAAAGAGCCCAATAACACTATTTGATATAGCAAATTCTCAGCTACAAAACACTATTTTTCAGCATACTCCATTGCTAGCTGTGTGTTTCCACCTGTTATGTACATACGACAGCCTGTATTCTGTGCTTGTAAAGATCTCTTACAGTGGAGATAACCCGCTGTCACCATTACTGAAATTCACCACACAGTGCCTCGCTGTGCTCACATTCGCTGTCTGGACTCCATAAGTGTTCAGCAAGCACTGATGAATGTCAGTGAGTGTAACTTTCCCACGTGGAAGAGTTCAGTGACACACCTTTTCTTCATCTGCACTTCCATGTCAGTTTTGCAGTTACTCATGTTGGGAAAATTCATCTTTATTTCCATCAGAAAGTAAAAATTTATGAATTAAAATAGTAACACTATCTGATTCTTAGATGAGGTCTGTCACTCAGTTTGAAAGATAAAGCGCAGTCATACATAAATAACCTCTTAAGGACAGATTTCAATATATACCTGTTTCAAATTTAGAATTTTACTATTTTACTAATTTCAGGATGTGAAGCAAGAACTCATAAAGGTGGTCAGAGCAGCAGGGTTCACAGCACCTACAACTCAGCATCGATGGGATGGAAATGGAGCCACACAATCCCTGTCTCTCCATGAAATTGCTCTTCTTAAAGCTGTACTGACTGCAGGGCTGTATGACAATGTAGGAAAAATAATATATACAAAATCTGTGGACATCACAGAGAAGCTGGCATGCCTGGTAGAAACTGCTCAGGGTAAAGCACAAGTGCATCCCTCCTCAGTAAATCGAGACTTACAGATATATGGATGGCTTCTTTACCAGGAGAAGGTAATGTCATGGCTCTATCAAAGAGTTAGCTAGAAAAACAGTGAATGTAGCTGATAGTGTGAAAGTGGCATTGCACCTCTAAGGTTAAATAACATACACTAATGTAAAATACATGGGAATATCTGGTTCATCTTTAGGAGTCCTTGATAATATCTAACATTCCCGATGTCCGTTTTTCTGGGAACAGTGAAACAAACAAAACTGACTCTTCTGTGTGAAAGTGCCCCCTTCTTGTTTCAGTTCTTTCTTCCCATTTTGGAGAAGCTCCAAAGCCAGAAGTAACATATAACATTTATCACAGCCTTAACCAGAAGAGAGACATGAAATTTAAGTTTTAAACAAGGAAGTTGTAGCACTGAACCGATTTCCTGGTCACTCAAAGTGGGTTAGATGTTATGTCTTCTGTAGTGTGGGGGAGGTAAATTGCCAACAACTATTGTGTACAATAATTTGTTTTGATTGGGTTGTTAAAGAAAAAGTAAGTACTTAAGTTTGATTATGTAGATCTTAGGGATTTCTGTTTGCTTGTTTTTAATTCTCGTGTTTGTTTATGAACAGGTGAGGTATGCAAAAGTGTACTTGAGAGAGACCACTCTGATATCACCCTTTCCCATTTTGCTTTTTGGTGGGGATATAGAAGTCCAGCATCGGGAGCGTCTCCTGACAGTTGATGGCTGGATCCATTTTCAGGTGTGCTGGAGTGGTGACTACTTTTTATGGTTCCATTGGCTTCTGTGTTACACAGTTAATCTTCACTCTTGAAGTCCTGCTTTTGAATACTGCTTATGTAAATTGAAGGAAGGGAAGGAAAGGAGAGGACTTAAGAGAATTATGGGAAAATTTGTGTGTAGTGAAATCTTTACAGCTAGCAGGGGAAGGAGGTCTAATAATGTGTAGCTTATTACAAATCAGTTCCCCCTCTTCAGGAATAAAGTCAGTGTTGGTAGAGAAGGTATTTGGATTAGAAACTAAACCTTGCTTCCATGGAGCAAATGTGTGCCCTTCTGTGCAGTCTTGCTAGTATGTGGGTACCTATTTATCCTTGAAACACTACTTATTTTATTTTTTGTTGCTGAAAGAAAAAAAAAAATCCAAATGGAAAACACCTGTTTGCTTGATTTTGGATGGATTTATCTTCCAAATTTAAGATTTATTTGGGAATGGAAAAACTGAATGCATTTTCTTATTATATTTTTGTAGACAAACTGAAACAAGTCACATGCCAGAATCCTCTGCATCCTGTTAAGTGGCAAACATTAGTTACTTGATTACAACATTCAGTGCTCCTGTGGGCGCTGTGCTACACTCAAAGAAATCTATGAACTGCAGATGCTTTCAGCTTAAACTGGGGGGGGAGGGGGGAAATTAAAAAAAAAAAAAAAAGAGGCTATGGATATCAATTAATAAATTCATTGTATGCTGGTTGTTATGTTTGATACGTACGTTCTGCTGTTCTTCAGACTGTGATGCTACAAACAACAGCTGCAAACAGATTAGAGGGCATAGTGTAAGCCTAGTTACTTCATGGATATGCTATCCATACACTTAAAACTATGCATGTGCTGAATGTTTATAGGAATATTGTTATAAACTTCTGTGTACGTGAGGTAGTCCTTTTTATCTGAGTTTTTGCATAGAATACTTTTGGCAGTAGTGTGAATATTTATCTTCTCTGTTCTTTATAGGCTCCTGTGAAGATAGCAGTAATTTTCAAACAACTGAGAGTTCTCATAGAGTCTGTCTTACAGAAGAAACTTGAAAATCCTAAAATGTCACTTGAAGGTAACTTTATTATTGCATTGCTGTTACAATATTTACTAAATGGACCTTGTGGCAGATCTGATAAAGTATTAGTACTCTACACCTTCAACAGGATTAGTGTAACCTGAACATAATTTCATTATCTTCAGAGAAATTCAAAAGTTCAGTATAGTTCCTACACCTTATTAAGCTCATCCAAAGATGCATGGTGATCTGCACAGCTGTTATTTTAAACATCTCATATCAAGATGGTGGTAGTACATGGTGAAAAATATAAAAGAAAAATTAAACGGCATGTGTTGGATGAATTTTA
Organism: Centrocercus urophasianus; assembly: GCF_019232065.1. Lineage (NCBI taxonomy): Eukaryota > Metazoa > Chordata > Aves > Galliformes > Phasianidae > Centrocercus > Centrocercus urophasianus. The sequence goes on from NW_024884811.1 coordinate 10,280,879, forward strand.
AATGTTATGTGAGTTATCTCACAATTCAGGGTAACAGGGTGAAATTGCATTTCTGCTCCCTGAAATTAGGGATGGAGGAGCACAGCTGAAGTTTTGGAATACTAGCAGTTCAGAAGAATGCTGTAGATGGGGAGGAAGTGAGGTGCAGTATGCTAATGCATCTGGAGTAGCACAGTCATTTTCTCAGTTTCTTTTGTGAAATACTGAAATGACTGTCACCATCAACTTATGGCACAATTTTTTTTTTTTTTTTTTTTTTTACAAACTTGCTAATTGCATCCTGTGGACAGAATTTGCTAGCCTTTCATTAGAGTCCACC
>NW_024884811.1:10281297-10312245 GCF_019232065.1 Centrocercus urophasianus
CCCCCAATCTGTTTTTAAGCTTATTTTTTGCTTATTGTTGTGTTTGTGTTTTCTTTCCTAGATGATAAGGTTTTACACATCATCAAAGAACTGATAAAAACAGAAAATAGTAACTGAAACTGGACTTAAGTAAGAATCCGGAGCTTTGGTAATGCCGGGAGAAATGCACACTCCAACACTAAGTGAAAGTATTTAAATGATTAGTTTGGTTAATGCCAGTTATGATGTGGGAAGACTGCATGATTTCTTCATAGAACTTACATTTCTGTATCATCTTTAAAGATGAATGTGTACAGATTAATAAGTTTATCCTTTTATGCCAGCGCCATTTATCAGAATGTATGAATGATCATGGAATCACAGAGTGGCTTTGGTTGGAAGGGACTTTAGAGATACCTAGTTCCAACTCCCCTACTGTGGGCAGGGTTGGCACAAGTTAGATCTGACTGTCCAGAGCCCTGCTTCATCCAACTAGGAATGAGGCATTTGCAGCTTCTCTGGGCAGCCCGTTGCAGTGCCTCATCACCCACTGAGTAAAGAATTTCCTCCTAGATTCCCTCTAATCTAAATCTCATTTTAGTGTAAAAACCATTCTCCACTGTCCTGTCATTATCAAACTGTATTTAAAAAAAGAAAAATTGATTTCCCTCCTGTTTGTAACTTCCCTTTAAGTACTGGAAGGCTGCAGTGAGATTTCTGCAGACCCTTCTCTGTTTAACTCCTTCAACATTTATTTGTGGGAGGGTGCTCCATTCCCCTTATCTTCATGGCTCTCCTTTGGGTCTGCTCCAACATTTTCATGTCTTTTTGCTGCTGGGAGCTCCAGACCAGGATGCAATACTGTAGGTGATGCCTTACAAGGGCAGAGCAGGGACAATAACCTCCCTCACCCTGAGGGCCACCCCTCTTTTAATGCAGCCCAGGATACAGTTGGCCTTGTCTGCAAGTGTATGCTGCTGGCTTGCCTCAAACTTTTCAACCACCAGAACCCCTGAGTCCTTTTCTTTTTTTTTTTTTTTTTTTTTCAGGGTTGATCTTGATGAGTTCTTCTCCCAGTCAGTGTACGTGTTCAGGGGAATCACAGACTAGGTGTAGTACCTTGCATTTGTTGAACTTGCTGATTTCCTGCCTCCTTGGTTTGATTTTGTATGCTTGGGGATGGAGAGCTCTTGCACACTCAAAAAAGCATTCTTAAAAACTGCTCTCTCTCTTCCTTTCCTTTGCCCTAAGGACAGCTTAGGGACAGGGGATTCCCATGGCATCCCATCCAGTAATTCCTTAAACAGATGGAATCTTGACTCTGTTCTTTGCCAGGCTGACATTCCTCAAGATCACAAACTCAACCAGGGCATGGTTACTACAGCCCAGAACATCCTTCACTCTTATTTAATGATATTCTCGCATTGGTGAGCACCTAGTGGAGTAGTGCTTCTCCTCTCATTGGTTTGTCTAATACTTGGACGAGGAAGTTATCCTCTGAAGCATAAGAATTTGTCAACATACTTTTCTTGATGAGGCAGCCTAATGTCCTTTATTCCATTCCTGAATTTTTGCCCACAACCTCAACCTGAACCTGGCTGTTTCTAACAGGCAATTTCTTGTAGTCTATCCATTTGTTAAGAGGGCATCTCCCCTCCCTTCCTTCCTTGTCTATATCTTCTAAAACTCTTGTAGCTCCTAAACTGCATTGTTCCAATTGTGCAGTTTATCCCACTGCATTTCCATGGTAGCAATCTGGTCATAGTTTTCTAGTCATGGCACAGTTTCCATCTTCTCCTGCTTGTTTCCCATGCTGCATGTTTTGGTATAGATACACTTCAGCTGGGCTACCAGTCACATTACTTTCTTAGAGAAGCCCTACTGAATTCCTTTAGGACAAATTTGAGTTTTTTCACTGCTTCTTCCTAGACTGACAGTGTACTTTGGGTCCTCCCTCTTACTCAAAACTGCATTCACTTCCGCTGTTGAATCTAGTTTAAAGCTCTGTTAGCAAATCCAGCCAGCATGCTGCCCACAATATTCTTACCCCACGTGTTCAGTTGTGTCCCATCCAATATCTACATTCTGTCCCTTTAAGGTGTGACTGAGATCAGAGAACCCAAAGCCCTGAGTGTGACACCTTCCACACAGCCGCTCATTCACCTGGTCAGTTCACCTCCTTCCCAGTCTCCAAACAGGAGATGAATGGTGAAAGCAGGTTCTTTTATATAAAAATGTCTGTGGCCAACTCCAGCTTTCTTTGCTTCTGTTGTACTGATCATACCATTAATGATGCAGACTGTACTAGTAATTCAAAACTGGGTCTTGAATCTCAGTAGAGTAGTGCTTAGTAGATATATGCAAACAGAACACAGCTATTTCATATGTTGGTTCTGCAAGTTTTTTTTAAGCTATGAATATATGGTATTAAATCAACATGTCTTACAGATATCATCTTTTCTGTATGGCTTACAATTTAAAAAAATGCTGTAACAAGAAGATAGTGTACCACGTTCAGATGCAGGGCTTAGCCAGATGTAGTGACCACCAGCCCATCTCTCTTTCCTTTGTGTTTCTCACACTTGTTCTTATCATTCACCTGCAAGAATTCCTGCCTTTGGCCTGTCTCTGGGGGCAGTGGAATAAGTTTTGCTTTCCCACAAGCCCTCTTATCTTGTAATGATCTTTATATATAGTCTCACAAGACCCTTTAAATGTCACAATGCTCATTACGACTGAGTTTATCTCTTCTTGATTAATAAAGTTCAGGCTGACTCTCTTCAGTGCTATATTGGAGCAGATCATTAAATGGCTGAAAAAAAAAAAAAAAAAGGCTGAAGACCACAGGTCTTCATGAGTCTGCTAGCTTGTTCCTTAATTTTTGTGCATCTGCGTGTTTAACTCCATAGAATTGTAGAATATGAGAAATTCAAACCCCATGTCTGGGAGTGTTGTCCAGACGCAATTTGAACTCGGTCAGCTTGGTGCCATGACCACTGCCCTGAGCAGCCTCCAGGACCTCATTGCCCTGTGGGAGGAGCCTTTTCCTAATCCCAACCCGACTCTCCCCTAACAGAAATTGTTTTGTTTTTCTTGCTTTCATACTCAATAGTCCTTAACCAGATAACATAGTGAAACAGATCCTCTTACACTGTTTACAACAATGAAGTGAGAATTTCAGATCAGGATTTCAGCTATTAGAGTAAAGAAACTGTTACCTTTCACCATGCAGCAGTTGCACTCTGAGCAGGAACCCTGCATGTGCAGTCAGTTGCATAGTGCAGAAGACTTATTTCATTTGAGAAGTACAGGTTCCATGCAGCAGGTTAGTGGTGTCTTCCTTTTTAAGGAGCTAATGAGGAAAGTATATAATCTTCAGAGAGACCAAGGAAAATACACAGAAATAACCTGTTAGATGATGATAGAACTGGTAGTGCTGTGCTAAAGGGAAACCATGGGATACTGATAAACTGATCTGTGAACAGTAACTTATACTCCATTCTGGAAAAAGGCAAGTCATAGTGCTTTCCTAGGGCCTCTGAGGTAAAAGTAATCAATCTGCTATCCTTTATGAATTGTGATAAGCTAATAATGTTGCAGCTTTCCTGGAAAAGACAGGGAGTGCATTATTTTTAATTGTGAAGTCTACAACACTTACATAAGTACTTCTAATTGCTTAAGGTTTGATCTTCATGCCTCAATTTTGCACTCTGTTTCTTACATGCATTCTTTTCTGTAGTAAAAGTGTAGATACAAAAAAAAAAAACCAAACCTATAAATTGCATTCTTGGAAGATAAAGTTAAATTTTCATCCCAGATAGCAAAATGTCAAGCAAGTGATTTCCTGGGTTTTGTTCTAGTTTAAATCTTTTATTTCTCTCCTTTGGAAATGTGAATTGGAGATATATTTCAGCAGTTGGACAACTGTTAAACTCCTCTTTCTTTTGGGTTTGAATTTCAAATGTCAGTTGGTATCTTAAAATGACTAAATCTCAGTAAGACTGGTATTTGTCCTTGAGATTTTTCTCCTTTATTTAATCATGGTGAATATAGACTTTTAATTCCATTTATGTATGGTAATGTTGAAGCTGACAGAAATTCTTTGCGTTTCCCCAGCATGCCCTGCTTTGTAATCTCTTTCTGTTGTTAATACAGAGATTTATTGTAATAACTAAGGAATTGGTGACTGCATTTCGAGTGATCAGTAGTCTCTGCAAAACAGATGAAACAGGTCAAACTGTGGTATTGCAGATAAATATACTTATCTTAAAATTTAATGGGGATTTAAAAAAAAAAAAAAATCACAGTGGCTTTCTGCATATGCAGAGTATGCTTTGTGCCTGTGCTCTTCTGAATGGATAAATTTTCTTTTTGTTCCATGTATTTAATAAATACTTTTACTACGTTGTTGTTGTTTTCCCTCAAAGCATTAGTCAGGCTGTCACAGAGTTAACCAGATCAATCTGTGTATGTTTCCTTCTCTTCTGAGAACCGGGTTTCTGGAAGTCAGAACTGCAGTATGAACTCTTTAATTCCCTGTGCTTTACATGATGTTATGATGTGGATTACTGACAAAAAACAAAACTCCATGACATTCCACATCACTATATCATGCTAAATATATATACATATATACAAACAAGTAATAATTAAAATGCATTACATATGTGGCTCTGGAATTACTGACTACACTCCCCCACCACCAAATTCCCTTGTGCTACACACTGGACATCCCCATTCTTCTCCCTCACCCACCAAGTGGACCAAGGTCCCTAATCAAAACAGTTCCAGGGAGAGGTTTGCCCTTCCCAGAGGCTGGAAGGACCCAACTGCTTTTCCTAGCATGTTCTTTACATGTACTACAGGGACCTTATCTCCCTGCACAGTGAGTAGGGAGCTGGATTAGGCAGGACCATCATGACAGATCCTCAAGTGTTGACCAACCACATGGCTTCTGCCAAATGCTTCTACCATGCTTGAATGTTCTGCCACTGGTTGCTTTCAACATGGTTTTTAACTGCCCATTGTAGCATTCAATTTTACCAGAAGCTGGTGCATGGTAGGGAATGCGATAAATCCATTCAGTGCCATGATCTTTGGCCCAAATATTTACAAGAGAGTTTTTGAAATGAGTCCCATTGTCAGACTTAATTCTTTCTGGAGTGCCATGTCACCATAGGATTTGCCTCTCCAGGCCTAATATGGTGTTTTAGGCAGTAGCATGGGGTACTGCATTTTGCAAGCCACCAGTGGTTGCCTCCACCATAGTAAGCACATAATGCTTACCATTGCGAGATCGTGGCAAGGTGATATAATCAACCTGCCATGCCTCCCTGTATTTATACTTTTGCCATCGCCCTTCCTCCCAGAGAGGTTTCATCCTCTTGGCTTGTTTAATTGTGGCACATGTGTCACAGTCATGAATAACCTGTGCAATAGCATCCACAGTGAAGTCCACCTCTCGGTCTCTGGCCCATTTGTATGTTGTATCTCTTCCATGATGGCCCGAGGTCTCATGGGCCCACCAAGCTAGAAATAATTCACCCTTGTTCTGCCAGTCCAGGTCTATTTGAGCCACCTCAATTTTGGCAGCTCGGTCTACCTGATGGTTGTTTTGTTGCTCTTCAGTAGCCCTGCCCTTGGGCACATGAGCATCTACGTGGTGCACCTTTGCAGCCATATCCTTTATTCAGGCAGCAATATCTTTCCACAATTCAGCAGAGCAAATAGGTTTACTCTTCTGTTGCCAGTTGATTTGTTCCAACTGCTGCAACCACCCCCATAAGGTATTTGCCACATCCATGAGTCAGTGTAAAGATAGAGCATTGGCCACCTCTCCCGCTCAGCAACATCTAAGGCCAGTTGGACAGCCTTTACCTCTGCAAATTGGCTTGATTCTCCTTTCCCTTCAGTGGCCTCTGCAACTTGTCGTGTGGGGCTCCACACAGCAGATTTCCATCTGTGATGCTTTCCCACAGTACAACATGATCCATCTGTGAACAGCAAATTTCATTTTCTGGTAGTTCATTGTATAGCGGGGCTGCTTTAGCTCACAACACCTCTTCTGCAGGTGGTGTTCCAAATTTTTTACCTTCAGGCCAGTCCATGATCTAGGATTCCTGGATTCCTCTAGGATTCCTGGACGGCTGAGGTTCCCCATCCGTGCTCGTTGTGTAATCAGTGCAATCTACTTACTCCAACTGGCATCAGTAGCATGATGGGTGGAGGGACCCTTTCCTTTAAACATCCAGTTCAGCACTGGCAGTCGAGGTGCCAGAAGGAGCTGTGTTTCAGTACCGACTACTTCAGAAGCAGCCCGAACCCCCTCATATGCAGCTAAGATCTCCTTTTCAGTTGGAGTGTAGCACTCTCCTGACCTGTATGCTCTACTCCAAAACCCAAGGGGGCGGCCTTGGCTCATTCCTGAGGCTCTGCCACAAACTCCAAGTGGGACCTTTCTCTCCAGCAGCAGTGTAGAGGATGTTCTTTACGTTCTGTCCCATCCGTACTGGTCCCAGGGACATGATTTGGGCTATCTCCTGTTTGATTTGCTCAAATGCCTGCTGCTGGTCAGAACCCTATGCAAAATTATTATTATTCTGTGTCACCTGATAAAGGGGGCTTACAATGAAGCTATAGTTTGGAACATGCATTCTCCAAAAGCCCACTATGCCCAGAAAAGATTGTGTCCCTTTCTTGCTAGTGGGTGGAGACATAGCAGTGATTTTGTCAATCACATCTGCTGGGATGTGACAAAACACATCTTGCCATTATATTCCCAGGAACTGGATTTCCTGGGCAGGTCCTTTCACTTTGCTTCACTTAATAGTGGAACCACCATGCAGAAGAATTTGGATTATTCACTCTCCTTCCTTGAAAAATACCTCTGATGTATCTCCCTGCACAATGATATCACCAATGTACTCCAGGTGCTCAGGAGCACCACCCTATTCTAATGGAGTTTGGATCAACCCATGGCAAATGGTTGGGCTGTGTTTCCACCCCTGGGGCAAATGGTTCCAAGTATACTGAACGCCCCTCCAGATGAAAGCAAACTGTGGCCTGCATTCTGTAGCCAAAGGGATGGAGAAGAAGGCATTGTCAATGTCCATGGTGACATGCTGTATGGCTGCTTTTGACTACAGTTCATACTGGAATTCTAACATATCTGGCACAGCAGCACTCAGTGGGGGTGTGACCTCATTCAGGCCACGGTAACCTACCATCAGCCTCCATTCTCCACTGGCTTTAAGCACTGACCATATCATAGAATCACAGAATCACAGAATCACAGAATCACAGAATCACAGAATCATAGTATCATAGAATCATAGAATCATAGAATCATAGAATCATAGAATGGCCTGGATTGAAAAGGACCACAACGATCATCCAGTTTCAACCCCCTGCTATATGCAGGGTCACCAACCACCAGACCAGGCTGCCCAGAGCCACATCCAGCCTGGCCTTGAATGCCTCCAGGGATGGGGCATCCACAGCCTCCTTGAGCAACCTGTTCCAGTGTGTCATCACCCCCTGTGTGAAAAACTTCCTCCTAATATCTAACCTAAACCTCCCCTGTCTCAGTTTAAAACCATTCGCCCTTGTCCTATCCGTTTTGGGAGATTGATAACATGAGCACAAACACAATCACTATCTCAGCATTCCAAAAATGCATAAAGAACAAAGAGGAGAGCCTGGAAACTGGTTTGAACATTGTGTTGTTCGTAAAATCAGCTATTTCATCTGGGATGTAATTGTCAATATTCAAATCATACAACATCGAATACGGGTACCAGGCAGGTGTCTCATCAGTGCCCTTACTTGCTTGTATATTCATACAACTCCACAACAGGAAACGATGAACCTAGTAAGAAACCAGTTAAGTTCCAAAAAACATAATGGTCTTTAATCCTTCATGTTCTAAAATGAAGAACAGTTTCATAGCTGGCAGTTGCTAAAAAGGAAAAAAAAAAAACCAACAAACCAACAAAAACACTCAGTACAGAGTCCGGAGCCTGGCAGACTGCCCCTACAGTCTAATCTATGAAGGTCAAAGCTAGCTACCAGCGCTCTGCAACTCTCTGACTTAAAGAAATCCTTTTTTTTCTGCTAATGTTAAACAGTTCAGAGTGCCTGCTTTCTCCACCAAAATCTGTCACGGAGTTATCTAGATCAATCTCTATCCACCATGGGGCAGCAGGCCTGCAGGCCCACTGGCCCGAAAAAAGGGAAAGGGTAAAAGGGAGAGCAGGGAGATGGGAGCTGAGCCCAAAGACAGAACAGCAGCAACAATCTGAGAAGGAAAGTTGATTTTACTAAATTGCAAGATTACACAATAGAATACAGTATAATTGGAATTGAGTCTAATAAGTCAAATAAAATGAGAGAGAGTGTCCGAAACCGAAGGCCTTACTTTGAATTGAAGGTGGAATGGCTGGGGAGCCACCCACACACTGCCAGGCAGCAAGAGAGAATCCCATCACTTGTGGGTCTAATCTTCCCCTCTGAACACAGTGATGTCCTCTTGGATATGTAGCTCTTCTTATCTGAGAACCAGGTATCTGGAAGTGAGTCCACGGAACTGGAGTATTAATTCTTTAATTCCATGAGTTTTACAGCATGTTATGATGTGGAATACTGATAATAAAAATCATAAAACTATGACACAGACACAGAACAGCTCTTGCTGGGTCCTTCTCGGTCTTCACTGGTGGCCAGGATTCTAGTCTTTTTCACGTCCCTGAACCCTGCATCCCCAAACCTCTATGTGGGGACTAAGGAGGTAAATCCCTCCCCACTGTAAGGGCAGAGCAAGTCCGAGAGTGCCTCCTTAGACTGAATGAATTCAAGTCTATGGGGCCGGATGGCGTGCATCCCAGGGTCCTGAAGGAGCTGACTGAGGTGGTTGCTGAGCTGCTCTCCATCATATTTGAGAAGTCGTGGCTGTCAGGTGAGGTCCCGGATGACTGGAGGAAGGGTCACGTCACTCCCATATACAAGAAGGGGAGCAGGGAGGACCCGGGGAACTACAGGCCAGTGAGTCTCACCTCCGTGCCTGGGAAGATCATGGAACAGATCCTCCTGGACAACATGCTCGATCACATAAAGAATGAGCATGTGATCCGAGACAGCCAGCACGGCTTCACCAAAGGAAGGTCATGCCTAACTAATCTTGTGGCCTTCTATGATGGAGTGACGGCATTGGTGGACGAAGGGAAGGCGACTGATGTCATTTACCTGGACCTGAGCAAGGCCTTTGACATGGTCCCCCACCACATCCTCATCTCCAAATTGGATGGAAGTGGATTTGATGGGTGGATGACCTGATGGATAAGCAATTGGTTGAAAGGCCGCAGACAGAGGGTGGTGGTCAATGGCTCTATGTCCAGGTGGAGGCCGGTAACAAGTGGTGTCCCCCAAGGGTCTGTCTTGGGACCGGTGCTCTTTAACGTCTTTATTAATGACATCGATGAGGGAATTGAGTGCACCCTCAGCAAGTTTGCTGACGACACCAAGCTGAGTGGTGCAGTTGATACGGTGGAAGGAAGGGAGGCCATTCAGAGGGACCTCGACAGGCTGGAGGGCTGGGCTCGGGTGAACCTAATGAGGTTCAACACGGCAAAGTGCAAGGTTTTGCATTTGGGCCGGAAGAACCCCAGGCACCCGTACAGGCTGGGAGGAGTGGTCCTTGAGAGCAGCTCGGCAGAGAAGGACCTGGGGGTCCTGATGGACGAGAGACTGAACATGAGCCAGCAGTGCGTTCTGGCAGCTCGAAAGGCAAATGGGATCCTGGGCTCCATCAGGAGAGGGGTGGTCAGCAGGGACAGGGAGGTGATCGTCCCTCTCTACTCGGCTCTTGTGAGGCCCCATCTGGAGTACTGTGTCCAGGTGTGGAGCCCTCAGTACAAGAAAGACATTGAGATTTTGGAAAGGGTCCAGAGGAGGGCGACTAAGATGATCAGGGGGCTGGAGCACCTCCCCTATGAGGACAGGCTGAGGGAGTTGGGCTTGTTCAGCCTGGAGAAGAGAAGGCTGTGGGGTGACCTCATTGCAGCCTATCAATACCTGAAGGGAACCTACACCCACGAGGGGAGTAAACTCTTCAAAAGGGCTGACAACAGCAGGACTAGGGGAAATGGATCCAAGTTGAAGGAGGGAAGATTTAGGTTGGATGTTAGGGGGAAGTTCTATACAAGGAGAGTGGTTAGGCCCTGGAACGGGCTGCCCAGGGAGGTTGTGGATGCCCCGTCCTTGGATGTGTTTAAGGCCAGGTTGGACAGGGTCCTGGGCAACCTGATCTGAATGTGTGTGTTTGGTGGCCCTGCTAGGCAGGGGGGTTGGAACTACATGATCCTTGAGGTCCCTTCCAACCCGGGTGATTCTGTGATTCTGTGATTCTGTGTGTGATTCTCATTGGGAGTCTCAACAAACTCATAGAACCACAGACTGCTTGGGGTGGAAGGGTTCTTAGATCTCACTCAGCCCCAAACCCCCTGCCATGGGCATGTTGCCCCCCACCAGCTCAGGCTGCCCAGTGCCCACCCAGCCTGGCCTCAAGTGCCCCCAGGGAAGGGCACCCACAGCTTCTCTGGGCAGCTGTGCCAGTGCCTCACTGCCCCCTGAGTAAAGCGTTTCCCCCAACAAGTAATCCAAATGTCTTCATTCTAAACATTTCCCCTTCATCCTATCACTATTAGACCACATTAAAAAGTACTTCTTAGGTTGTTCTTTATTTTAAAGGCAGCTGTACTTTATTTTAAAGATACATCTTCCCCTTTGAAGGTATTTCCCTCAAACTCAGGCTGCAGAGTTCCTATCTCCTCTGCTGCTGTTGGACTGGGGGCTGCTTGAATCTCCATTGCATTTACACATCTCCATTTCTGCCAAAACTGCAGCACAGGAAGTTCCACACAAATGTGCGCAAGAACTTCTGTACAGTGAGGTGACGGAGCACTGGAACAGGCTGCCCAGGGAGGTGGTGGAGTCTCCTTCTCTGGAGATGTTCAAGACCTGCCTGGATGCCTACCTGTGTGACCTGCTGTAGGGAACCTGCTTTGCCAGGGGGGTTGGACAATAATCCCTGGAGGTCCCTTCCAACCCCTATGATTCTGTGATTCTGTGATTTCCTGTAGCCTTCTTTCCCACCCTTTGACCCGGGTGAGCATCTTTTCCTAACCAACGCATCATAAAAGCAAATCATATCTGATTTAAATTGCCATGTTTGGCCTCAGTTCTGCTTCTTTAAGCCAAGGGTTGCAGTATAAGAACATCCTGATATCCCTCCGTTTGTGTGGAACAGTGCTCTGCCATATGAACGGTCAGCTGATGGGAGTAGCATGGAGACTTTGCAGGAGCCCTGCAGCACTCTGAATATCTCCCGATACCTCCCCTTTTCTGTTCGTGCTGCGCTTCCTGGCAGCATCAAATGAAAATATTTCTATCGTGAGCTGTAGTTGTCAAAGCGCTCTGGGTTCTGAGTGAAAACTTTGGGACTCAGAAAGTCGTTTATTTCAGTAGTGGCAAAAAGAAGAACGCAGCAGTTTCAGGGTGCAAGGAGCGGACTGTGGCATGAGTGAGTGTTGGGTACCTGTGTCCGGTGTTCTCCGTCCTTAGAGCATTCGTCGGAGCCTTCGCAGCAGTGCAACCGCGGTCCCCACGCCCAACACCGCGCGGCTCTCAGCCGCATCCCGGTCGCTTGGAAGAGGTGCGAAGGTGTGAGGAGCTGCGACGGCCCGATTCCTCCTCGACTGTGTTCTGGGTTTTGTTTTGGAGACCGATTTCCTGCCTCTGCCCGCCCCCCGCCTCCCGGCGCTCAAATACCGCGGCGCAGCGCTGCCGCTCGGACACCGCTGCTGCGCGCGGCTCGCGCCCATGGTGGCGGCAGCGAACGGGCGGCGGGGAGCCACCCCGCAGCGGCTGAAGAGCGGCGCCGGGCCAAGGTACTGCCCGGCGCTCCTGCGGCGGCGGCGGCGGCGGCGGCTGGAGGAGGAGGCGACGAGCGCGGAGAGCCGCCTGGAGCTGCAGACCTTCCGCGAGTACGGGGAGAGCTGGTACCGCTCCCGCAAGGCGCTGGAGAGCCGCTTCCAGCCGCGGGAGCCGCTTGCCCGGCAGCCGCAGGTGGGGACTTCGGGGAGAGTGGGGCCCGGTCCGGCCCGGCTCGGCCCGCTCCGGCCCGGCCCGGCCCGCTCATCCCGCTTCTGTCGGCGCAGGTGACGGCGGAGGCGCGCTGCCGGCTGATCAGCTGGCTCATCCCCGTGCACCGCGAGCTGGGGTACTCCTTCGAGGCGCTCTGCCTGACTGTCAACATCATCGACCGTTTCCTCGACACCACCCCGGTGGCCGCCGACTGCTTCCAGCTGCTCGGGTCCACGGCGCTGCTCCTCGCCTGCAAGCAGGTACGGCCGAGTGAGTGCGAGCCGGTCGCCCTCGCGCGCCGGCAGCCTCTTTCCTCGCTCCGTCCTTCCCCCCACAGGTGGAGATGCACCCCCCCAGCGTCAAGCAGCTCCTCGCCCTCTGCTGCGACGCCTTCAGCGGGGAGCAACTCCGCAACCTGGAGTGCATCGTCCTGCACAAGCTGGGTTTCAGCCTGGGAGCGCCCACAGTCTCCTTCTTCATCGAGCATTTCACCCGGGTGCGGCTGGAGGCTCCGGGCGCCGACTCCGACGAAGCGGCGGACGCGGGGAGCCTGGCGCGGGGCGTAGCGGAAATCAGCCTGGCCGACTACACCTTCACCAAGTACCCGCCGTCGCTGCTGGCCGCGGCCAGCCTGGGGCTGGCGGACCGGCTGCTCCGGCACAGCAGCCCTCTGGACCTGCGGGTCAGCGGATACCGGCGGCGGGAGCTGCGGGACTGCATGGCTGAGCTGCGGCTGCTCGTGTCGCTCAACGCCGCGGCGCTGCCGCTCGTGCTGCCCGCGGAGGTGGTGCGGAAGTGCCTGTGGCTGAGGGACGGCGACTGACGGCGGGGCTGCGGGAGCCCCGCACTGCGCGTGGCCTCGGGTCGGGAGGTGACCGTGTGTGGCACCGCGGAGAATATGCGCGTGGTCGCTCACTGATCAGAGATTGTTTTGTGTTTCTGCATCCAGCGTGTAAATAATACACACATACCCGGGTACCGCGTTATTTATTCGGGGGGCTGTCCGTAACGGCACCCGAGCGGGAGGAGAGCCCGAGAGAAGCGAAATAAACTCTATTCCTGTACATCACCTGCGCGTGGTTCATTGCCTGGGGCAGACGGGGGGTGGAGGAAGGTGCGCGGGCGCAGCGGGGATCACATCTACAATCAGGTCCCACTAACAATTAACCCGCCAGAGTGATCTCCTGTTTCACACCGTGTGCTGGCTCGGTGATGTTCGTGATCAGGAAGAAAAAAGCAAAACATTCGGCGCAATGTAAGAGAACGGAACGGTACAAAAGACACTACGGGACTGCTAACTTTCCTGGCCAGCCAAGTGGCCGTGTGGCACCGGGAAAAAATAAAGGGAAAAAAAAAAAAAAAGGTAGAGTAAGTTTAAAAAATCAACAGGAGAGACGTAACACGACAGCGATCTTTCTTTATTTCGTTGCCCGTCCGCGCATAGAGGTGCGTAGGGGGGACCGCACCCACACCGTGTGCACGATGCCAGTGGTCAGGTTGTCTGTCCCCGTCGTACGCCGTTCAGCGGAAAGCCCCGACACGGCGCGGAACCACGGCGCGGAGCCCCAGCGCGCAATCCGACTCCCGCCCACCTTCCCCCGCCGGGACCCGCGGCGGCACTCCGGGCCTGGGGCGGCCGTGCGGCGCTCGGGGTGGGGGCTCTGCGCGGCGGCTCCGCCCCGCCCCGACAGCCCAGCGGCACCGCGGGCGCGGGTTCCGCGGGCGCGGGCGCGGGGTTGGCGGGATGTTTCCCCGCCCCGGCAGAGGGATGGAGGCGGGTGGGCATCCCGCGGGCTGGCTCCGGCCCCGGCTCCCCGCGGCCCCACTGCGCGCCGAGCGGGGAGCGGAGCAGAGGCGTCGGCCAGGTCGGGGGCGACGCGACGGCATGGAGCAGGGCGGCCGCCGGGCTTTCGGCAGCATCTGCCCCAACCGGGCGCCGAGCCCGCCCGTCCGCGGAGCTAAAAAGCCAGACCGGCCAAGCGGGGCGGCGGCGGGGACATCTCCGACAGGGCTGAGCCCTCGCGGACACGAGCCCCGGCCCCGCCGCGGCCCCTCCTGCCCGGCCGCAGCTCTCTCTCACCGCCGTCTCTCGCCGCCCACGGCGCACGCCGCCCGTGACTGGCAGGAGCTGGTAGCCCGCGGCCCCGTCCTCCCAGCCGCCATGGTCGGCCCCGCCGCCCCACCGCAGGTAACCCCGCAGGTCATCCTGCGCGGCTCTGGCAGTGCGAGAGCTTTGCGGCTGTCGGAGCCAACTCCACCTCTTCACCGGTCTTCATTCGTCCCCAGGGCCCGTGCCTGCAGGATGAGCCGGAGTTCGATTTCCAGGATCTCAGAGATGCTGTCCATGATTTTATGTCTGGCAAGTAGATGTCCATCCTCTCCTGGCCAGATGTGGAGTAACGCAGTGTCTGCGTGCTGCGTTCGGCCTGCTTCTGTTTTTGCTTTCTCGGGTGTTTGGATGCTTGTGACGGCCGACACGGCAGCGCGTCCCCTTGGGGGTAGAACTGAAACCCAGGTGGGGCCAGTGCGCACAGCAGGGACACGGCCGCCGGGGGGTGCTCAGAACGGGGACGGTGAGTCAGGGTCTGAACCCCCAGCCCTATGCCATCACCCTCTGGGTTTTCTCTCCAGATGCCTCCACCTGGGTGCCCCCACCGCTGGACTGCGCTGACTTCGACTTCTCCCTCGGCGAGGACGTGGCCTTAGGCACCTGTGTGGAGCGCCCGCAGCCCCCGGAATCCCTGCAGCCGTGCTGGCAGGACGCGGCCGAGAGACAAGGGCAGGCGCTTGGAGATGCTCTGGAGGAAAACAGCCAGGTAGGGCCCGGGCCGAGCCGTCATCCCGCTGGGGAGGCTGGCACGTCCCCGTGTTCCTCAGGCGCCAGAGCTGTCCCGAGCGCCCACTGTCCGCTCGTGCCCGCAGCTGCAGGAGGCTCTGGCGCAGAAGCAGGAGGAGCTGGAGACGCTACGGGAGAGCAACGTGCAGCTGAAGGAGCTGGCGAACCAGGCTCGGCAGCTGGCCACGGTGCTCGACGTGAGTGCCGCCCACCGGCAGTGCGGGGCGCGGGGCGGCCGGGCCGTACAGCGTGTCGGGGCGAGGCGCTGCGGGGCTACGGAGCGGCGCGCTGAAGCCTCTCTCCCTCCGGCAGAAGCTGATGCTCCCGGCGCGCCCCGGCGGCGCGGCTCTTCCTCCTCCCGCTCCTCCTCCTCCCGCCGGGTGCTGCGGGCGCGCGGAGGCGGCGGGCGTGGGCGGCATGCTGCGGGCGGTGTCGGCGCAGTGCCGCGCGGCTCTGCGCAGCCTGGCGGGCAGTCCCGCCGCCAAGCGCCCGCGGCTCCAGCACGTTGGCCGTCCCGCAGGGCAACGCGTTCACCTTGCACACCGCCGACGGAGGGTACCGCTTCCGATGGGTGCCGCGCTGAGAGCCCGCGGGGTGCCCTCCCTGCAGCGCTGCTCTCTGGGGCGAGAATGGGCAACTTTTCGGATGCCCGAGGACTTTGCGCTGCGGAAGGGCGGGAAGAGAGAGCGCTGTGCACGCGCGTGGCCGAGCAGCCGGTCGGCTGCCTGCCCTCGGGAGGTGCTGCGGCGCGGGGATTTGGGGAGAACTGCATCGGCCCGGCTGATAACTCGCCGTCAGTATGCGGGCTAATGGATGCGGAGCCACCGTATTGCGCAAATCTGCCCGGCTTGCGCAGTGGAACACGGAATCGTCGCTGGAAAACGGCTGCTGAAAACTACAGCTGTGACAAGAGCAGCGGCTGCAGACAGCCTGTGCCACAACGAGCGTGCCCTCCGGTGTATTTGGATGTGGCTGCGCTCCGCATCGTGATGTTTTAAATCCACAGTGTTTACAAATTGCAGTTTGTCATTCATGTCTGCTACTGTCCATGTGTGCTTGCACTCAGTGCGATGATTAAACAGTGCCTAAAATTGCCTTTGGTTTGTACTTACTTAGCACTGCAGCATTTTGCATTACACTTACGTATTTTCTTTCATCAGAGCAAGTCCAGCAGCAAGCTGTGCTTCCACATGGAGCCCCTTTGCTCCCTGTGCCCAAGCAGAAAACTTCAGGGTGGAACACACTGCTGCTATTGCTCAGCGCTGTTGCCTGAAGCAAGAAGTGCCGCTGACACTCAGTCTCATGAGTGGATATGTGTCACTTGCCCCCATGGCTGGAGAGCTGAAACACCAACTGCACAAAATGACCGCCCACTCCTTTCCTGTGACACATGAACCAGTGAAGGCACCGTTCTTTGCCCAGGATGGAGATTTGGTACCTGTGAAATGATTGTTTTTTCCACTTCTCTACACTGGGATGTCCCAGAATGCCAAACAGGCTAGCAGAAAACCAGCAGCACTGTGCTATACCACTGTGGTGGCAGCCATGTTCCATGGTCTCAGTGGAACATGTCTTAGGGCAGCTGCAGCTCTGCCCTCAGTGTTGTGCATGTGGTTCCTTGGAGACAGTAGAGATCCGAGTGTCTGAGACCCTCAGTGTCTGTGGTCCTTCAGTGCCTATGGACCTCCAGCATCCATGTCCCCCAGTACTGCAATCATTCAGCAGCTGTGGCCCTGCTCTCTGGCAGTGACACTGCAGCAGGGCTGGGGTTGGGATGCTGAGGGCTTGTCCCTGGGACAAGTACAGAGTCATTCAGTTCTTAGAGAAAGACCTTTATTACTGTGGCAGAAATACTGTGTGAGAGGGCAGGAGAGAAAACCTGTGCTGAGCTGCACTCAGAGCGTAAACTGATAACACAAAGTAGCTTGTACAGATATTTCCTCTGTATGTAGACATAGATATATGCAGTATATATATATAGATACATATATAGATGTAGTTCATAATTCTCATAGACATTCCTAGTGACATGTAAGAAATGCAGAATTCTGGAGGTTCCAACAACAAAATGATCACTCTATGACTGTTGCTAGCACTGTTTTTACTGCTGCTTTGTCTTTTCAGAGCTAAAGGTAAATGCTCATTCACTTAATCTTGCAGTTAACTACACTACACTACACTTGATCTTAGCCAAAAGGCTGAGAAGCAATAAAGAGGTAAAGGGTGATAAGAGGTAAGGGGTTTGGGAACACCTCAGGTTCTGTTCTCCTCTATCACTCCAGTTATAGGGAATAATGAGGCACTAAATATAATGGGCCAATGGATTAATACCTGGCTCAGAGCCTGGTGTGCCTGGCAGGGATTTGGGTTTTTTGACCTCTGCGCTGTTTGCACAAGACGAGGCTGGCTGGCAACCGGTAGGAGTAACTTCTCCCACCGGTGGAAAGGGGTCTTGAGACGCGAGTTGGAAAGGTTCATTCATAGACCTTTAAACTAGGTACGAAAGGGGGTGGGGGTGTAACCGGGGTCACTGGAATGGAGCCTGTATGTCACGTCCAGTGCTTGTAGGAGAGGGATATGCTAGTAAGATCCCACAGTCTTGTGTCTTGGTGAAGGAAGAGGACAACTCAGCCTTTTGTAGGAGAACACGAGGGTTGACGTGAGGTTTGTGGCTATGGAAACACCTGAGTACGGTCATGAAGGTATTAGGGCTACTGCCACTCAAAAGGAGGCCCAGTTCAGGTGCCCCACTAATGCACACAGCATGGGTAATGAACAGGAGGAGCTGGCGCCCATTGTGCGGTCAGAAAGCTATGATACAGCTGCCATCATGGAAATGTGGTGGAATTACTCACACAGCTGGAGTTCTGTGATGGATGGCTACCGACTTTTCAGAAGAGACAGGCAAGGCAGGAAGGTGGTGGTGTAGCCCTCTATGTTAAGAAAGAATGTGAATGTGTGGAAATTAATGATGGTGATGATAGGGCTGAGATCTTATGGGTCAGAATAAAAGTGAAGACCAAGAAGACTGATATTACTGTGGGAGTCTGCTACCAGGATGAAGAGGCGGACAAGATGCTTTATAAACAGTTGGGTGAGGTCTCAAGGTCACTCCCGCTCGTTCTTGTGGGGAACTTCAACTTCCCAGACATCTGCTGTATTTATAATATAGCAGATAGGGAACAGTCCTGGAGGTTCCTAGAGTGTGTGGGAGATAAACTCCTGACACGGCTAGTGAGGGAGACAACGAGGGGAAGTAAAATCCTGGGCCTGCTCTTTGTTAACAGAGAAGATCTCTTGGGGGATATAAAGGTTGGAGGCTGTCTGGGGCAAAGTGATCACAAGATGCTAGATTTCTAGATCCTTGTTGAACCATGGAGGGGAGTCAGCAGAACTGCCACCTTGGACTTCTGGAGGGCAGACTTTAACTTTCGAGGACCATGGTTGAGAGGATCACGTGGGAGCTATTTTTGAAGAGCATGGGAGCCCAGGAAGGCTGGGAATACTTTAAGGAAGTTATTTTAAAGGTGCAGGAGCTGACCTTCCCCAAGTCACGGAAGACGAGCCAATGGGGAAGGAGGCCAGACTGGCTGAACAGAGACCTTTGGCTGGAACTCAAGAGCAAAAGAAAAGTTTATGGTCTTTGGAAAAGTGGGCAAGCTACGTATGATGATTACAGGTATGTAGTGAAGATGTGCAGGAAGAAAATTAGAAAAGCATAAGCCCAGCTAGAACTGAAATTGGCCACTAAGCTAAACAGTAAATACTTTTGTAAACGCATCAACAGCAAGAGGAGGGCTAGGGAGAATCTCCATCCCTTGTTGGATGCCAAGGGCAACTTGGTGACCAAGGATCAGGATAAGGCTGAGGTGCTTAATGCCTTCATTGCTTCGGTCTTTAATAGTAAGACTTGTTACTCCCTGGGAACAAAGCCCTTTGTGCTGGTAGAAAGGGATGGGGAACAGAAGGGCCCTGCTTTATCTCTGATGAGGTGGTTTTGGACCTGCTCTGAAGGCTGGATACTCACAAGTCCATGGGGCCGGATGGATTGCACCCTAGAGTGCTGAGGGAGTTGGAGGATGTGGTTGCCAAGCCACTCTCCATCATTCTTTGGCAGTCCTGGCTAACCGAGGATGTCCCGGCAGGCTGGAGACTGGCAAATGTGACGCCCATCTTCAAAAAGGGCTGGAAAGGTGATCCTGGTAGCTACAGACCTGCCAGTCTCACCTCAGTGCCCGGGAAGGTTGTGGAACGGATGATCTTGGGAGCCACCACGGACCAGTTAAAGGTCAACCAGGGGATCAGGCCCAGTCAGCATGGGTTTAAGAATGGTAAAGCCTGTCTGACAAACCTGATTTCATTCTATGGCAAGGTGACCCGCTTAGTGGATGAGGGTAAGGCTGTCAATGTGGTTTACCTGGAGTTCAGTAAGGCCTTCAACACTGTCCCCCACAGCATTCTCATGGAGAAGCTGGCTGCCCATGGTTTGGATGGGCGTACGCTCCGCTGGGTGAAACACTGGCTGGATGACCAGATCCAAAGAGCTGTGGCCAACAGAGCTAAATCCAGCTGGTGGCCGGTCACGAGTGCTGTCCCCCAGGGCTCAGTACTGGGGCAGCTTCTATTTGACATCTTTATTAATGATCTTGATGAGGGGATTGAGTGCACCCTCAGTAAGTTTGCAGATGACTCCTAGTTGAGAGGCAGTGCTGATCTGCCCGAGAGGAGAAGGGCACTACAGAGGGACCTGGATAGGCTGGATTGATGGGCCAAGGTTAACTGTACGTATTTCAACAGGGCCAAGTGTTGGGTTCTGCATTTTGGTCACAACAACCCCAGGCAACCCTACAGGCCTGGGGAAGAGTGGCTGGAAAGCTGCCTGATGGAAAGGGACCTTGGTGTATTGATGGACAGTTGGCTGAGTGTGAGCCAGCAGTGTGCCCGGGTGGCCAAGAAGGCCCATGGCATCCTGGCTTGTATCAGGAATGGTGAGGTGAGCAGGACTAGGGAAGTCATCCTGCCCCTGTACTTGGTGCTGGTGAGGTCTCACCTCAAGTACTGTGTTCAGTTTTGGGCACCTCAGTACGCTGTACACAGTACACAGTGTACACAGTACACAGGACACTGAGGTGCTGGAGCAAGGCCGAAGAAGGGCAACAAGGCTTGTGAAGGGCTTGGAGAACATGGCCTACGAGGGGAGATTGAAGGAACTGGGGCTGTTTAGTATGAGGAAAAGGAGGCTGAAGGGAGACCTTATTGCTCCCTTCCAGTACCTGGAAGGTGATTGCAGTGAGAACAGGGGTGGTCTCTTCTCACTGGTGACAGGTGATGGGACAAAGGGGAAGTGGCCTCAAGTTGTGGCACGGGAGGTTTAGGCTGGATATCGGGAAAACTTCTTTACAGGAAGGGTTGTTAAGCACTGGAATAGGCTCCCCAGGGATGTGGTTGAGTCACCATCCCTGGATGTTTAAAAACCATTTAGATGTGGTGCTCAGGAACATGATTGCGGAGGGTTGTTAGAGTTAGGGCAGTATGGTTAGGTCCATGGTTGTACTTGATGATCTTTAAGGTCTTATCTAACCTGAGTGATTCTATGATTAACATGCTCAAAAGTTTCTTGTGATTGCTTTCACTCATAGTGCTCTGTGTTAGAGGTGTCCCGGTATGATGATCCAAAAGTAACATAGAATGGCCACATATGTTGTTTGTTGTTTTTGTTTTCATTCATTTTGTTTTCATTAACTGGACTGTTAATTGGCTAATGAGACTGAATCACTTCCCACTGCCACTCTGAAGAGCATCGTCAGACACAGACACCTTTGGCATGTAACACCACAGGGTTATAATGATAAACCATAAACAGTTACATTGCTATAGAGTTACCCTTTAAACTCACCCTTAAAATGTAAAGGTGCTATTTTAAAGTATCCACTCACTGCCATGCATGAACCCCATTAATAGATGCCAAGCGTCTGACACAGTAAAATGCAGCTGCAGGACTGCTTTCCTCAGCTCTGACATGGAAGGACTGCCGAGCTCTGTATCTTCTAGCAGGCATGGGACAAAAAGGGGTGGAGCTTGGACCCTCTACATGCTCCCACTGTGGAGCCATTCCATCAGGTCCTGAGAAAGGTATGTCTCCACCACCATCAGCACAGCTTTGCACATGCTGGGAAACCCCACAACTCAGTAGATCTGCCTCTGTGCTCTGTGTGGGGCAAGCTGTGTGCCCCAAAGCATGGGGCAAAGCTATTTAAGCTTCTGGTCTTCTGAATTACATAATAAGCCTTGTGCTGGGACTTAGAAAAAAAGGTTGAGCTTATGATTATGTAATCAGAAAGATGCTAGCCTGAATAGGTTGTTTATCGTTTTAAGTGCCCAGAAGTGGAAGAGTTATTACAATTTACACTTCTTCGTGTAGCAGGTGCAATGAAATATTGTAGCCATTGTATGTCTGATTCCTTACCGTTGGATGTTTCCCAAACAATTCACCTCTGAATCTTGGCGACTTTGGGATCTTTCTCTTTTTTTCCCTTTCCTCCCTCCCTCCATTCCTCCCTCCCTCCCTCTCTCCCTCCCTTTCTCTGTTTCTTTCTCTCTTTCTCCCCTCCCCAACCTCCCCTCCCCTCTCCTTCCCTTTTCCTTCCCTTTCCTTCCCCTCCCCTTTCCCTCTCCCTCCCTCTCCCTCCCCTCCCCTTCCTTTCCCTTCCTTTCCTTGCCTTGCCTTGCCTTTTCTTCTTTCAGCCAGCAAATCTTCTATAGCATTTATCTGCACAGAATTTCCATTCAATGTCAGGCTTTTCCTGATTTAGAAAGCTTTTTTTTTCACGCAAGCTATTGTTTCTCTGTCTGCAATCATTGTTTCTCTCAAAATTCGTTTTCCATGCAACAAGGAAACTTCCAGCCTGCTGGTGGAAGATCCACAAGGACAAAACAATCAATGGAAGGAAAGTGTACAACAGATTTAGGTGTGAAGAGGAAAAGACTGTTTTCTTCGTGCAAACAGTCTGGAAAAAAATGGAGGACTCCATTTTGTCTCTTCTCAACAAGAAAGAAGGTAGTGATCATTTTAGAGAGCTCCTACATTGTGGTGGTGATGGGTGCCTGTGCAGTGCTTTAGGCAGAAAGACGAGGCTTTACTTACCCACATTAATTTAGGAGAACACAGCACCTGGTGGTAAGTTTTAACCCGGTTTATCAAGTCACCAGCTTAAAAATGCATGAAACGGTTCCTGTTGGTCAAAGCTCATATAACTTCAAATTAAACTAAATGGAAAAAAAAGATTGACAGTATATTTACACGTTATCATCTTCCTCCCTTTTCCACGTCTGCTTGTCTGCTGGCCTTCTACTGTGTTGATAGTTCAAAAGTGCCCAGAGTCCCAAAACCAGAACTTGCTGTGCTGCATGTTCTGTAAGCTTACAGTCTTTGCCCGAAGATAATTTTTGAAAGTTGTGTTGATAGTTCAAAAGTGCTCAGAACACCAAAGCCAGAACTTGTTGTGCTGCATGCTCTGTAACCTTAGTCTCTGCCATAAGATGTTTTTTGAAAGTGTCTATCCTTCTTGCTTGGTTCTCCTTCTGGTAGAAGACTCAGAATTTCATGGCCAAATATCCCAAATATGTAAAAAAGAAAGGGAACATATTTTAACAGAGCTAACTATATTAAATATCTTCTTTTTTTTTTTCATATTGAATTCTTTATTTTTTTAATCTTTCTTCTTCTTTTTTTTTTCTTTATAGAACTGTAACATGGAGCATAGAACATAGAACACAGAACATAGAATATGGCAAAACATCAGTGCAAGCACTGACCCTGACCAACCTCTCACAGAAGAATTAGAGACATGGATATTTAGAAAGGATTTTCCTGATTTCCCAAAAAGTAGATGAGCAAGTTGTCATTTTCTACACAAATTCTGTAACTCACTTTATCACACTTCTGGCATCCTATGCTAAGTATGAATATTTTGAAAAAAAAACCCAACAATGTCTCTCAACTTGGAAACCCCCAAGTTCCTGTTCAATCTCTGAAAGTTCTCTACTATTCTTCCTGGGCTGTTCATATTTCCACAGCCCTTTCAAAGAAATAAAGGAGACTGTTGGCCTGCTCTGTGGTTTTTGAGTCAGGCTTATGCAGCATAGGAAGGCATGAACTTCATAGACACACTTTCAGTTATGCTGATGAAAAAACTTTGAGCTGGAAGCAATCATAGCGGGCTTTTTTCACTTGTCATTTTGCATATATCCAATTGCTAGTACAGAAGGGGAGATTTGGATGCAAAAATGAGAAACTCAGTGCCTGTGGAATCATGTTCTTCTAGATCACTGGGAAAGGTTTTCTGTGTAGGATTCTTCTTCCGAGTATTAAGCAGCACAGAAAAAGGGTCAGTGAACAAAATACATATTAGGGGCATCAGATGTTTTTGAAAACTGCCCCATAAGATAACCAGTCACTTTGCTTAAATAAAACACTTCCAAGCACATTCTATTGCAAAGCAAACATACTTGTTTAATCAAAGGGGAAGTGGAATCACAGATAAGAAGGTTTCCAAACACATTTAGATTTCAAATATGTCCTTGGGCATTTTGCATTCTTTTAAAATAGATCAACTTTTTACAGTGGGTTGCTTGTGTGAAAGGTGTTACTGATGCAATTTCAGATATATTTATTGATAAATGTTTTCTGTCATTTTATTCTTGTTTTATCTGGTAGCCCCCAACACAGTTCAATTTATGCATACATTAGTACTGTGCTCCTCTCTTTTCGTATGTTATGCAGTTATTTCTCCGGTGAAATTCACACAGCAATTCCTTTACCTCACTGGGTCTTTAAGTGGACTCAGGAATACAGCATTGTAGAACTGAAGGAAAAACATTCCTCTGAGACAAGCTGTAATGGACTCATATCTGCAGTGAGGGGACAGCATTTCAAACATTGTGGGTAGACAGACGTGACTGTATTTGTACACTGACCATTTCAGAATGGTTTCAGAAACTCGGAAGGATGAAACAGCTGAAATATATGAACATCTACAATAAAGTCAGCATCTTGATAGTGAGTTACATTATCTGTGACTGTAGCTACTGACATGATCAGAAGACTGTAGTACTCAAATGAAAAGACAAATAGCTTAAAATACAGTCCAACTCAATTCCCCTAATATTGTTTTCTTGAGCTGAAATTAGAGGTGATCTCCATGGTATGCAGATGCCACAGAATTTCAGGAACAATTTTGTAAACAAATTCAAATTGATTTTGGATGGAGAACTGCTTCAATTAAATTGTCTGATCTTTGTGGAACTGTTTTCTTCACAGTCCAGTTGTACTTCACAGACAATTTTGAGTTCACATTTCAATCTGATGAATTTTCAGACAGTTCTTCAGAGAGTACAGCTGCCCAGCACTGAATGGAAGCTCTCCACTCCTTTTCACAGTGGTGGTACTATAGCCCTCAATGAAGCTGAAGTTGTATCCTAAACTGTAAGTACCTTTTCAAAACAAAGCTCCCATGTGGTAATTCTTTTTTTGTTTTTATCGGTGTATCATGATGATGAGAATAACGTGCATTTTTTCCTCAGTGCTTTCCTCAATAAGCATCCTGCACTAGGAAATGCCTAGTAGTAATAATATAAACTGTTAAGCATATACACAGTTATGCTTCCCAAGTACTGTAACAGAGCTACATTCCGCATCTTACTGGAAGTCACCGAGTGCATGTGAATAAACAAGTGGTAAACACAGAATCACAGAATGTCAGGGACTGGAAGGGACCTCAAAAGATCATCCCATCCAATCCCATCCCATCCAATCCAATCCAATCCCTCTGCTGGAGCAGGGACACCTAGATTAGGTCACACAGGATAATGTGCAGCTGGGTTCTGAATTTTTTTTTTTTTTTTTAACCAATACCAAGTACTGTGCTACCAATAGAAATGGCTAGAAACGCTTTGGAAAGAAATGGATACTCGTGGCATTTTGGCAGTTGGTTAATCCAGAATCTCTGGATTCCAGGTTGAAATATTATTTAGGCACATATCTGGCAGCTGGCAAGAAACCTATACGTTCTGTTGTTGGGATGGAATTCAGCCAAGCTAAAAAAACTGCAAGCACAGGATTCTGTTCTGTGAGCCTTAACTAAGACAGTCTTTGCAGCAGTGTCTTACCCAACTGAATTCTTAATGTTACAGAAAAAAAAAAAAAAGGAGTATACACTGAAGGGAGAAACTTTGCAGAAAGGCCTGAAAAGGTATGACCTAGAAGGATAGCTCTTCATCTGCCAGATGAACAGAGAAAAGGGGTGATTACTATAATGTAATACTGACGAAATTGATTTGTATTGTTTTAGGAAATGAATTGTATTGTTTTAGGAAGGCTAAAAGCCACATTAAAACCAGCAATCCTGGAACTCAAGAGTATTCTGCATTAAAAGCCAAACACTTTACTAAAATGCAGCCCTCCAAGCATTATCACTTGATAAATGGTGAATCACGAGAACAGCTTTTCTATACTGTGAGAACAGCATCTCACATAACTTGAACAGATATAAGCTGAAGGACAGAGGCTTGCATAAATGTAAGCTCAAGAAGAGAGCGCAGAGGGGGCTGCAAAGCTTGTTGTCAAATGAAGATAAGAAAGCAGAATAGATGTCCCACTGTTGAAGATAAAATGGCAAAACAGATGCCTCGGCTCAATGTAACATCAGTGAGAACCAGTTTGGTCTACTCCCCTTAAAAGGTTGGAAATTTACAGCAAGCATGACCTCGTCCTTCATCCCATGACCACCAGAGATGTTATTGCTGCCCATGTCCTTGGAATGAAATGCATATATATTCATTCACTATACCCTTAAATATGTAGTCACTGCTTCTCTTGGTGTAGATGCCTGGTGGGAGCAATCCCCCATGCACCTAGCACTGTAATAAAGGGAATACCTGCTTGACAAAACTCGTTAGTGTGCCAGTTTCTTTGTCAGCTTTCTTAGCTTCAGTGATTTCTTTTTTTTTTTTCCCTTTTTTCTTATTTTATCTTCTGTTTTCAGAACAATTAAAAATCTTGTACACATCTTGCCACAGACTGACTGCTAACACAAATTCCTGCTTGAATTAAAGAGATCTTCACCTGCAGTGTTTGCTGCATGGACTCAGATGTGAACGATCTGAATTGTTTCTTACAAGTTCTCACCTCATTTATATACACTCACAAGTTTCCTTTTTTAGCTCTCCCATTTGTTCTTACAACCTTCCCATCCACCTTTACATGTCAACAGAGTATTTTACAATCACATCACAGCATGCGGGTGCTGTGAGCTGCTCCTTTTGCTTTTTCTCTTCTTATAGAGATATCCTTGGTTCTCACGCTGTTCATCTTGTTTCACGGCTGCTGCTCTGAATAGTTCTTCTTGTATTCCCACATTGATCTACTTACATGGCTTGTGAACTAAGACAGTATTCACTGTTAAATATAACATTGAAAATAACAGAAGTTTAAGTCATTTGTGTGGCACAAACACACAAAGAACAGAAGAATGTAAAGGTGGTACACCATAGTGCACAGGTATGTTTTTCTAGAAAATGCAACATACTTGCAGTGACAGAGTGCAGCACCAAAGAAATAGCTTCAGAATCAGTTTTTTTGTTTTCCTTCTTGTCTGTGTAAGGGATGAAATTTTCCTTAATTCCTGAACTGTTGTGGTTCAACTGAGAAGGAAGAGCAGATAATCATTTCTAGACCTCACTCAGTTCACAGTTTCACTGTGTTAGCAAAGATCAGTGAGAGAAAAGCTGTCTAATGAGCTGACTGTGCAACTGAGATGTGAATTACATGGCTTTTCTGGAATAGTGGCTGAAAACTAGGGAGAACCACAAATAAACACAGGAAGAAAAATCTTTCAATTCCTCAAGACCACTGTGAGCTTCTCATAAAACAGATACTTCCATTTCAAGCTATCAGGAAGCCACACTTTCCAGAAACTTCTCACCACTTTGCAACTGCTGATGGGAATAAAATTTTCATCAAAATGGGTTAAACAATTTTCCCCTACATATTTCAAAGAGCAACAGAGATTCTTTATCAATCATATTCAGTTTTATCTGTTCAATTTCCAAAAAAGTCACTTCCTTTCTTTCTTGCACAATTGGTTACATCTCTTTTAGTTTCTCCAGTTGGGTATCACAGACAGTAGCTACACTCTCTCTGGAAAACCATTTGTATTGCTTTAGACCAGGGCACACCCCATGTTCACTGTTCTCCTTAGTCAGGAAAGTTTCTCTAGCCTTTGGAAATCTTGTGTTTCTCTTTTGCTGAAATGGAAACTATTTTTGATCTATTACTTTAAGACAGTTTTTAATTATGAGATCTTGTGACCTTTTTACTTGTTAGAAGTAAGTATATTTTAGCATCACCTCTGTCAATAAGCATCCTTATTATTACATACTGAGACACCTGTGCTCCTGTTTCTTCTTGTTCAGTTTGCACGTGATTAACTCACCTTTTCCTGAACGTGGTGCCTCTGCCATGCCTTAATTGTCTGGTGATTTTGTGAAGCTTGCTGTTCATGTTCATATCTCACCTTCAAACGAAAAAAATGATATTTTATCTCAGAGTATGCTGAAGCTGATAGAATCATAGAACCATTTGAATTGGAAGGGATTCTTAATCCAGTCCAACTCCCCTGCCATGAGAACAGACACCTACAGCTAGGTCACGTTGTTCAGAGCATTGTCCAGCCTGGCCTTGAAAGTCTCCAGGGACAGGGCACCCACTAGCTTTCTGGGCAACCAGCTTTACTGCCCCACCATCCTTATTGCAACAAACTTTTTTTCTTATATTTTCTAAGTCTCTCCTCTTTTAGTCTGAAACCATTTCCTCTTATCCTATCACTGCAGACAATGCTAATGAGTCTGTTGTGTTACTGCATCTTTAGGTATTGAAACTTAGATACTAAAAGACCACTCTCAAGTCTCCCCTGAGCCTTTCTCCGGGCTGAACAGATCCAGCTCTCTCAGCTATCCTCATAGGAGAGATGTTCTATTCCTTTGGTCATTTTTGTTGCACTCCTCTGGACGTGCTCCAACAGATCCGTGTCTCTCGTGTACTGAGGACTCCACATTTGGATGCAGTACTCAAGCCAAGTCTCACAGCACAGAGTAGAGGGGCAGGATGACCTGCATTGCCCTGAAGGCCCTGCTTCTTTTGATGTAGCCCAGAATATGGTTTGCTTTCTGTGCTGAGCTGGCACTTTACTGACTCATGTCCAGCTTCCCATCCACTGGCACCACCAGGTCCTTTTCAGCAAGGCTGTGCTCCATCCTTTCATCCCCCAGCTTGTATTGACAGTGGGGGGTTGCCACAATGCAATTGCAAGACTTTGAACTTGGCTTTGGTGAACCAAAACATATTAGCACCATCTGCTGCCAGAAAGACAAATTGCATGGTTTTTACATTCTGATTTTAAGGGAATGTGCTTAACAGTGAGCTAGAATCTGAACAATGCAAACCCACATTTCCTCTATGTAAGTGAAATAATGGAGCAATTGGCTGCATGTGTTCCATAATGTGGAGCTTAAAAGGAGAAAAAGTGAGAGAAAAATCAAGATATTTGATCATTTAATTTCATTTTGAAGAAATTTTAGTGCTGGTAGTATTTCAAGTTACATGCTCACCTGTGGGCAGCTTTTCTAAAACCAAGTTGCACTGTTTATAATTCATTCCCAGTTTGTAAGTGGCATTAGAGCTCTCACTTACCACATCATTCCCAAAATATTGCGCACTTCAATGAAGAAGTCACCTTTAATGAATGTGGAATTGCTTACATTGTACAAATGTATCCTGAAAGTGTCAGAAAATCAGAATAACTATCATATTCCACAGGAGACTTCTGGTAGTGTTTGTAATTGGTTTCTTGAGAAGATTTTGAGAAGACTTCTTGAGAAGTTACAGAGCAATCTGCAACTATCATCAGAGCTCTCTCTCTCCCTCTCTCTTTCTCCCTTTTTTTTTTTTTTTTTTTTTCATAAAATTGGGAACAAAGTCTGACTTGACTCTGACAACTGGACAACAGTTTCATAATAATTATTCTAGATTAAGGATGTTTCAAGTTTTTTTAAAACATTTCCTCCACTGAAGTTTGATTAATTCTAACTCTCATTCACTCAAACAAATGCTTGCTGACTCTAAAAACTTCAGGTTTTTATTGCATTTTGCAGCCATAAAGCTCTCAGATGGTAAACCCTTTAGAGCACTGCACTATGAGGCAAATTATTCTCACTTAACATTGCACTGTTACTGATTTGCTCATCTGAAATACACTTCTCAGTAAGTTTTAGGAAGCTGAAGCTTTGTTAGAGGCCTGGGAAGTAGTCTGGTAAGTAACTGTTGGATGCACTTTGCTTGAGTTTTGCTGATGGATGGGTGACTGTTTCCACGAGCTGGTTCTGCAGCACTTGCCAGTGCTGTCTACAGGTGGTGACTGTGCAGAGAAGCACTGGCTGGCAATGCTTGCTTGAGTATTACTTCGGTAAGATGAGTTCATCTTCAGTTAAACGAACACCTGGCAAACAAGTCTTTGTGGCGTAAGTCCTGCTCTCCTTATTGTTTGTTTTACACTGAGTGTTAGAGTGATTCTGAGTGACTCAGCCATTTGATAGCCTGCGTGTCCTTTACTGTCTCCCTGCCAGCAGTGAGATGACAAAATGACACCTCTGAAACAGTTTTTCACTCATTTGGCGTAACAGCTCTACAACCTGCTGTCTAAGTTTTGTTGAGAACGGAGCTATTAATAAATATATATTCTCCACTCTTGCCTTGCTTGTATAATCTCCTCATCCAGACATCATGCTATAGAATCGACAAGGAAAGCGGGATATGACATGAGATTTTTCAGGGAAAATTTTCCTCTGGTCAACTATCACTTTCCCAATTGGAAAGTGTCTTCTTCTGGGGAAAAGTGAAAACATAAATAAGGGAAATTTGAGTCCATTTCGTATGTGGCACTATAGTCTTAGTCCTGGAAAATAACATTTTAATGAGACATGGAGACCTGGACCTGTTGGAGTGTATTCAGAGAAGAATCATAAAAATGATCCAAGGGATGGAACATCTCCAGATGAGGACAGGTTGAGATAACTGGGTATGTTCAGCCTGGTTAGAGAAGACTCTGGGGAGTCCTGAGAGTGGCCTTTCAGTATCTAAAGGGGAGCTACAGGAAAGAAGGGGACAGACCCTTGAGCAATCATGGTGCTATGGTGATAGGACAAGGGGAAATGGTTTCATACGAAAAGAGGGGAGATTAAGATTGGGTAGAAGTTTTTTATAATAATGATGTTGAGGCATGAACAAGTTGCCTGCAGAGGCGGTGGATGCCCCATCCCTGAAGACATTCAAGGCCAGGCTAGGCCAGGCACTGAGCAACCTGGTGTAGCTGTGTGCCCCTGTTCATTGCATGGCAGTTGGACTGGATGACCTTTGAAGGTCCCTTCCAATTCAAATGGTTCAATGATTCTGTGATTCTAATGGTAATTCCAAAACTTAGAAGTTGGCATGAGGAAAAATGGGTTTCCTGACAAGCTGTGTGTCCCTCAGCTCTTGCCAGTTGAGAACTCAAGTGGTGCAACTGCACAAGCTGGAGCATACGACAAACGCCGACAAAGTACCGCTCAGAACTTACTTTGAATAAAATGCAGAAGAAAAGTGTGCTGGTAACTGCTCTTCTCTCCTGCTATTTCTTGGGGTCCGATTAAACACTGCTCCAACAGGGTTCCAAGGCCCAAGCTGCCAGCAGCCCTGAGAAGCAGCCCTGCGCGCTGCCCTTCATGCGCCGAGCCCCCCGTCCCGCCGGCACCGCAAGAACGGGACAGGTGCGGGCCTCGCGTCGCCCCCGCCCGGCGTCGGGGTCCTGCATCGCCTGCCTGCCCCGGGCACGGAACGGATCCGGCCCGCCTCGCTACCCGCGGCCGCGGGGGTTCCGCCACGCCGCGCCGCGCTCCTTTGCCGC
>NW_024884811.1:10356836-10379978 GCF_019232065.1 Centrocercus urophasianus
ACACTGTCGGCTCACGTTCAGCCGAGCATCAACCAACACCCCCAGGTCCCTTTCCTCTTCACACTCATCCAGCCACTCATCCCCAAGCCTATAACGCTGCATGGGGTTGTTGTGGCCCAAAGTGCAGGACGCGGCACTTGGCCTTGTTGAACCTCATCCCATTCACCTCAGCCCAGCGATCCAGCTTATCCAGATCCCTCTGAAGGGCTGCCCTACCCTCACGCAGATCAACACCACCTCCCAGCTTGGTGTCATCTGCAAACTTACTGAGGGTACACTCAATCTCCTCTTCTAGGTCATCAATAAAGATATTAAACAAGATGGGCCCCAGTACCGACCCCTGGGGGACACCACTTGTAAGAGGTCGCCAGCTGGAGTTACCTCCATTCACCACTAACTACCCTCTGGGCACAGCCCTCTGGCCACTTTCTCACCCAAGGAAGGCTATACCTGTGCAGGCCACGGGCAGCCAGTTTCCCCAGGAGAATCCTGTGAGAGACCATGTCAAAGGCTTTGCTGAAGTCTAAGTAGACAACAGTCTGTCCCTCGTCTACCAGTCTGGTCACCCAGTCGTAGAAGGAGATGAGGTTGGTCAAGCATGGCATGCCTTTCATGAACCCATGCTGTCTGATGTCACAGAATGCCTAGTTTCATGCACCCAAACTGAGTTCTGTAAACTAAATAAATGTTATTGGAGGCTTGTAAAGGCACAGTTCCTCAAATCCTTCCTTTCCAAATATATAGCCACTTATAGAATATCTTCCTTCCGTCAGTATTAAACTGGAATTTCAGATGTTCTGTTAACTGACTGTATTCATCAAAGATCCACTGTTACACAGCCTGATAGGTTTCTGGGTGACTTTAGCCTTATTAGTCTGCAGGAAGCTTTTGCGTGCTGGCTGTGTCACATCTTCAAGCTCAGTTGGCTCAGCTTGATGTGTTTTTTTCCCATATATGACCAAACAACTGACAAATATTTACCATTGTCCTCTCATCTGTGCAGAGGGTAGTTGTTGGTGATTTCTGTGAAGAAGGTAGAAGTGGAGCCTTTTTTAGAGATTGCAGAGCTCTTTGAGATTGCAAATTGGAGTCATGATTACCTATGTGACATGGCAATAGATCCATGATTGCAAACCATACCAAGCTTTTAGTTTCCTTTCAGTTTTCTCTTAAGTACCTGCCCATGTATCCCCAATAACTATCAGCACTGTTAACATCCTTTTTTCAGTACTGTCCTGCACACAGTATTATCAAGTGACACAGATACTCTTGTTTCACTTATTGTTTGTAAATAGATGTCAAGGGCTGACAGCGTTTTAATAGGAAGTCTTACCATGTGTTCTACAAGTGAGATCTGCTTGAACTCATACATCTACAGTGATTCAACCTTATATATTTCTATATGAGGTGTGATGTCTAGAAAAGAAGAGGTTTGAAAAGTATCGTCTTATGTTTACCTGATCTATTTTCAAGAAAAACTATTTGGGAAACACAGAATACCGAATGTTCCCAGATGTTTCCAGGCTACTCTATGCCTACTATCCGAAAACAAATCTTCTGTAATCGGTTCATATTTCTTTCAGTCTATAAACAAACTCTTAGATATTTCTGAAGTTATTTTTCTGTAACTTCTTAGCTATTTGCACAACAGTGCCTTAAAAAAAATTCTACGTCTCTAATCCTGAGAGACGCCGTTTATATTGATGGTTAGAGTTAAGAATATGCTATCTAGACTTCTGTTTGATAACAACTGACTGCTTTCTTCACAAGCTCTTACTCCCAGGTTTGACTGTATAGTTATTAAAGGTCAGATTGACACGCAGATCATCACTTTAGTAGTTTCATACTCAAATACTACTCTTCTGGTTTTAACTCATTAAATGAGGCTGAAAAATTGAAAGTTGGCTGGGCTTCTTTGGCTTTGGCAGTAAGTTAGTTTATGATCAAGTTTAGATTATATTGGTATTCTGTGTATAAAGGAGGAAAACTCAGAACAAAAGTGCCTTCTCCATAGAGTGCATCATCAATTTTTTTATTAGCTCCTCTGCAGCATAAGCAGCTGGGTATCAAGAGGTCTGACAAATGTAACAAAAAGTGTTCCGCTCTTTCCTCCACCTTGCCCGCAAGATACAGTCACTCCCTCAGCAGAAACCACAGTATAAGATAAAGCCTTTGACTCTGAGGAAGTTTCCCATGGGCATTAAGCATGGGTCAATGGGTTGCTCTATTCTGAATGTGTCAAACACTTCTCTGACTCTTATACTGAATTTCCCCAGTAACTATGCTGAGTTTTCATTCATGCTGCTTTTTGTGCTGCTTTGGATGAACATAAGTACAATTTTAGACCATTGCAGGATGCCAATTTAGACCTCAGCTGTACACCTTACAGAACTCCAGTTGCCTGAGCTGAGGAGGCATAGAAGGGAAGGGAGGACAGGAGAGCAGTGCAGAGCAGGCAGCCACCAGGAGCACAGTGTCTTCTCTGACTCTCCCTGTGCTGCTCCAGACCCAGCCAACCCCAGTGTATCATTGTGTTACTGGCCACATCTTTGGCCAAATTCTGACAAATTTTTGGAGACTTGCTGGGAAAGGTAAAGAGCATAGGCTGGGACAATCTTAGGACTGTGATAAAGGCAGCAGTATCACAGTGCAAAGAAGGTGGAGATGGCAGCTCTGCAGCATTCCCACCCAGTCCTGTCTCGCCTGCCCATCCTGCCTGCAGCTCTTCCAGGCTTAGTTTGGTGGGATGTTCCTCGGGAGCTCCTCAATCCCCCTCAACCACGCTCTAAAAATTAGTCAGGGGAAATTCTGGAGTGGGAACTGGCATGCAGAAAGTCTCCTTGGGCCATGATGTGGTTCAAGATCATTTCTCTTGTACCTAGTACAGATTGGCAAATACTTAGAAGTGTTAGACATGGATATGGATCAGATATACCCAGAAGAATATCTAATTTCAATTCACATGGACCACACTTAAGCTCTTCTTGAAGCACAGATAACAACACTTTTTAATATAATGGCTCATTGATTAAAGAACTTCCCTAGAAATTGAGAGACTTCCTTTTTGCTTCAAAACCAGCCAGCCTCAGAAATAGAGCTTCCTTTGTTTTTCTGGGATTGCTTTTGCGTGGAAAGAAAATCAAGGGATCTAAACTTTTTCCTGCCCCTCTTTGTATTTCTGGAGGATGTCAGCATGAGTGTCACTCTAAACAGCTCCATCCTTCCACTGGGCATATATCCAGAGTTTTTTCTTGGTTTTCACTCATACCTGAAGAGGGCAACACCCAAACTCTTTGTTCTGTACCCAAGCTCTAGCTGATCAGTCCTCCACAACACAAAGCACTGCACAAAGTAGCCACCGTGTACTGCTGGCTCCCCCTGCAAACTTGTTAATTATGCAGTAAATTCTGACAGAGGTAAGGGCTACTGTTATTCTTAGCAAATTGGTGTGGTCACTCCTGCTCTAGGCATTGGGTCTTGGCAAGATGGGGTCCTGTGTATGGTAATAAGAGTTGAACAGTGAGATATGATTAAGCTAACTGGAAGAAGTTGGGATTTTTTATCTTTCCTTGAATGGGATGATCTGATTCTTCTGAACTGCCTAGAATTCTCTGTGGCAGCTGGACTCTGAGATCACGGAAATGGAAGTTAGCACAGTCTAGGAAATCTAACATTTGCTTTGTAGTGTCTAGCCATACAGTATTTACCAATCTTAATACTCATTGTGCCACCCATTTTCAATTTTATTCAGCCTGACGTTATTTCTTGCCCTTAATTCCCTTTTCTGCTCTAAATGCCTATTTCATTTTCCCCTCTGCTTCCATTGTCTTTTCTGCCTCAGCTGTGTGCAAAAATGAAGGCTTATTTTTGTCTATTTGCTGTGCAATATTACAGAATAATTTAGCAGCGTGGTTGAACGAGTTAATTTAGGGAGACCTCAACCAATGTAACATTTACAAAATTGTATGTACATGGCAGAATACATCAGGTATTATGCTGCAGAAATATACGAGTCTTCTGCTTGATCACAGTAGGAAGCTATCAGTCACTTAGTGTCAGGACAAAGCCATAAAGACTTGTAAGTCATCATGTCTTAAGGACCCCGCAGGCAAAAGAAATTATTTGCAGAGGTAACCTCCAGTGTGTGAATAATCTCAAGATTATCTTGAGAATGGGGAGTGATTCTGGGGTACCTAGAGCTGACCCTTCTGTAAGATAAAGTAATTTTTTTTCACTTAAATGAACTTGGGAAGAGTTTTTTGAAAAAAAAAAACAAACAAAAACGTGTTACATGGCGTTGCATTGTGTAATGCTTTCAAATTTTATAGTAAGATTCTGTGCTATAAGTGTCTCAATTCTAATCTCATTCAACGATCTGCAGAGCTGCTATTTTCTCTTAAGTAAGAGCTAAATAAGTTGGGTTGGTTACATTTCTGATTCTTTCTAATGGTGCTTAAGCCGATAGCAGTTTTTTTAATGTGGTGATGTGCTGTTTCTTGTAGTGGTTTACCAACAAGATATGCAAAGCGTGGGTACAGACACAGGGGTGAGCAGTAGAAAAGTCTGTCTCACCACTGTGTCTTTTGATCTTTCATTTGGTGACTACTGATAAAGAATCTTATTTGCATTTGAGTCCCGCTCACTGTAGGAGTTTGTACACCTGAACCCTGCTCCCACAAAAATAACTGCTAAGAAAAAAACTGCATTGCCCTTAGTATGTATAGTTGGTATTAGGTATTAGGTGTTCCTAGGCTACCAGCTCCAGATTTCTGCCAGTTCTCAGTGAAGCCTTTTCAAGTGACTCTTCTATTTCTCGTCTCATTCATTCATTTGCGCTTCTTTAAAGAGTTGTTGAATTCTCTGATGTAGTAGGTTGTATTATACATTTATCACATGTAGCTTTCTTAGCACTTGTTTTCTAGCGTAAGACCAGTGTGCAGGTCTGCTGAAGTTCCTGGGAGATGTGAACTGATGAATGCCATGGACCCAGGGACAGGCAGGTTTTAAAGAAAGAACCTAAAAAAGCAGAGCAGAGCTGCAGTTAATATAATACTATGGAGGAAGGGAAACTTCAAGAGGAGGAGTTTCTCATCAAACCTCTTAACCACTATATCCTGTAGGAAACATTTAAATAGAAAGGTGTTCTTTTATTTTGCATCGGTAAGTAACAGAAGCTATGACCAGCCACCTCTTAGCAGTTTTTCTCTCTGTAATTGCTGTTATCCTACCCCTGAGATGTAAGAAGTGCTCTAAGAGTAAAAATATCCTAATTCATACTTCCTCTGGCTAACAGGTGAGGAACATAGCTTCTGTTCTATTGCCTTTCAGATGGCTGCAGTGACATTACTGGAGGACACTGCCTGCGTGCCCATTCCCGACCCTTCATGGCTGCCATCCAGATAAAGAATACAACTGTGTGTGGAGGAGTTCTTGTGAGAAAGAAGTGGGTTTTGACAGCAGCACATTGTGAGTAAGTACCTTATACTGTGGTGTTCATAGCTCTTCACTGAGGTGCGCCATGATATTCAAGCCTATAAGTAAAGAAAGGTAGATACTAATTTTTTTAAGGGTTGGTAAAAGCTGGAGTTCTTTCACCAAGCATACTTAGGAACTTTTATTCTGCTTTGAGTTGGTTTGTTGCTTTGATCTGCTTAGTGTTCTGTTATCTGCATTGGTCAGATCCTGACAGTGCTGGAAGATACTGACTGTGCTGTTAAAAGAGCAAACTCATTATCTGTGCATTTGAAACAGCAGTGTCTTAGAGAAGGGGACATACTGCACAGTGCTTAAACAAAGCTGTGTGC
The DNA here is from genome assembly GCF_019232065.1 of Centrocercus urophasianus. NCBI lineage: Eukaryota > Metazoa > Chordata > Aves > Galliformes > Phasianidae > Centrocercus > Centrocercus urophasianus. The sequence goes on from NW_024884811.1 coordinate 10,362,641, forward strand.
ATAGAACTAGGTTTCAGAACACCATGAGCTGAAGCTGAATTAGATGGAAACCCCATTCCCTTTCAGTTTAAGTGTCCTTTCTTAGGCCCATAAAAACTCAGATGCTTGCAAAAAATGCAGGGGCAGCAACTATGACAAGGAGCTACATCCTTTTGGTGATCCAAATGTGGATTCGAGCACCTCTTCCCAAGCTGGATATGCTGAGGCTGGCACACATGTTGGAGGGCTGGTTCAGAGTGAGGGACATCTAGTGTTTGCATTAGGAAGTAAAAGTCTCCTGTTTTGGCTAAAACATGTTATCTAAATCATATTTTGCTCCCCTGATATTTTTTTTTTCTTTCTGTATTTTAAGTAATGGAAAGCAAGACAATCATAACAAACTTGTGGACATCTGACCTCCTCAAGCACAGCATGGGCAGCTTGGCCATCATTAATGTGAAATAGGGGACAGGGGTTCCTTAGAAAATAAACTTCCACAGTTCTTCACTTGAGTCATGTTTGGTTGCTTTTTTTTTTTTAAAAAAAAAAAAAGAAAGGTAGAAATATTCAAGCATAGCATGTGCTGTTTTACACATTTACAAAACAAAATCCTGACCTCCCTCTTTGGAGTTAAGTTATATTCTTGTGGGAGTCTTTGACCCTTCAGGGTTCAAGATATCCAGTCAGTTACAGTTGTAAAAATTTAAATTTGGAGCTACTCATAGGAAAGGGCGCTGGCTGTCTCTGGTCTTGCTGAGTGGATGGGTCTAGTCACTGATTTGGTTTTGTAACAAAGACATTATTTTGAACCAACTTAGAGTTGGCTGAGTCTGTATAATTGTGGGGAGTTGAAACATCTGTTTGGTCTCTTCCTGAGGTGCACAATGGTGCCAGGCTGGATGGGACCCTGGGCAACCTGAGCTGATGTTTGATCTGCAGGTTGGCAAACCTGCCAATGACAGGATTGAAATGACATGATTGAAACTAGATGTTCTTTGAAGTTTATTCCAACCCAAGCCGTTCTATGACTAATCTGTGATTTGTCTATATATGCAGCAGCAGATTGCTTGGCCTCTCTGCACTGTTGCAGTACTTCCACTATGGAGCAAGATACATTTCAGTGGAATGTACTTGAAAGAGTCCTAGGAAAGGAGCTTTGGGATTGTAAAGTAATTTCCACTGTGTAAGTAGTGAAAAAAAATATTTTTTTCTTTCAGGCTCCGGTATGGTCTCTGCAGCTATTTCCACAAAGAACAATTCATATGCAAATAAATGAATATTTCAATGAGGCATGCAACTGGAAAGAAGAAAATAACTCTTCTTGGGTTGATAAAGTCTCAATTCTATCTCAGTTTAGTTTTCCTGTGTATAGTGAGTTTCTGAAGATGAAGAACAGAAAACCAGCAGTGTGTCTTCTGACAGCGTCCTCTTACTGGGTTGCACTAGATTGAGAAGAGCAAAACCAAGAAAGACATATTTGAATAAATGTTTCTGATGATATTCAGAGAGCTTGGGGGAGAGGGAGATCTGAGTTGCTTAACTTCTAATATCTATTGGCAAGAACTGGGCATGAAACTCTCTCTGGGTTTTCACTGATGTCATTAAGATAGCCTTTATCCTATAACCAGGCATGTTTCTGTCCTTTGCAGGATTAGATCATGTGACCACAGGTATCCATTAAAATGTATTTGAAAGGCATGAGTACCACTCATCCTTGTGCATGTGGTCCTCCCTAAAAAATAAGTAGGCTTTTTTGTAACAATTCTAAGCCGTAGGGTCTCCTTAAAGTCAGTGATCTTACAGTTATTTTAGCAAATAACATTTACAGTTAAGAAACGTTAGTACGAGGAATGAAGAAGTGTTTGTAGAGGAAAACACAAGCTCATGTTAAGGTGTCACAATGAACTTTATCCTTCCTATTTTTAATCAGGTTGTAAAATTAAATTGTTAATTTTGTGTTGCACAAGTTCTGTTTATCCTGAGAAATGTCGCTCTTGTCCTAGTAATGACTTATTCCTGCTCTTCCTTAAATTGTAGGAAGCAAAGATCGGATGTTAGGGTTGTTCTTGGAGCCCATCAGGCATACAAAGCTGAAAAAGAACAACAGAGATTTAAGATCGTGCACTTCTTTTCTCATCCCCTGTTTAACAGATCTTCAAAGGAAAATGATATAATGCTCCTCAAGGTACTGTTAATCACAACTGTATTATTACAAAAGAAATATTGTTAATGGTTGTTTTGGCTGTTCTCTGATATTGAAATGTACATTGTTTTGTTTGCTTAACAACATCACTGAAAACTCTGCTTTGGTTGTACAGATCTAGATGCAGTTACAAGATCTCTGAATCTTGTAACTCTGACATTTCAAGCCCATTCTGTTGTAAAGACACATTTAACCACTCACTGCTGCAACCCTTCTGAAAGCACAACATAGATTACAAAATGGACATGAAACCCATTCTTAATTATTAAGGGTGACCACATGAGGCAGAATTATGAGTAAAGACCTAGAATAGTTCAGCTCTAGGAACACAGAGCTCATAATGAAGAATCTCATAATGAAGAGGGCTCGTGATACTGTGGAATGGAAAGATATCCTAGATTGTACAACCATCATCCTGTGTGCCCTTATGAGGCAGAGATGTACAGATTTCCTGCATACCAGCTCTTGGCTCAGCCTGGTCACATGGGGTGGGCATGGGTGTTTTGAATAGAGGGTGGCTTGTGTCTGTGCAGAAAATCTGCAGGTGTTCTGGAGAACTGGTGATGGAGGACTGCCGCCCTGTACAACAGTCTCAGTGCCAACCTAAAGCCCTCGGGAAAGATGAGAGTTGTACATCATTTTGTCTGTATCTTTAGAAAGTTCATGACTTTTGTACAACGCTTAAGAAATCATGGATGGATTTTTATTCATTTATTCGAACTGTGCTTTACTGTTATGTCTCTGTTTATAAGCCATAGCGGGTTATTTGATGAGAGTGGACACTATACTAAAATGGATCACTACAAAGAGTTATTTCTAGAGCTAACAGCTACAGGTCTGTTCCAGAATGACAAAGATACCTTAAAATCCTTTGTCTGACTGTGATTCAGCAACAGGAATAATGTTAGAAGCAGGGTTCACCTCCTGTCACTACAGTTCTGTTCTGATGGAGTGCTTAGTGACTTGGGGTAAACCTTCTTTGCTCAGAAGTTCTCAACAGCAACAGAGTTAATAATCCGTAGGGATTTTTAATTAAACACATAATTCATTACAGTACCTTTTAAAAAAAGTATAAAGCTATAATCTTGTAACTGACAGCCATTCAGTAAAACATGTAAGCATTTGTGAAGTTAATTTGCAGTGCAGTGACCATGTGTAAAATAGAAAGAATGCTCAGTTCAGTAACTGCAAGTCCTTACAGTGCATTGAGTATGTGTGTTATTGTTTACAGTCCAAAAAATGACCTCTGCCAAAGGAAGAATCTGTCAGATAAAGGCCAATAAAATATAGCATATAGTTTGGATCATTTAAGCCCTTACTCTCTCAGATTTAAATCTGGCAGTCTGAAGAGTTCAAAACCTATTTTTCCCTCAGCTGAGACCTCTGCTGTCATGTCTAGTTGTTTACAATTTTTCTTTACATCTGTGGTGCTGAACATATTGACTCCCAAGTGCTTTGGGACTTTTCTGTTTTCACTTAAGTCTGATTTCAACACAGTAGTTTAGTGCAAGCTGGGTTATTGAATGGATATACATCCAACAACCTGACTCCTGCACAGGTTTTTAATTTTCTACAGTAATTGGTGGAAAATCTGGACTTGAATTCATAGTGCTGTCATAGATCTGGAACAATCAGAAAAGTACTTCTGGATTTACAGAAGTGTGATTAAGTTCAGAATCAGTTCCTAAATACTGAAAAGCGTTTTATTAGAAAGAAAAGTAGTGGTAAAAAGAGACCATGTAGCTAACTGAATTGAAGATTATACTTCCCATCCTTTCTGCATGAGAAAGATGTTTATTTATTTATTTTTTTTCAGCTGGATCATATGGCAAATCTGAATAAATATGTGAAATGTTTGTCCCTTCCTGACACTGGTGAAGATATCAAACCTGGCTCAAAGTGCACAGTGGCCGGATGGGGAGAAACGTCTCCAGGAAAGCTGCCAAAATGTCTTCGGGAAGCAACTGTTAAAATTGTTGATAGAAAAGACTGTGAGAGAAAATATAATAAAAAGCAAAAAGTCTTGAATATAACCAGGAACATGTTGTGTGCTGGAAAGAAAATGATGTTTTCAAAGAGAGATGCTTGCAAGGTAAGAAGCAATTAAAAAGAGAAAGGGGTGTGCTTTTAATTACCATACTCCTTTCACTAAGAACAACAGTGCTGGGGAATTACCTCAGTTCACTGCAGATGTGTTTCTTCAGATAAGCTGCTCTCCTCATGTGTTGTTTATAACTAACGGACAGAAAGAACTTTCAGAGTCTGAATTATCTGATCTTTTCCAGATGCCCGTATCTAACAATACAAAATTGAACATGCTTACACAAGGTGCACATGGCACTGCATGTTTTTCTGGAGAGAGAAAACCACGCTGATCTTTCTTTCTGTTTCGTTTTAGGGAGACTCAGGTGGGCCGCTCATCTGTGGCAGAAAATACAGCGGGATTGTTTCCTTTGGAGAAAAATGTGGAATGGGAGACAAGCCTGGAGTTTACACGCGACTGACTGAAAAATACATTCACTGGATTAAAAAAACCATTTCTCTTAATGGAGAGGCATGAGACAGGCAAGACAGCCCCAGTAAATAGAGAGCTGTGCTTCAGAACAGGGTGCTGCCTTGGCGTGCCAACTTTACAAAGTGCTTCCTGGCATTACACCTTTACAAATCACAGCTTTCTGAGTTTAAAAGGCAGCAGTATTCCCTTTTGTACAGATAATATTTGTTCATCTTCAGTAGGAAATTGCCTCTTAGATAACTCAGTTTGTGGTTTCACCCTGACTTTTAGTGTGACTGGAAAGTGATGTCACCTTTTTCATTGTGGCTGTGACAGGACAAAATTTTTGAATGTGTTTTCACAGAAAAATTCCGTTTTTGACTGATAGTGAATATGACATCTGTTGAATGAGAAAAATTAGTAAAAAAAGTTCTATGTTCAAGTTTAAATGTTCAAGTACTTCATTTTTACATTTTAAAAAACCAAATACTTTAACTATTACGGAAAATTTCTTTAACTAGATTCATTCTCGGAACGAAAATAAAAAGCCAGCAAACATTTTTCCAATTTATCTTCCATAGATAGCATGAAAAAAGAATAACTATTCATTATAATGGGTGTAATTATACTTCTCTAATACCGTGTCTGTCTAACAGCTAAACAGAGATTTTAGATTTTGTGGTGGATTTCAACAGACTTCTAATAACAGACTTACCTTCTGTGTTTCTGAATAAGCCTGTGGTTGGCTTGCTGTATTCCCATTGTCTTCTGAGCATTCTTGAGTTTCTTTCTTTCCAATTACTTGGAAGTGACAGTCTACAGAGTTTCTGCAGTTCTTTTGTTATATTAATCTGCATCTATACTGCGGATTTTGGGGTCATTCGTATATTCATACTCACATATGAATAAATAACTCCAGCACATCAGCATACTGGCCTTGGTTATTGATCAGCAGCCGCACCACTGAACTGAGCAAAGGAAAGGTATCTTGTGGATAGTATGTAGGTAAAGGAACAAATAGGCCTTGCAAATGTGTACTGGTGATCTGTCCCAGTGTAGTGAAACTTGCCTATATGGTTTATGGAAGCTTCATCCTATTCTCACTGAAGGTCATGGCAAGATGTTAAAAGATGCTGGTGAGAACTGGCTCAGGCCAGGAACACAGAAATTGGGAAAAACTGGAACAAATGGGCAAATGATATAAGAGAGCAAAGAATAATATGCTGTTGTTCATACTTTTCATTTGGGAGGTCTCAAAGGATGCTACAGATAGTAACTAGTATCTTTTACGTTTTTAAGTTAAATGACAGCAAGGATATCTTACTTCCTATCCTTACAAGAGACTCTTCAAAGCCCCATACTGCAGTAATATTGGCATTTCATCTCCCAGAGACAAAGATTTTCCACACACTAACTGTATCTTAGTTTCTGGTGAGCAGTAATGCCAGAATGCTTGAGGTTGGAAGGCATCTCTGTAGGCTGGCTGATCCAAGCCAGCTGCCCAGGGTCACATCATATATTCACAGAACTGATGCAGCGTGGAAGCCACAATCCAGCAGTTAATTCTGATTGAGCTGTTGTGTATGCAATCTTCTGCAGCGCCTTCACTTCACTTGGAGCATCTCTTCCTCTTTGTGGTCGTGTAGAAGGTTGAAGGGCATTATTGCCAGGCCTCCAGCTGCTAGATCTAACTGCCCCAAGAGCCTGCCCTGTCATGGGGCCCAAAGCCACAGCATGGGAGCCATGTAGCCCGGCTCACGCACGTGCCTATGTCCTGGCCTGGATTCAACCCATCCCAGGAGATATCTGTGATATATATATAGCACGACCAACAAACTCCTTGCTGTCTTCAGCCAGCACCAACATAGTGCTTATTGCAAGCCACAGCCAGCTCAACCACTCCATCCTACCATTAAGCATTTAGATATACTGACTATACATGGTATTGTGAACAAAAACTACGCAGCTTTGCTTTCCATTTTGATAAGAGAATTTGAGAACAGGTTTCTCAATTGCTGAAAAAAATCTGTATTTGGTATAGTTCCAACTTTATTTTCAGTGGACATAAGTAAATTTTTGAAGCGGAATGTATGGAGGTACACCCAGATATCCAGCGAAAAAATCGTGATCTTTGATTGTATCTCTTTAGCAGACATTCATAAAACTTGTCTTATCAGAGAAAAACATCCCTCGCTTCACAATCATGCCTTATTCATGTCATGACTTTTTGGCAGTACGTACATTTGTGAACTAATGTTTACATTAATTATCCTACATATTTTATATTTGATCCAAGACAATCCTTTTTCACTCAGTGTGACCTAAGCACATTGAAAGGTTGGACACCCACACCCTGGCTGGTACTTACATGAATTCTCTGTGTGTCGCTATATGAGGATTAGAGTCCAGGAGTACATATACACACATGTACACTTGGGCTTTATATACACACACACTCACATGTGGCCACACATGTAATATCAGACCTTGTCCTGCTTTCAGAAAAGTGGTTGCTTTTCTAAGATGATAAATGGCTAGCATGCTTTTGGCTCCATGCATGTGGGTGGATCAGTGCCTTGTCCTTCTGTGCAAACAGCACAAAGACAAATGTTCACCTCTAGTAGTACTAGCATTCCATACCACAAAACAGCTTATTCACGAACATCTAACATGTGGATTCTGAAAACTGAATGTAACCATGCAAAAGTGTTGTGGGCAGTCAACCCACCCCACAGAAAAGCAAGGGGATAAACATCTGTCTTGCAATAATGACTCAGATTCTCACATTTGAGTCCTTGCCCACCACCCCCTCTGGGTCACGTGCTGTGTATGCCAGGAGTTTTGAATTGGGGATACAAAATGCTCTGCAATTCTGCATTTTATTAGCAACGGTAAAAGCACGCAGTGGAAGCACACACAGTTCTGCAACAAAGAATAGGTGCATATCACACATCTAGGAAAGACGGAGTAATTTTAACTATACAGGTTGACCACAAGCGTCACTGCTGAAACCACTGCTGGCTTGTTCTCAGAAGTGTTCTGAAAACAGGAAAGCCACAGAAAGTAGTTCCAAATACATCACAGTTCTGTAACAACAGATATGCATGAATCCTGACAAAAGTAATCTCATGTTCTTAAGAAACTAGGAAGAGCTGATCTTCAGCAGACAGTGGTGCCGTTTACTGTACATTTACTGTTCCCAGCACAATATTTGCAGTTTCATTTTTCTTCAGAAGGAGAACTCTCTTCTTGTCTCTTTTACCCTTTCACACCTCAACACTAACCTCTAAGTTTTTGTGGGGTGTTTCTTTTCAGTTTCTTTTCACATTACTCTCCAGTTTCCAAATACTGGTTCCTTGTACAAGATGAATTCCCTCATAATGGTTTTTTTTTGGTTGTTTATTTATTTATTTATTTTTATATTATTTTATTTTATTTTATTTTATTTTATTTTATTTTATTTTATTCTATTCAATATTCAAATATTCAAATATCTATAAAAAATAGATATTTTTTATCTTCATTGGAAATTCTGAGTAGATTAATGGAGTCTTGTGCCAGAAATCCTTCTGCCCTAGGCTGGAGCTAGACTCCATCTACATTTGTACTTTGCAGCTTGTCTAAGTTTACTTAGTTTTTGCCAAGGTTGCTTTTGTTTTTATATTTGCAACTCTCTCTGTTTTTGTTGAGGTCTTTTAGTTAAGGGTGTTTCATAAGGAGCTGAGCAGCCTGATGCATTGCTCATAGCCTGTTACATAGGCACAAGGAGCATCTGTGAAGGCTGACCAGGTCATGCTTTGACGTGAAGCATGGCACAGACATATGATGTCTGGCAGTGCAATGGAGCAAAAAATGCTGGCATATGGCTAACAGCTCTCTATCCAATAGAGGGAGCTGACAACTCACATTCACATGTTGCATAGGGATGTAAATGCTGGTTATATTCAGTCCTTCAATTCTGCTGCCTCACCTTTGTACAGAGCAGCAGTGACTGATGTTTTGTACTTGTTTTGTTTGTATGTATAGTGCACTTTATGTCTAATGTGGGAATTTTTTTTTTTTCAAACAAAGTTCTAATTGTCAGTACAGAAGGTGGCAGTGTCTATTGTCAACAAATGTTGCTTCCTGAAAACATACATGTTTGGAGCACGGTTTGCCTTCTCAGCTCTTTTTCAACATCTTTGTTTTATCTTCTACAGAAACACCTGCCTGCAGCAAGCTGTGTAAGTAACTTTCCTTCTGGGCAACTCAGACTGGCATCAGGAAGAAACATTTAGAGAACAAGATTGAAATAAACAAAGCCCTTAGATTTTCAAGATAACTGTATTGGATATTTACCAAAAAGAATTAAAGAAGACTCTTTCAAAGTCGAAATATGGCAGTTTACATGGGCTGGCAAATTATAGCAAGGGATGCTAATATGACTGTGGAATCTTTTAACACTATGTTGTAGGTTCCAAAATTCATTCTCATGTCATTAACAATTTGGTAGCTGATTCAGATACTTCCTGTGGTCATTTGAAAAAGTTCTTTTTTGATTATTTACTAATAATATGTACATAGGTTGTTCTGAAAGTAATGCCTTCCATTTACTTCCATGGATACTACAGTAGATTAAAGGAACACAACAACACTACTTCATAATTTCTCAATACAAAATACTATTTTCCAGCATTGTTATGAGCATTAGCTATGCATTTTCACTTGTGGAGCCTGCAGGCCACACTAGTAAAAATCTACATGGCCATTTGGAATATGGCTTGTCTTTCACATTGTTTTAACCACTGCTGAAACAGTGCCTCACTGTGCTTATGTCCAATGTTTGGTCTGAATAAATGTTCAGCAAGTGTTGATGAATGTCAGTGGGTGCCATTTTTTAAGCATGGAGGAATTCAGTGATACACCTTTGCTTCATGAGCACTCCTGTGTCAGACGACGTTTTGTCAGACTGCCTGTCAGCTGCCATCTGTCATGCAGCAACATGTAATGGGATATTTGTAGAAAAGTTCAGCCTCTACTGCAAAACCACCATCTGCCTCTGATGTCATGGGCCAACATAACAAAATAGGAGGCATTACTTTCAGAGCAGCCCTTGTAATGAGCACTGTATAGAAAAATGCAAGAAGGTTAAATTTACGTGGAATTCAATTCAGTATGGCCCAGGTTATTCCAAACTGTTGCAATCAGCTGTGAAACATGCATTGCAAGTCTGCCACCAATTTAAAAAATGTACTTGAATTTAAAATCCCTAGTGAGATCCAAATCATTGTTATGAAAAAGAAAAAACTACATGAGAAATACGAGCAATAACATTTTAATAAAAAATGGAACAGGAACTAATAGATCTTAGCAACCTCCAAATGAACAAATTAGACTCAGTGCGTAAATTGTTGAGTTTCACAAGTCTCATTTGTACCTACATTTGGTTGTAAAAAGTGAGTATTAAAACACTCTTACAAAACTTTACCTCAGTAAAATATCAAGCCTCTTCACAGTCACATAAAAAAAAGAGATAAACAATAATTAAAACTGAGAAGAAAGAAAATGAAAAAAAAAATGTTGCTTTAATCACTCCTGTCATTAAAAAAAAAACAAAAAAACAAAAAAACAAAACACATCACGAGCACTTAGTTCACTATTTTCATTTAAATGAATAAATGACAAACGATTGTTTCATTGGTTATCCTGAAATCACATAGGGGAGAAGATGTAATTTTTAGGTTTCTTGGACCACCCACATCTCAAACTGTCACTGCCAACATTTTATCTTTATACCAGATAAAAGCGAATGATTAAAAGGAAGGATGACTAGCTTGCGTACAAAACATGTAACGCCTTCAAATGACAATGAAATTGCCATCATGCTGACGGTGATGTGGCTTTCAACAGTCAAACTCCAGGGAATGTGCACCTGGTACGAAAAATCATAGCCCTGTTCCTGTCCTCGTCCTGTTCTGGTCTCAGCAGAATTCCAGGTAACAAATGGCCACACAGCACGCAATTATTCGTCTGCCTAGCCCAGCTCTACTTACTGGTGGCAGTGGGTGGGTTTCAATGAGCACAGTTGCGTGTGAGTCCTTGATTCAGGCAATGAACAACAACAAAAATCCTTTTCCTCAAGGTTAGCTATAGAGAACAGATACAATTCTTTTCTACTGTTGTTTTATTACATGAAAAAGCATTTTTCATTTTGTAAACCAGACTAAGCTGCTCGAGTCAGAACTGGAGGTCCTGTTGTCAAATTCTGGTCAACCTAACCTCATGGGATCCACATCAAGGAATATCTGCTGGGCCACAGCTTTGGGGCTGCTTCCTGTGGTAAACAGCCATCTGTAGCTGGCCTTCCCCTCAGCCCCCTTCACAGCCCCTTGACAGGCAGGATGAGGTAATGCACATTCCCTCAACAGCCAGACAACTTCTATGGACTCACTTATGACAAGCCAACCCTCAATACATGATACAGCATTTCTGATTGAAGTGTTTCTGATTGTAAACTATGTCAGAAAACATACAGGCTTAAATAGCCTATTCCATCGGGGCAGGAGGCATCTAATACAACCTATAGTTATTTTTCAACAGTTTGGAAGATGAAAGAGTGGTATGGAGAAATAACACATTCAGCCTGTTTGGTTCATAATTTAGGAAATCAGCTGCAGTTTTGAATAATTTAATCATTTTATTCCTTGGCATTTGTCTTAAATGATTAGGCTTCTGGGTTTTTGATTGTATGACTAGAATTTAAACTAAGTTTCTGATCAAATTATTAAAACTGATCTGTGAATAAAATGAGAAAAGCAATAAACTCTCCATGTTTTATTTCATCCTCTCAAGTATTTTGATGACATATAAACTTTCATAAATTACCAAATTTCTGAGAAGCCTCTTTTAAAGTTGCTTTAATCCACTAGCATATATTTTATCTGTTGTTGAATTTTAGTTAAAATAGGCCAACACTACGATCTTTTCTACATGAAATAATTCATTTCAAGGAGATTTGCAGCTTTGGATTCAAAATATAAGTAATCTTGTATAAAAAAAAGTCATTTTCAGGTCAATCCATACCTTATGCACTAGGTTAACAGAATTTATTTAGTTGTATGTTTACAAATGCGAATTTGTCTGAGATGAAGCAGGAGGAGCTTGCCTGACAAAGAACTCCAGGTCGTGTTCTGTACTTGTAAAGCTGCATGACAATAAGAGCATTTTTTCTTGTAGCAGTATATTAGGAAAGCAGAACGTAATGAGATCTGAGCTGAAGTAGACTTGGAACTGATGAGGATATTCTTTGGTTTGCGGTTTGTAGTTCTAAGCTTTCTGTCAGTTTTGTTGCTTATGAATCAACACAAACATCACAGGCAAAGTGCAGATGTTACTCCTCACTGCTTTCTAATTAGAGCTTGTACAAAATCATTCCTTTCCTTACGCTGCGTTCAAAACACACCAAAAAGCCCTTCATACTGGATGTGGATTTGGTAGTTGTATTCAGTAGTGCCACTGTTTTCTGACCTCAGGACCCTTACTGCAGAAACTTTCAACAAGTACTCTGGCATCCACCTGAGGGTGAGCACAGTGTAATGTATGCACCCAGGAAAAATAAGCAAAAATGTATTCAAATAAGTGATATCTCTGCTATGTGATTTGTGGGGCAGCGGATGTAGGAAACATACATGCACTTGAAAATCCTGTTAACTCCATGGGGAAATACATCATGGGGACCTGTTGACCTGCTTGGTGCTAGATCCCACACTGTTCTGCCAGACCTTGATGGGGTTCCTTTTCATGGAGGCCAAGATAATGACAGAAACTGTGCCCAAAGCTATTCGCTGAAGTAGATGTCAGTTGCACACAACATGAAAGTGCCTGAAGACTGTCAAAATTCTTCTTCTGGAGCAAGGCTCTGGTTTGGTTAGCATGATGCCTCAGGGGCTTCAGGATGTCTAAATGAGCTGGAGAGAGCGTGAAGACTGCAAGCAAGAGAAAAATGGGATGAAGATCTACATTCTTGTTCCACTTTTGCTCTTAGGAGATGATTTTTGTGTGTGTGGCAAAAGTTGATCAGTGAAAAATAAAAGTGCTCTGGAGACATTTAAATAAAGAGAATAAAATGCCCACAGTGAAGAAAAGACTGTTAATGAGGGCTAAGAGTGAGATAGGGAAGTTTTTATCCCTGCTTCTCTGTCGTGCAGTCTTTTCATCTCACTCATACCTTACGATAAAAACTGGCACTCATCCTAAATAAAGAAAATGCATGTAGTGCTGTAGAAGATTCTGTAACAGCTCCCGCTGCTGTTAGACCTTGGTTGGCCCTTTGCTAAAGTTTTATCAGCTAGGAGATGCTGAAGTCCTCTTATGGCCTTCCTGGAATCACCTTATTATTCTGGAAAATATTTATGCTTCAAAGATGGGTAGTCATGAAAAGGAGGAGTGATTTTTTGCTAAAGATAAATAACAGTTGAAACAAATTTTATCATTTTGTGTATCTAAATGAATTAGTTCAGATTGTTTTTTTCTCTGCCAGTAGAAAGGCTGTTATCCTGTCAACAGGGCAAAGAATACATATAAATATTTTCTCTTAAGGACATCTATCTCAAAGTTATACAAATAATAACATCTTACACATGTGACTGCAGACCTTCTTGTTATCATCCCAAGGAGTACAACATGAGCTGAGCTTTTAATAGCTTTCTCGTTCACTACAGGAAACAGCTACTTAGTCAAGTCTCAACTATACATAAAGCATAGCTAAGTTTTTTGCGTGCAGTAAGATAACTGTGCTTCTTTAATGGCAACAACATTTTCAAAAACGTATTTTAGTACACAAAGGGAGAAATCACACTAATATATAAGGAGTGGTTTTATTGACATAGTCATCCGTATAGATTTGACATTTTCCTTTTTTTAAAAAATTTTTTTAATTAATGATCAAAATCAGCCAGGGCTACAAGTAAACGGATACACCCCATCAATCCTAAACTTTTTGCTCCTAATACCTAGGATCTGAAACCCAAGTAGTGCAGTGAGATTCTGCACGTGTGCCCTAAACAAACGTTTGTTACCCAGGAATTTGGCTTCTTTTCCAGAAACTGATGAAGTCAGAATACATTTACCATTCAGATGGAGTAGGGAAAGAATAAGGAGCACGACATTTGTCATTTTATTGACCACTGTCAATATCTCACAACAAAATTAATGAAAAACTTTGTTCCAGACTGACAAGTTTTATTCTCACTTTGTAGTAAACACCTGTGTGGCAATCGAGCAATCAGTGTATATTCCTAGATCAATTAATTATGTCAAATAGAAGGGGACAAAATCTCTGTCACATTATCTCAGGTTTGAAAGTACAAACAATATTGGCAGAATATATGCGCCTGGGCACCCATGTAAAACCATGCAAAGAATCATCATTTACCTACTCTTTTCTTTAATCTATGAAGATGCTGAATGTTTGAAGATCATTTCCAAGACGTTTTCCTCAGATTCTTGGAACTCAAGAACTGAAAGATAGTGGAGATGTTTTTCTGCATGGAAAACCTTTTTCCTAGATGGACACATGGCTTGATCAGAGTGATTTAAATTACTAGTAGAAATCTCACAAGAGAAACATCTGCTGATGAATCTATTGATAGGGTGGTGGGGTGGTAAAGGTGGAGCATTGGTGGATTGGTCAAATTTACTATTACATTCAAAAAGGTAGATTTTCTGAAGTAGAGAGAAGGTATGTGACTTCCTCATACTTTCAAGAAACTCTAATGGAGATCTTGGAGCTGAGAAGCCTTTCTTTCTCTGGAAACACAGATGATTTTATAGTTGTAATTAAAGATCTCAGCACAAGAGAATCCTAATCTATTTTTCACTAAGTTTTCCCATTTCTAAACTGCCTTTTTATTGCATGTGACAGATCTAGTCTTGTTTGCTTTGCAGAGCACTGACCACTGTTACCATGTAGACCATTTCCATCACTCTGAGACAATTCTTGTCCCTTAAACACGCTCTCCAAGCAGAGTGAAATTATTTCACTTGATTCATAAACTGATTGAGAGGAAGCCAAAAGGTGCAATTACATTGCTTCCACATCTACTTTGGCTTTCAGCTTCAGACTAGGCATGCCACTTATTTCTGTGTGTAGTTATATGCAGATATATTTCCAATATTCGTTGTCGCTGCTGCAGCTGAAGCTCTTTGCAGGTAAGCCCATGGCTACTCAGGTCTGCACATAGGTACCTAATCTGCACTGTTCTCTGCATTGCACCTAGTCTGCCTGGAGAAAGGATGTAAATATCTCTTGACTGCAGCAAGTAGGAAATGTCCCAAAGCATCTATTTTTACCAAAGTGAAGCTGGGTTGCCATGCTACAGTCGAAACAAAGAGTAATTAGTAATACACTGAAAAGATACAAGAAAAGAAATCATACAAAGGGGAGTCCTTGCTGGTATCTCACTTTCCTGATTCTTATCTTTTACTTCCTATTTCTGGCTTTTTATTCTGGACTTTGCAGCTCTGCTTCCTTTTGGTGTTTCCCTTTGAATCTTAGCATGTTGTACTGCATTGTGCTTATTGCTTTTAGTAAAGGAAGCCTAGGAAAAAGTTGGATCATTCAGGAATGCACAGGAACATATTTTTAGTTTAAGGACTGCCTTTTGGAAAACAGCAACAAGGATCACGTGTTAAACCTTCTCCAGTGTTAAAGGATAATGCTTCCTGTTTAACCAAACTTACATGTTCAAAAGACTGGCTGACTACAGTATTCAAAGTGCTTAAGTTAGAGTTGAAGAGACTGACATTCTGCTTACAGCATAAAATGAGCTAAGCCTTGGAGTATTGCCTTTATGGTTAGATTGTTCCTGTGCATCGGCCACATCCGTGTGCCACCAAGTGTGTCGTTTCCTAGTGATCTTCAACAGATGGGTCAAGCTTTTCAAAGGGCATAAATACAAACTCTAGGCTCTCAAACAAATTCAGAAATGGATTATTTGCAAACGAAGTAGAA
The DNA here is from genome assembly GCF_019232065.1 of Centrocercus urophasianus. Taxonomy (NCBI): domain Eukaryota; kingdom Metazoa; phylum Chordata; class Aves; order Galliformes; family Phasianidae; genus Centrocercus; species Centrocercus urophasianus. The sequence goes on from NW_024884811.1 coordinate 10,378,307, forward strand.
AAACTGAAGTACTCATCTGGAACCGCAGTACATAGTTCACTGATGCTGAAGCAGTAGTTACACCACCATAATGGTAAAACATAGTGCAAACACCATATTATACGTGGCGATGTAATTATGACGTAAATTGGCACTAATTTCTATTGTAAATTTGAAAAAAATTCAGCACGGATATGATCTGATCCAGAATATCTTCCACTTTTAAAGTATATTTATTCTGCAAGTTAAATAGTGGTGTCAATTTTTCTGCTGTTGATAGCTAGGGAAGCTTCATTAATTCCAATAGTAGCAATTTTCAAGGGAGGGCTCTGCAGGCTCAAGCTGTTCATTGGAAATAAATGCTTAATGGATTCAACAGGTAAAACAACAAAGGAACACTAAAACCAGAGGGAGCAAGCACTGGATTTATTTCACCACTTGGTCAGTGGACAGTATGGAAGATCATTATTTCCTCCATGGCACTTATGTATATGCCAGACCTCTATCTGCTCATATTGTTTTCTTCCATTACATGTATATTTTGATCCATTGTAATAATTTACTTTGGCTTCTACCTCCAAGCACAGAATACAGTTTCCATTTTATTCCAAATAATATTGGCTTGTTGCTAGGGAAGCATGCTGATTTCTTTTACAATTTCTTTTCCTCACCACATCTGTGTGTAATTTTTTTCTTTATCATCTCCGTAGGACATTTTCCCTGTGAGAAACCCAAATGCGAAATGCTGCCCTTTCGGATTTGTTTGGTGTTTCACATGAGGACTGCCTCCCAAATTTATTTACGCAAAACGGTTTTACCATCTTGTGTTTGCTATCAGGCATAAATGCCTATGTTCAAGTGCAGATGGGTTTGCACACTCCCCCATTATCCATTAATGAACAGGCAGAACTGAATTTAAGGGCAGGTGGAAGTCTACTCAGGAGGGTGACCGGAGGGAGAGTCTTCCTGCTCTTCACTGCTCCAGACCTGTAGGTTTTAGTGCACTGAGGATGTGACCTGCTACTCTGAGCTTCCTTTAGCAAGCAAAGTGAGCTATGGGACTGATGTAGCAACTGCTCTACTTTGGCTGAGCTGTGGCTGTGATGGCGTCAGGAACAGCAGAGCCATTTCTGATCTATCTGCCCCTTACACCTCAATCTCACCTACAACCTTTCTTCAATGCCTGTAGTATTCCCAGAAGCGTAGATGCATGGGATTTTAAAGGTAAGGTCACCTGCTACTCTCATTGCTGTCATTTCATGACTACCAATAAAACATAGTCAGTTTATGTGGAAAGCCATCTTTAAGGTTTCAATTCTTATACTTTAAAGTCATTGCTTGTGGTCCTGCCTTACATGTGAAAATAATAATGAGCTAGAGAATGCATGCCTCTGCCTGCTAGCTGCAGTATTCAGCAGTAATGTATTCTGTGTGATTATATACTTTAAGAAGGATACAGTTATTGCAAATGTTTACCTATGTGTAGACCCTTTCTGATGGGTTAAATCTCTTACTTCCCTCCCCTCCTCTCTCCCTTCCCACCTCCTATCCTATCCTATCCTATCCTATCCTATCCTATCCTATCCTGTCCTGTCCCGTCCCGTCCCGTGCCATCCCATCCCATCCCATCCTATCCTATCCTATCCTATCCTATCCTATCCTATCCTATCCTATCCTATCCTATCCTATCCTA
>NW_024884811.1:10380078-10543236 GCF_019232065.1 Centrocercus urophasianus
TACCCTACCCTACCCTACCCTACCCTACCCTACCCTACCCTACTCTATCCCATCCCATCCTGGCTTTTATAACCCTGTAGACCAGGAGAAAATCCTCTCAAATGCAACATAAAATGTGCTGTTTTTTGATTTCTCTCCATAGGAAAGCAGAGCTAAGCATTTTGTTTTGGACTTGTCAGTGAACATTTGCATTCATAAAGAGAAGACTGTCCTGATTGCTTGTATTTCCAGCATATTTCCAGACCTCTCTTCTATTTGGCAAACTCCTGGCAGCATCCCCAGCCCATGCGAGATTCAGGATTCCCAAATGGTGTGCTGGTCACATACAAGTTTATGTTGACTCCATTCCCACTAACTTCAGTGGCAGCAACTTTTGCTGTTCTCGGATTTATTTATGATTAGGCTTATTCCGTTTTTCCTCTCCTGCAGATCTTTATTTCTCTGGAGCAGAAATTTCCATCTCTCTGGTGGCTCATCTGTCTCACTGAACTCCTAGCTTATTTGCTGTTTCTTGTCAAGGCTTTGGCACTGAGAATGGAGTCTAAGAGGGATGGGGGAAAAACTCAGGCTTATTTTCTGTTTATTCACACTGGTTTCACTCAGGAACATCACCAGGGTGTCCCACAGATCTTTGTCACTGGAGGTGGCATAGAGAGGGACGGATCTGTCCCTCTGATCTGTGCTGGGGCTGCGGACTGATGCTGGCAGAGGATGGAGGTTTCTTCTTGGTCTGTGAGGCTAGGGGCATCTCATTTTCCACAGTTTCCTGCAGAACAGCCCAAAAAATGCTGTTTTCATTCTGGTCTTATTCTAGCAATACCCTCTGAGTAAGATGTTTAGTTCAACTCCACTTAAATACCAAATAGAAAGTACTATTTCAAGCAGGCAGGAAAAACATCACTGAAATATCTGAGCTCAGACCCTAACTGTCATGATCTCATTTTGCACTTTTCAGCAACTGTCCACCTCCCCTCAAAGGCAGAGTGCAGATTTTTCTGTCCAAAATCACTGTATCACCATGGACGTAAGACAGCCAGTGCACTCTCCCTGGCTCCCTGTGTGCTCGGGGCAGAACGGTGCTGCCAGCAGCTGCTGGCCCGAAGGAAGGTATACATCCTTCTTGTTTCTTTTTTTTCCTTTTTTTTTTTTTTTTTTTTTTTTTTTTTTTTTGTGTGTGTGTGTGTGTGTGTGTGTGTGTAGTTTTTTTTTTGTTTTTTTTTTTTTTTCTTTTTTTCTTTTTTTTTTTTTCCTTTTGGCAGTCGTCCTTGAGCATTTGAGACGGATGTGAGAGTTTTCAGCCCTCATGCAAAACAACTAACTAAACATAACAGATTACATCAGCTCAGGCTTTTCAATTCCTGGATGGCAGTAGAGTGCTAATCCAACCTTCATCCTGGATTTCATAAACTGAAACAAGGGAGGCTGGCAGGAGCAGCGCTGCCGGATTGAGGAAGCTGACGACGGTGCAGCATGTGGGCAACACGCTGTATAAAGCTCATAAACTTGTAGGCTGATGTGTGCAGCTACTGCTTTGGATTCTGTACCGCTGCTTCCCTCCGCACCAGGCGCCGGGCTGAACACCGCAATCTGCTCCCTGGGACCGAGCGTTGACCCCTGCGAGACATGAAGGGCTTCCTTTTGCTCACACTCCTCCTAATGCCTGCACACGCTGGAGCTGCTTGGAGTGCGAAATACGCGGTCGATTGCCCCGAGCCCTGTGACAGTAATGCGTGCAAAAGCACCTTGCGCTGTAAGCGGACGGTGCTGGACGACTGCGGCTGCTGCCGGGTGTGCGCGGCAGTGCTGGGCGAGACGTGCTATCGCACGGTCTCGGGCATGGACGGTGTCAAGTGCGGCCCGGGGCTGAAGTGCCAGTTTTACACTGAGGAGGATGATTTTGGTGATGAATTCGGTATCTGCAAAGGTAAAGACCATCACACTGCATGCACCCACTGCGGTGATTTGACAGCAGCCTACGTGTAGCCTCCTGCTTGCAAGGTCTGAAAAGAGGTTTTTCCAGCTCAGCTGTTACCTGAGAGGAAAGTCGGAAATACCTGCCTTTATCAAAAGGTGTTACATGTAGGAGGGCCAGGCTTACTGATGGGAGAGTGTTGTTTAGGATCAGGGACATCTGTGGGAAAGCACAGATAGGTTGTGTGCAGGGATAATAAGATTTGTGGTTGAGACTTTGGAGACTCAGGAGCTGTCCTGACCCCTCTGCTGAGCTGCATGGTGGCTCTGTGTAGCACGCAAAGACCTTAATCCTGCGTGTCCAGCCTTGCTGAAGGACGCTGTGTCTTATTCATTCCTGCCTGTGAGGTGCCTGTGAGGCAGAGCCCTGTGGCAGGAGATGGGGAGCAGGAGGGTGCGGGCTGCCTCTGCTTGCAGCTGCTGCCAGGTAGGCTGCATCTACCCTCAGCTCAGCACATTCCAGCTAAGAGCATCACTGCTCCATGCAAAAACGAGAATCTTCTAAAGGAGAAAAGGAATTAGGTTACTGAGAGGTTGGGGAAAGCTTTTAAAATAAACCATTAACAATAATGCTTTACAAAGCATGAAAGCAGTATGTTTTCCTGCACACCACTTCAGTGAGTAGATACAGATATGCCTCTGAATAACTTCCTTAAACACAGAGGCATCTTGGCAGTTAAATGTTAGGAGTATTAATAGTCGTAGTGAAAGGCATGAGTGAGGACCAGGCACTGCAAAAATTATTCAGACTGACTTACACAAAGCATGCATTTACTTATGTTGGGATGTGAAGGTGAATTCATGTGCATGTTAGAGGGTGAAATTCAAAACCCTCATTTTGTTTCTAAGGGATAGAATTTACACGTAAGGATCGTGTCTTTGGTGCACCCACCAAAATGACTTTCATGAGATAGATGTCTGATCTTCATTTTACTAAAATTATTGTAGTGCATGGTACCATCTCTAATCATTTTAACAGTTATTTGAACTATTCTTTATTTTTCACTATCTCTAATGAATGTCTTTCAATGGCACAGTTAAAAGTGGAAAAAGAAATGCTGAGGGAGATGAGATCTCAATTTCTGAAGATGATTTTTGGAAGCACTGTTGAAAATACAGAGTAAAACCATTTTTTTTTCCCAAGAAACCAAAGAAAATACTCTCAATAAATGCATAACAAGCTGAAGTTGTAAATCAGTATTTAAGACTTGTATTGCCCACAGGTAGATTTGCACTTATTATTACGGGGCTCATTTCTAATTTCCTTTTTTCATCTCTGCTCAGAGACGGCACAATCTCCTTCTGTACTTATGTGAATGCCATCAGACTAAGTGTGGGGACAAGTATTCTTAACTTAGGTATCCATTTATAGCTATTTTAGCAGATTACCTACTAATTTCAATAACTTTTGTGTTTGCAGTAATTCCTGGAGTCGGGGAGGCTGGATTCTCTCTAATATCATGCAACCAATTTATTTTTAGGTAGTGGACAAAACTGTTCTTCAGTATGTGAATTCTGGAATGGCTAGAACATGCACAGCGTGTTTCAGAGCAGCTTTCTGAGTATAAATTCATGTTCTTCGTGGTTCTTATCTAAAAAATGCTTTAAGGGTTTCCATATTTTTATTAGCAGCAATGTCATTATTGTTCAAAACAGTCTATGAAGACTGGTGTTCCGCACTTTCATTGGTAAGATACATTTCTGTCACAGAGAGAATCTACTCTTGCTTCCCTTAAATCGTTGCAACCTATCTGGTAATTTATGTAGGAGCAGGTCCCTGTTGAATATTACTTACAAACTGCAAAATTGGCTAAAATTTCCCATTTTGGTCAGGCCTTAAGAGCACCATCGATGCCAGGGTCATTACATAGTTCTTTGGATTTGGGTTTATTTCCATTGCCTTTGTGTCCCAGCTTTCTGTGCGGAGTAACTGAGCACTCACAACATACAGATTAAGGCTTCATGGGGTGTGTGCTGTCAGCCCTGCTTGTTCTTTAGGGAGGACTGTGCATACGCAAACTGTTTACTTGTGACAAGGTTTGGGTTTTGCTTTATGTGCACAAACAGCAAATCAAAGACTGTGTGTGAAAGGAGGCATATGAACACTTGGTGAGGTTCTCCAAGCTGCGATGATTCACTGTGTGATGCTCAGCAGGGAATGCTCAGCAGGGAACTGGTTGGATTTTCAGTGCTTTTCCTTAATGGAAAAGTGCCCAGTGGGTACAAAGAGAATAGTAAAATGTTGGCTTCATTTTGGGGCATTATCCTGACTTTTCAGATACACCAGGATGTATAGAAAAATTAAATCTTTGCATTGGTTCAAGAGATTGGACAGAGAACAGTAAGCCTGTTGTGGAATGGTAAATGTACAGAAACCAGGTCTGGCTTGGAAGGTCCTAGTGCTCAAAATAAGGGAGAACAGAAGAACATGACAGGAAAAGGTATTATAAGTGCGTAAAGTGGCCGTTGCCCTTCCGGAGGGTTCTGTGGGAGTCTGGGCTACCTGTGTCCTTGGTCCAGTGAGGGATTAATGTGCTCCAAGGGCTAGAGTGGGAAATACTCTGGGACTCATCATTTAGGGTGGCCCTGGGATGGAAAGGATCATCTGAAATACAGACCTTTCTTCTGGCACACTCCATGTGTTCCCTGGGTTGACTTCTTGTGGGGGTGTCTGGAGAGGGCATGTTCATGCTGGAATTTCTGTGTTGTTATCTCTTAACTTCTGGTCCTGCAAAGATACGAACAGCAACACAGAGGATGACAAGGGCTGTGACACCGCGTCTCACAACTCTGGGAAAATACGCGTTGTAGCAAAGTCACATCATACAATGCCCTGTCATGCAATCCACCCTGGGATGGGGCAAATCCTCTGCACCGTGTTGCTGTCTGTCATATGCAGGCAGCGCTTCACTCTCTGAGAACTCTTTGCACGTGTGCTGGGACATTTGCAGGAGCGCTCCCCATGTCTGGGGATGCGAGGATGCACTGCCACCCTGGAGAGCTCCCTAGGGTCGCGCGGGGCGCCTGCGGGGCACCTTCTGCACCCCAGCGTGGGCAGCACCGAGTCTGCGCCTCCTCCAGACCAGGTGATCTTGTGCCCAAACAGTGAGCTCAGAAGCTTTCTGAAGTATTCTTCTTCTCTAAATGCAGTGTTTAACCTCTAACGACAGCCTCGATGACTGCATATTCATGTGTTCATATTGCCTTCTATTTGCATTTTAGAACTACAAGAGTTTCGGTGAAGAGTAGCACACTGTAAACAAGCTGCAGGAAAAGGAATGATGCATATAATGTGTATGATGCGTGGAAAGGAAAATCTGCGATTATTAGAACTTGAAAATACTTATATCAAATAATCAACATCCCAAAATGTTTTCATTAAGGCTTGGCTGGATGCCACTAAAAGGTTTTCTACTTCTAAGGACAAAGCCGAGGCAGCCATTGAGGGCACTGGTAGCTGACCTCGATCACTGAGGAATACTTTGCTATATTGCTTTTTTTCAGAGTGTCCCTACGGTACCTATGGCATGGAGTGCAGGAAAACTTGCAACTGTCCGTCTGGCATCTGTGACAGAGTCACTGGGAAGTGTTTGAAGTTCCCATTTTTTCAACTGTCTGCTTCAAAGCCTCCAAATCGACGAAAAATAATTTCTCACACAGGTAAGACTTCCTGGGGCAGCTGGTTCTAGTAATCTCCTTGTACATGATCTACTGGCACGCGATGTGAGCTCTGTGTGAGCTTTGGTGAAGCTGAGCAAAGAGCTAACAGCGCAAGGCTTCCTCTGATTGGCAGCTCCCTTAGCATAAGGCAAGGAGTTAGGTGAGCAGTAACACACAGTAAAAACATTCAGAAATCACAACATTTGAGAAATTCTTTGCAGCTGTTGAGTGCACTAAGACTGCAGTGTCACCTGTGCAATGGGAGGATGTGTGAGGACTTGTATCAACCAGCTCATATGAAGTCAAAACAGGATTTCGTTATATTAACATTGCCACTGTCAGCTAATATAGGTAAAAATAACATATTTTTTCCCTTGAAAACAGAGCATTCTACATATTCAGTTGTCAGTGATCCGTTTAATGAAGTGCTTCAGTTTAGTTGCTAATCGCAATACTTTTGGAATAAGTTCTAATGTTTAGGATTGTGTCTGAAACCTGTAGCAGATCTTCTCAGACTTATTTAAAAAACAAGCAAACAAACAAACAAAGGGGAACATATGGAAAATTGAAATGTTTGAGGAGGGAGGAAGTGAACACTGAATTTTTCAAAGCTGGGATTAACTTTTCTTTCCATTTGGTTTATTTTCTTGAGGTATACCTAACCAAACAACACTAGCCTTAAATACAAGTACCAGTCAAAATGAATACAAATGCGAAGATTTTAAATGAATACTAGGGATTTAATTCTAGACTTACCAGAGGCTTCTCTGGGATTTTACTCCAAATGCTTTGAATTTTATTTCTCCTTAAACAACAGTTTTCTTGCCTAGTTTTGATTTTTCTCTTGCTATTTTTAGCTATCCAGATCTTTTAGCATTGATACCTGTTATGTTTCTTCCACTGTTTAGAAAAGCTCAGACAGAAACAAACTGCCTTACACTTGTACTTTGTTTAAAGTTGTCAACGGTTTACGGGCTGGTTCGGCCCGGTTCCATGATGAGCGGGGCGGAGGGATCTGCAGATCCGCGCCTCCGGAACAAAGGAAACAGGAGACCCCAAAATAATTAAAACAGCGGCACTGATCTGTGGAGAAACAAACTAATTTACTAAGTATATTATCGGAATGCAAGATAACACACTATAATACAATATAATCAGAACTGAAGCTAATAAATCAAATATAATGAGAGAGACAAAATGTCTGAAAGGTGGAAAGGCCTCACCACAACGCTGAGGTGAGATGCGCAGTCCAGTTGAGCAGCAGGGAGATGGGAGCAGCGCCCACGACGAAGGGCAGGCGAGAAAGAGAGAACTCAAGTGACCTTGCCAGGAGTTAAACCTCCTCTCCCTGACTGCAAAGTCCCCTGGGGAATGTAGTTCTTCTTCTCTTCAGGGCAGGTACCCAGGACTTGAGCATTAACAGTTAAAGTCCTGGTGCCCCACATGATGTTATGATGTGGAATACTGAAAGCCAGAAATCACAAAACCATGACAAAAGTGATTGTTCAAAACACCTTGCAAGATGGATCAGTCCTGATCCTTTCTGATTTTCCTTTATGATTTTGTTCCTTCACCTTTCCAGGTGTTTTTTTTGTTTGTTTGTTTGTTTTGATTTGGTTTTTTAAATGACTAAATTTAAATGATTAAAGGGGGCTAAAATATCATTAAGAAAATATTCCTTGCTTTCTACTTACTTTATTTATCAGATGCATTTCAGATACTATACTTATGTTATATTCCAGACGTTTTTTTGAATTGATGCCTCAAGAACTTTCCCCTCACTTTTGTCCCAAAACTTCCACACCCTCAGTGCATATTGTTTTATCCCAGCCAGGATGAAATTCTTACACCATGGAAACAAGTGGGACTTTTTTACCCATGCAAATGTTACACCAACATATATTCCTCAAATGTGGGATGGATGTAGACCAGGTGCTCTATGCATAGTGCCTCATAGGATGATCACGCAAGGTTTCATTTAACACTGGTATTCAGAGGTGGCTATATAATTCAGAGCAGATCCTCGGTTAATTAAAACAGCTGTGGATACTTCTGTATGTTAATTGGGTATTTCTGGCCATGAAGGCATTATGCCTACATTTACCCTCAGGACTTTAAGTCTTCCAGAGCATGTTTCTGTGTATTTGCGTGGTCGCCTTCCTCATCAAACAGTAGGGCAGTGGCTGCCACACATTGCCCTGGGCCAGCAATCCCTGCCAAGCAACCTCAGTCGCAGCTCAGGAATCAGTGTGAGCCAGGAACCACTTCCAGTAGACAAACTGGATATATTTTACCTTTTTTTTTTTTTTTTTTTTCTGTAAGAGAGCCTAATGGCATACATTAGGCAACAGCATGCCAGCTGGCCTCTGTCTGAGCATAGCTGCAGCTTCAGCCCTTTGAGAACATGCGGCTGGTTCCATGTCATTTCTGAGCATTACAGTAAGAAAACCAAACTCATATCACCTGCTTTTTGCTTAGACTATTAGGAGGCACATCTGTCTTATTCCATAATCTGGCAGAAATTCTGCAACCAGATAACTGGCGAAAATCAGGTGAATTCCTGCAAAAATTATTGTCAGCTGAGACTTTTCTGAAATGTTCCTAAAACCAGAGACATTGCTGTAGGAAATTATTCTAACCATCTCATTCCCATGAAATCTACTTTATTATTATATTTTCAGATAACGACATGGCATCAGGGGATGGCAATTCTGTAAAAGAGGAATTTGTTAAGGAGAAAGCAATTCGCACCCCCGTGATGAAGTGGCTAAATCCTCGCTGATATTTACTTGGGCTAATAAGACTTCATAAAGAATGCATTTCTCACAGATCATTGAATATGCAACAACACACTTTAAGAACGAAGTAAATCTATAGCGTATGAAAATGTAACCTCTACAGGCCAATTGTGATTCTGTTTGTCATGAGAAAAATGTTTACTTAAAAATAGACTGTACAGTGTATATGATTTTTGGTATTTGTTTTGATAAGTATTTGGAGAAAGAAACATTGGGGATCTCTGAATGTATAGTAATATTGAAAAAAGAGCACAAGTCATTTAAATAATATCATAAGCCCACTTTTGCAGCCTCAGTCCAGGAAAGCTCTCACTGAATTCTGTTGACAGTTTGGGTGAATGAAACCATGGGTATGGAGCCAAGGCAATAAAAAGGGATGTCAACAAATCCCAGGATAGAAAGCAATGCCCCTGAGTCACACCAGCAAAACAACAACAACATAAGAGCTCAGTGGTGCGAATTAAATAAACCAGTGTTAGTCACTGGTCATTTTCTGCTTTTTGGAAGTTTGGTGACAATTGCTTGGATGTAAACACACCTTTCTTCAGGGAGAAAACACATTTGAATTTATATTGAAGAACTTTGCTGAAATACTGCAGGCATATCCCATATTAAGCAGGACTTCTGAAATTAAATTCTGTGGAAAGAAAAGCATGCTTAGTAAATTATACTGATATATAGAGAAGGATCAGAAAAGAAAGAAGTTGCTTAGCATTATTTAAATGTGTATGCTTCTATAAAGCAGCTGTTTTGGTGCCGTTAGAGCAATGCCTCCATTTATTGGGTCAGAGGACTGCAAATGGACCTTCATCCTCTCCATCCTCATCATGGACTGTTGCTCAGCTGTCACTCTGCTGGAACTCATCTAATCAAATGAATGGAAAACTCGGACTCTCAGTTAAGTGACAGGGCAGCCAAGCTCACAGAGTTCCAGGTGACCCTACTGGAGCAGGGGTTGGTCCAGGTGACCTCCAGAGGTCCCTTCCAGCCTCAGCCATTCAGGGATTCTGTGATGCTTTGGTGTCAAGCCATCCGTTTCTTATGTGCATGAGCAAGCATCCCCATTTTAGTCAGTATAATTTATATACTTCAGCGTGTTTCGGGAACTTGGCAGCATCCATCATTCAAGCCCAACTGGATTATATTTGTAACACAAAATGCCACACAGGGATAGGTTTTCTGGTATGTTTGGAAATGACTGGATTTTCAGATAAAGGAAGTGAATGTAGCGTAACAGAACGAACCTGTGCTGCATAAGTTCAGAACTGCCTCATTAGACAGAAAACTCTCATTGGAAATGCACTTTGAATTGAATTGCATGTTCACTTTGAAAGCAATGTGAGCTCTGACAGTGACTTCAGTAAAACAAGGAGCACAGAGTACCACTGCCAAGGTTTTGTGCAGGATCTGAAAATTTACCTTGTAACTACAACCAAGAGAAACTCTGGAGCCTTTAAGAAGTCCAGACCTTGATCCAAAGGCAGCTTCAGTGAAAGCAGGTTGCTTACCTGAGAGGGAAACACTGAGTCACACCGTGTCAGAGCAAAAGGACAATGTCTGCTGTTTGAAGTCTGGACTTCAAATATCAATATGGCAGCATGGGTCCATGATAATCTAGAAAGCATAAATCTCAAACTAGCAGATACCACATTTTAACTTGTAATGAATGTCTAGGACTGAGAGGGAGAAATTCTGTCTTGGGATATTTATAGGAAAACATATTGATACTCATCTATTGATATCAAAAGCAATCTTCTGACACTTTCAGTGAGAGCAGAATCCAATCCACGCTCTTTCAGCAGACTGAATTGCATTATTTAAAGAATGTAGTAAATATTTGCATACATTATTGTTGTTTTACAAGTGTCATAAATGATGTTCTTGAATGTAAATCTAATAAGCTGGTTGATTTTTAAAAGGATGTGTTAACTATTGTTCAATAAAAAACGTCTGAAAGCATTGCTGTTGTGTTTATCCATTAACGACAGTTCTGCTGGTGATTGCACAGCCTCTAGGCATGCAGACTAGGCACAGTTTTCTTCCCAAATGATTTCACAATGTCTGCATCTACTTGGTGAATTTTCTTTGCTGAAGCCAAGAGCTAAGGGAATGGCTTGTTTCCAGAGTGACTTTGCGCCCAAGTGGCTTGTGTCTTTGCCTTCCCACCATCTTCAACTTCACGAAGAGGTGGCTGGGCCCAGGTTGCCTGCCAGGGGAAGTCCCTCCCTGGCTTACCCCTGAGCACAGAACAGAACATGTTTGGGAACCTCTCAATGGCCAGGAATTTGATTTGTCAAATAGTTATAGCCTGTGGATTCATTTATGGCAAATAAAAGATGAATGGAGAAGGAGTGGGACATACGCAAACTGTTTTTGTATGCTTTCTTCTGTTTTCCATCCAATTTACAAAATGCTTTTGCATTTCCCCAGTTACCCCAGCGGTAGACTGCTCCACACAGAGTAGGTTCCAACATGAGATTATGATGGAAGAAAAGTCATTCATCATCCTTTCAAACTTCTATCTATTGCTACTAGTGGCAGTGGGATTACACTGGTAAAGGAAATAATGCAAATGATGAAAGGGTTATTAAGGGAACAAAGGCTCTTAACCTTCCTCTCTATTTTCTAACCTCTCCTCTCACATCTGTTTTTGCTTCACACTGCACACCCTAGGTCTCCTCCCTGATATTTGCAAGTGTGGAATTACATAGATTTCTTTTCTTTTCTTTACCTAACTCTGCATGTTTCACTCTTTTTCAGATGACCTTTCTATCCATCACAAACCTGAATTTAGATACAGATGTTCTTCTCTCGGATAATCAGTGTTCTTGGGTCACATAGATTATAGATTCGGTTTTAGTGGGGCCTTATATTATTTCCAGTAAGAGTATGTTTGGAAAATGGATCTCATTTCAAGTAATTTTCCCAACATATTTTCCCGACTATTAAAGAGTAAACTGGAAACATACACAGTATGTCTTACTTTATATTTGATGTGCAGATCCAGTGGCAAGGACTACATCGCAGCACAGTGTAATAGTTTCTATTATGTTACATTATAGGATGTTGCAGACACCATAACAGTACAAACAATATATTGTCATATGCTTTAGTATGACATTTGAAATACACTGAGGAATATAGAAGACTCAGATATATTCAGATATATTCCATCCACCATTCAAATAATAAAAAAAATATATTCCCAGCGTAGACTAACTGTTAATGACAAGCAGTTGTATCAGTTTCAACTGCACAAAACATCTTCAGTGTACTTCCCTGTTGTTTCCTTGTACAAATACATTCACATAAGTGTTGTGGCACAAATCACTGTCTAATCACCAGGGTGTAATTAACAGTACAAATTTGCTTCTGTGATCTGCTGAGATGCATGTATTAGAACAAACACACTGAAGTATGTTTTAAATGAAAATATATTTATTGTCATCTTTCTATAAGCTTGATATTTAACTGCACTGTCAAGCCACAGCAGTGGTTTGAAGGTATTTCCTGACACCTGCAGAGTTGGTAAATATTTCCTGTTTTTGTTGTGTCTATTGAAAATAGGAATTTTACAAGTTGGAACTGATAACTTGACAGGCACCATGATCCCCCTTTGGGCGGGTCTAATGTGGTTTCCTTTGGGGTTTGTGACTGTCCCGGACTACACTTAGGCTGACAAAATGGCATGTTCTGTCTTTCTTGCTCTCCCAGAATAGGCACTAACACCATTCAAACAGAGTCATTTTTGTATCTGTGTTCTGTGCAGCCAGTGATGATGCAAAATCTAGATGCATGGTTTAGTTTTTGCAGAATGAATGAGCATAACAATTAAATAAACATTAATAAAGCAAAAACTGTGAAAGCTGAAACATTGCTCCCTCTCTCTTAAGCACTTTGTGCACTTGTAGGGCAGGCAAGATGCTCTGTGTAAACAAACAAACTCATGTTTGGATGAGGAATAAGACAGAGATTTCCTTAGTACACTGTCCTGATCCTCCCTGATCCCCTCCCAGAGCAGCCGCAACTCCCACTTGTGTGCTAGATCCTTTCTTACTTTTAAAACCATCACATAAATACTCACCTGAAAATAAGAGCAACAGTTAATTACGTACTGTATGGCTTGCACTGTCCTAAGGAGGTTGAGTTGAGTTTTTCTTGAATCAAAGTAATTTGCACAGTCCTCCCACTCTTTGCAAGCACCGGGTCACAAAAGCATTATTTGATAAATTAGGACAACTGAAATCATATGAACATTACTTGAAAAAATCTTTCCTCTTCACAAGAGAAACATCTATTTTTGAAGAACAAATAATAGATTGGAATGCCATTGAAATCCAAACACAATATTAGTATGTTCCTGAAAAAAAGGTACAATGCTGAGGGAGAATGGACAAGAGCCCTTGCAGCTGTGTCACACTTTCCTGTTTGTTATTTTTAGTTTTCTATTCCCGCTTTTTATTTTGGGCTCTGCTTTGCTTCCTATGCAGCTTCCCTTTAACTCCTGTACAGGCTCCTTCTTACACACTTCAGGCATTTGGCCTTTTTTTTTCCTTCTTTTTTTTTCAAAGGAAATCCAAGCAGTGCTGTCCAGTTTCAGGAACTCATGTTTCTAATAGCAGTGGTTGAGTTCTTGGTTTTCTGAAGGCATTTAGGAAATTTTCATTGCTACTTTTCAGCTTTGAACATTGTAAGTCTTTGTAAGCATAAGAAAATAGCAGCAAACAAAGAGAATGTAAGCCTACTTCTTGGTTGTACTGGTCCTCCTTTCACTTGAGAAACAACTGCTCCAGACCAACACCACAGTTCCCTAATAAAGAAAGAAATAAAAATGGACTCTGGTTTTAAAACAGTGTATTATAACGAAGCTTCTTGTCCTATTCTTATTTATATGCTGAGTTATTCGCAATCTTATACTCATCTGAAAAGTTGTGTCCGTCAGGCAAAAGCCCTGGTGATTGGAGCAATGGAAACATCTCTCCCATGTGTAACAAAAGGAGACCTCATTGTGGCCTTCCAGTACTTGAAGGGAGTTTACAAGCAGGAGAGAGAGCAACTTTATTTTTTTTTCACATGTTCTGATAAGGAGAGGACCAAGAGGAAAGGCTTTAAACCAAAGAAGAGGAAATTTAGGTAAGATATTAGGAAGAAATTTTTCATTCAGAGAGCTGTGAAGTGATGGTACAGGCTGCCCAGAGAAGCTATGGATGTTCTGTCCCTAGAGATGCTCAAGGCCAGATTGGATGGGGCAGCCTGAGCTGGTGGTTGGCAATCAGCCCAGGGCAGGAGGATTGGGACTGGGGGAGCTTTAATGTCCCTTTCAACTCAAATCATTCTGTGATTCTACATGACTCCATGTTTCCCCCTATAGGCAGGGACATCTCCCACTAGACCAGGCTGCTCTTGAATACCTCCAAGGAAGGGACATCCACAGCTTTGCTGAGCAACCTGTTCCAGTGTCTCACTGCCCTTACAGTAAAGGGTTTCTTCCTAATATCTAGTCTAAATATACACTTTTCCAATTTAGAGCAATTTCCCCTCATCCTGTCACTACATGCCCATACAAAAAATCCCTCCCCTGTTTTCCTGTGGACCCCCTTCAGGTACTGGAAGGCTGCTATAAGGTCTCGTTGGAGCCTTCTCTTCTGAGACCAGGCATCTCAGCCTGTCCCCATAAGGTTATGATTCTATGATTCTATGAATCTATGACATACAGCTTGTTTTAGAACAGGAGATGTTATTGCCCCTTAAGCTACACCACAAATCTCACATTACTGCGTATTTGCTAGCAGGTTAGGACCTATCCACACAGAATTAGTAACATCAGCTGGTGTCTAAAAAGAGATGTTGAGGAGGAGACCTTGTTTTCCAATTAGTTTAATTGCAGGGGTAGGCTTCCTAGCATGCATCCAGCAGTTCAGAAGCCGCAAGCCACTTGTACAGTCCAAAAGGTGTCATTAAAAAAAAATTACACAAATCTTAGAAGATTTTGAAAATGGTGTAATTATTTCTGGGACTTGGGTTCCCGAGAGAAACGGAGAGCTTATCTTCTTGATGCCGATGCTGGCCAACAGTAGTTATGATACCAGAGTAAGGGATGAACAGTGAAAGTGACCCAAATCTTCCTTTTCACCATTTTAAAAGCTTTTACTTACTGCCAGAGTAGGCACACGACTCATAAGGGCAAATGCTGGGATGCCAGAAATCTGATGACATGAAGTAGGAAGTGCATGCTTACTAATCTCTGCTCTGACAGGAGCTAAGGTAAAGCCATCTTTCAGCGCTGCTGCTCATCTTAGGGAACAACATAATTTAAGAGTGAAAACGTATTAGATCAAGATGAAAATCCTTCTATCGCAATAATCTCTTCATAATGACTTCTAGCTCCCTAACATCCATCCAAATTGGCAGTCTTCTTCCCAGAACCTCTTCAGGAGATAGAAGTTCTTTCCAACAGCCAGATCAAAGCTTCACTGATGTTACTACAGCTTTATCTTTGGTGGCATTAGATGATGGGTCAGCTACATTTATGCACATGCAGGTTGACCATAACCAAGACAATATGGGACCATCCATGGGGGAACTTACCAGTGCAGGTGGCAGAGATGCTTGGGCTGTGCTGCAGAATAGCCCAAATAGACTTGGCTGTGAGGGAAGAGATTAGGCAGACCCCAGTGTTGTCACTTTATGAACAGATGGCTTATCTGCAGTTTCTCACACATTTTAGTCCAAGAGAAGAGGGCTTCTGTGAAGCCCTCAATTTTCCTCTATTTGAAATTACTGTTCTGGGAATGAAGCACCACCCAGTCTCAGCCTTTGGCCCTACTGTGTTCATTCTTTGACATGGGTCCCGTAAGCCTCCCAGCTGTCCACACCGTGTTAGCAAACGCAACTGTAGGGGCTGCAACCATAATCTTCCCCTTGCTATTTTTTTTGTGCAGAGCCCCAAGTGAATATCCTCATGGATGCTTTTGCAAAGTGGTTGGTGGTTATCAGTCACTTCATTTTAAACCTCCTTTTCTTTAGGTTCTTAACTTTGTAGCAGTCTCATCAACAAAAATAAAGAACCAGGCTACAAAGTTGTTAAATGGCAGCAGCTCAGGGGCAAAATGCAGCCGAGTGCCAAGTGGTGTGGCAGTGGCTGGAATTAATTGGAGGGGAGAAGAAGTAACCCCAACTATCCAAGAAGAACTGAGCCTATAAGCAGCTCAATGGCCAGACATTGGCCTCTTCTGTATTCTGGATAAAAATTCATTCTCGAGAAACTTTTTTCCTGGTATATCAAATTGGTGTGTCAAAAATAGCTTTCTAGGCTGATAGATGTGCTGGTTGAACTTGTGAGAGTTTCTGTCCATTCCAAGTGTTGCTCTCTTGCAAACTGCTGCAACATCAAAGTGATAAAACGTCTCATTTTCTTTATTTATGTTTTTAACTGCTGAGGTGGAGAGAATAGCTCTAATCTTTGTAATGTTTTGATACATCAATGTGAGGAAATGCTGAAGAACTAAAAAACAACAGAGAAAGGAGAAAACCATATGCTGTCATATACAGGAACACTTTTGTTCCACTAGAACATGAAGTACTTTTATACTACATGGGGAATTTGGTGGAAGAAATATAATAAATATAATAAACAGTATATCCACATAATTTGACCTCATATAGCATGTATCGTTTTCCTTTTTCATTTGGGCTTGTAGGTCTTCAAATTTTTCAACCCCACTTTGTTTCCAACAAAAGAAATAGTAAAATTCCTGAAAAACAAATAATGGGAACAGTGGTACTGCCTGAGGAAGATGAAATTGTGCTGGACTTCGTATGCTGTTAGTCACTGCTGGAAGAAATGCAACCATAAGACAGCGATAAACACTCAATTGAGATAAATGCTCATTACTTGCATTTACCTGTATTTTCTTTTGCCGATTACTTAGATGTCCTTTATTTTCCTGCATGCAGTTCAATATTCCTACTATCCCAGTTATTGTCTGGGACTCCCTGGATTTGCAGTTAGGAGTGGGAAGTACTATCTGTCCATTATGTTGTGCAGGGAAAAATAGGTTTTTTTAATGGATCAAAAAATGTGCTCTCTATTTAGAAAAACACAATATATCCTCACTCTATGTAAACAATCTGACCTTCAAGTGGAATGCAGCCAAAGGGGCTATAAATAGCTTCCTTAATAAGGAAGGAGACAGAAGCATTTAGAGTTCAGCTGGCAGCGCAAACATACAGAGAAATAGCAAATGAGCTACCTGTAGTTCTTGTGCTTCAAATTGCACAGCAGTATGTACAGAAGAGCAGATGAGGTTGTGCTGACCAGACATGAACATTTATCGTCTGAAAGCAACAGCTCTATGTATAACGAAAATCTTTCACCAAGCTGTGGTGAAAATCTTTTACCACTCCATGAGCATCTTACTGCAGTTAGTGTGTTCTTCATTGTTGCTCTCACAGTCAGAAAGACACTTCAGGCTACAGATGGCAAACTGAGGAAAGAGGAGGCCAAATGTCCATGCCTTTTCAGGTGCTCTTCGTCAGACCAAGGGCCTTAGCCAGCTATTGCAGGTGACTTTGATATTGGATTATCCTCTTTAACAGAGTGATTGCAGAACATTTAAACTTCTAGTACTTTAATAAGAGGAAGGATACAGTTCATCTGACTTCTGGTCAATAAGGTTTTATAGGGGAAACTTGAGGGAACGGTGTGCACTTTTTCTGTATCTTATTGTAAATGTAACGAAGAAACACTAATGACATGGCTAACGTTGAGCTGATTCACAGTAGCTCAACAGGTTTGCACAACAGTCATGAATGTTTTCCCTAGTGCTGGCTAGATAGCTACCAACTGTTTCCTCTGGAGAATTCATGTGACATTTTTTTGTTCGCGCATAATTTGAGACCAGTATTTCTTCATACAAAAAATGTTCCTATGCAAGACAGAGGGCACACATTGGTTTTGTTGACTGTCAGCTGCAGTTATATTTTACTGATTTCCCAAGGAACGTAAATTAAATTGCAGGGTGATCTTCTGCACAGCACCTGTCCAGTCACATCTCTGAGCCCGCTGAGACTTCAGAGGCAGAAAAGTCTAGAAGGATAGATAATAGAAACAGTATGAGTTCCTGCTGCATTCCTCTCACCTGATGTGAAAAACAGCAATGTGTGTCCTAGGTTTATTTTATTTCCTAAACCTTTTGCAGTGGCATGGAAACCTGGAAGTCCTGCTTCCCTCCTCCAAACCAGGCCTCCTTCTCCTACAAACGCAAACAACATCCTCCACATCAGAACAATAAAACTGAATAGACAGACCATCAAAGCTGTGCAAAAGCACCAGCTGCCCGGACACATCCCAGGACAGCAAAGCTATTGAGCCGAGGAGACTTTCAGATGATTGTACATGGGGTTGACTCACGTAATTGCGAGACCTCATTGTCCCTTTGCTTCTCTGCTTCCCTCCTTTTGTTTCATGCCATTGTTTCTCCATAGACATTAAAATGCTTCGGGACAAAGACCATGTCTTCCTGTGAGCTTATGGAGTGAAGTACAAAGAAGCCCCAGTCCCGTGCGGGGCCGTTGAAACCCATGCTGCTCTGAGAAAAACATTCACATATTTGTCCCAGTGGCTGGGCACGCAAATATGTAAATGCACAGACTTGGTTGGCTGTAATTACCATGCATGGGGATTTAGCACCCAATATCTCCTTATTCAATATCCCTGATATCTGTGACTCAATAACATCATCAGACTATGTTCCCTTGTATGAATAACATGTTATTTGTTACTATTGCTGGTTTGCAGGAAATCTTTAAGTATTCTCTTATTGCCTCTTGATGCACTAAAGTAGGTTCACTTTCTCTACCAGGATTATTTGTTTCTTCTCGACCGATCTTTTTCTAATTCTTGTTCTTAAGAGATCTTTTATATTTTTATTACTACAGATGTTTCTCTGAGATGTAGAGAAAGTTATTCCAGCACAAAAACCATGTTGCCTTCACTTCAAAATCTGCACAACAAAATGGCATTTTCATCTAAAACTCATCATTTGTTCCCTTTCCCCCCAGTAAGTTTGTTTAATTAAATTTAAAATGTTTATTTCTTTACACTTTTCTTTTTTTTTTTTTTGGCCAGTTTTTCCTAATCTGGGACATGTAGGAAAGAAAACAAAACCAACCAGCCAACCAACCAACCAACCAAACAATAAACAAACAAAAAACCGGAAGAAAATTTGAGCCAATGTTTGAAGCTAAGAATCTTTTAGCACTATGGTGAAATGAATATGTCCTGTTCCTCCACTGGTAATTTAAAATACCAGCCATATTTACCTCTTGTATAATGACTGCAACTTTACCTCCAAAGCACATTTCCCATTCCTGTTTTTAAGAGGAAAGAAAGTGACACCCCAAATCCTGACATAGCATTAACCAGGTTTCCAGAGCTGGAAACAGACTTATGTTTCTTCCTAATCCTTGAGATGTTGAAAATCATTTGCAAATTTTTAAGACTGAAGCTTACACATCAGGACTTTTATCCTTGAGAAGAATGGGTCTGTTTCTGCTATACTTCACCAACAAGTAGTTGGCTTACAGAAGGCCAAGAGGAGTTTTGTATGAGACAAGTAAAAACTGTACGAATTAGTCCCTTGGCCAAGGAGCCAGGTATCCAAGCAGCAACTGGAAACATCTCTAGAATCTTCTCTTTGTCATCATGCCTTCATGAAAATAAATATTTTCCTTTCTGATTTGTACACTTAGCACTTTCAAATGCTTTCACCAGCCCCATGATACTGTCCTCTTGTTTGAAATAAATCCTTCAGTCAAAAGTTATATTTGAGCAATAGTTCATTACTAATAAAGTACATTTAAAAAAAAAGGATACCTTGTTTGAACCCAGAAATTCATTACTAACACTACAGCAAATCTCCTTGTGCTTGAAATTTGTTTATTTACTATTTGGTTTGTTAAAATGTGACATCATTTTGTGAAAAGTACTTTCTTTGTTTCTTGCAAGCTGAAAGTTTGGAAAATCTGAGATTCTGCAGAATATTTCCAAGTTTGGCGGAAAAGGGATTTCCATTTAACTCAAGCTCATCCTCTAACTTCTGTGGAGAAATAGAAACAAGAAAATCTGATGCCCAAATCTGCATCCAGGCTCTCCTTTGCACCTCCTTCACTGCCCTCCTGAAAGTTCATTATGTAGATGGTGCTTGGAGCTCCAGAAACTGTGTGGGGATCACAATGCAGGCCTAGCATATGGTCTGTATGTGCTGTGAACTTGCAGTTTTGGCCTTCCTGGGTTCGAGATATCACTTCTGCAGCAGCTGGGCCACCTCTGTGGACTGAAGTGAGCAGCACTCTTGCATGTGTGTGTTGAGGGATGGAGGACCCATCCAAGCAGCCTGGATAGTACATGACTGGTAGGTTTTCTGAAGTCCACATGGAACCATTTCTTAATGCAAAACCAGACTGATAAACCAAGTGAGGATCTCAGAGTCAGGCTGTGGCCAGGTCAGCACAGGAGGGATCATGCTTCTGTAATATATATATGCTACAGCTCTGCCTACACTAGAAAAGTTTTTTGTTTCAGCAATACTGGCAGTGTCTCTGCACCTGAGCAAGAGTGCTTTTCTTGGCACAGCTCAAATCAGTTCAAGAGTCAAATAAGCTCTGCCGACAGGAGACTTTTTTTCCGGAATAACTACATACTCATTAAGGCTTTTGTTGGCAACTTTCTTCAGGCTCACAGCCAGTGTTACCATGATGCACCATCCCGCTGTGAAGTGGCAATTCAATCAAATCATAATGCCAAAGAGCCTGTTTTCCAAGGGGAAGAGCCAACTGTTTGGCTCTCTTCTTGTCATTAAGAAT
Source organism: Centrocercus urophasianus (assembly GCF_019232065.1). NCBI lineage: Eukaryota > Metazoa > Chordata > Aves > Galliformes > Phasianidae > Centrocercus > Centrocercus urophasianus. The sequence continues at coordinate 10,400,373 of NW_024884811.1, forward strand.
GAAATAATTTCTCTACGTATGTAAACTTTCTGGGACTGTACCGTACCACCTCCACTGAAAACGTGTTGCTTATCTCATGCTGATTTAAATCTGCTCTTCAGAAAGAATTTCTGCTGGGTGGAAACAAATGACCAAAGTGCAATGGAAGAAAGCAAGTGGGATCAAAGAAAGAACCAACAAGACATGCAACTTGGATATGTTAAATAACTAGCGAGTTATTTTATCTTAAAAATGGCAGCACAGTTCTCTGGGAATATTGCAGGTTTGGATTCACCTTAATGTTTTCTTTCAAACACACCTTCCTAAATTTTATGTGAAATTCAGAGAAAAATAAAAAGCATACATCTTCATATCATATAACGATTTGCTATGAGTACAAATAGGTATTTTGTGCTTTAAATGGAAGTTCTATAAATAAAACCAAGATGCATTGCTATGATGATGTACATCTTTTTAAAATAAGAGCTGTTTAGTGGCACAGATATTGTTCTTCATTTTTCCCAGGTTTTCATGAGTGATTTGTGGTTATAATAACAGTCAGTAACTATTTACTTTTGAAAAAATAATAAACAGATAAAGGATTTTCTGTTTCTCTTTTCATTTGTTTGTTTTGTGTGGAGAAGAAGAGTTTATTATATTGTACTCAGAACCAGTTTCATTGTAAAATGACATTGGCATCGATATCTGGAGATTGTTGGAGAAAAACAAAGCTTAGGAAAAGCAAGAATAAACATTTTGCAAGAGAAGATACAGTAGTTTTTACATTTTAAAAATGATTTCTCAGTTGTAAACACAAGTGTTTGAGAGCACTGTTCTCCAGTAGGACCAACTCCCTGATTTAGGCTTAAGCATATATATTGCAAATTTTACTCAAGTGTGAACCTTTAAAGGCATTTGGATATTTCTTCCATGATGAGATTGCTCTACATCCTACAGGCATGAGACACCACAAGCATCTCTGGAATTAGTGGAGAGTGTGTCTGCATGAAAATGCTTTCATTTCTGTGTCAATCTCCTGACTGCTGTGACTCAGCTCTCATTAGCTAAGTAAATCAGCAGAAGACATCACCATAGCTGAAATGTCTTCAGCACTTGGTCTGGAATAGTTTTCCCCTTTCTCAGCAAAAATTGAAGCTGTTTGGAAATGCTAAATTTGAGCATTCAAACTGACTGAGTTTCATATGGAAATATTTACCAGTGGCTCTGAGGACCTCAATCTAGCCAATGATTAACTCTTGGCTTTGCACTTTGCTTTCAGCACAAAGTGCAGCCTGTGTTTACCTTCAAATCATTCAGAGCAGTATGGTAAGGGACACTGCCTTCAGCATTTCTCTTTGCCAACAATGCAATAGATAGCAGAGTTGCACAAGGTAAACTTGCTCATCCACAGATTTAAGATCCCACCTGTGTTATTGCCCTTTCAGATAGAGAGTAAATTTTTAATTTTTTAAGGGTAAAACTGAGATCTTATTTAGGAATTTAAGTCAGCATACAAGTCCATATAAAGCTGGCCTACTCTTTGTTCCCTGTGCTTCAGAAGCAGTGGATGACATATTTGCCATTTCTTATAGATGTGGGCAAGACTCCTAATTATTTCACAACTTAGTGAAGTTACTTGTTGAGAGAGCACTCCATTTTCACTGCCTACTACACGCTGGGTATCTCAGTGTGCTTGAATTCACAGCAAAATGAACAGTGATAAATAATGCCAAAGAAACCCCTCAACAATGAAAATCTGCCTAAGTAAGATGAAGGAAAAACACATACACTGGCAGGAACGCTCTCTATAACTTCCTGAAGGGAGGTTGTAGTGAGCTGGGGGTCGGCCTCTTCTCTCGTGTCATTAGTGATAGGACCAGGGGGAATGGCTTCAAGCTACAGCAGGGGAGATTCAGGCTGGACATGAGGAAGTATTACTTTTCAGAAAGGGTGGTCAGGCACTGGAACGGACTGCCCAGGGAGGCGGTGGAGTCACTGATCCTGGGGGTGTTCAAGGAAAGGCTGGATGTTGTGTTGAGGGACATGGTTTAGTGGGAGCTATTGGGAATAGGTGAACGGTTGGACTGGGTGATCTTTTAGGTCTTTTCCAACCTTGGTGATTCTATGATTCTATGATTCTAATACTGAACAGAGAGATGCTACAGAGACCAAGGGGTCAGGCTAAATGAGGTCAATGGTGTGACCAGCTTGTGTGCATTAGTCCCAGGGCTATATACAACTTAACAAAGCTATGGCTGATCTGATCTAGCGGCACTGAGCCTTGTCTGGAGGGGCAGCTGGGACTAGAGCTCTGCAGGCATCCTCTCTGCTGAACACTGTAGAACTTGTAACTGTAAACACATGCATAATATCCATACAGCTGCAACCACAATATCACTTACTTTCTTGCTAGATCTCTCTGATTCTAAACCTGCATCAGTTGGAAAATATCTAGACATGCTCATCTAATTCATTTTGGTGTCTACTGGAGGGCAAGAGGAACTGCAGCTCAGAATTTTAGATTTCAAGGAGAACTAAGGAGATCACTTGTGGTTGTGTATGTTTCAGTTGTCTTAGATAAGCCAAGTAAATACCACCCAATGCTTTTAACTGATACATATACCCCTATATTCTTTATATTTCTGTGTAAAAATAGTATTAGTAGCTATGAAGAGATCGGAAATAGAGAACAAATATTATGAAGGTAACACTGATTTAATAATCTGATTTAATAGATAAACATACATCTTGAATGCAATTAATCTTTTCCCACATGATAATGAACTTTGGAAACAAGAGAATTTGTGAATTTTTTAGTTTTCTAAAACTTGGATGTATCTGGATCTTGGACAGGGTTTCTGAAAGTAATATTGGTTTTATCTTACACTGTTCTCCAAATACCTTCTAGCCCTTCATGTATTACCTCCATCCTTTGTTCTCCTAGGTGTGACAAACATGAAAGTAATCATTTGGTCAAACTTTAAAACAAAGTGACTCTGAGCATCGAAACAGGGATGAGATATCCCACTCTGGTGTAATGATTCTTTCATGATTATGGCTGATGTCTGAAGACTGATGTCTGCTTTCTGAAAACACTTAGCAATAATAGGAGTATCTTTTTACCCTAGTATGAATGAATGATAACAAAGAATATCTAGAGGAACACTAAAAATACCAAAATCAGTGCACATGTTTTAGAAAAGATATGGCAAACTGCAAGCTAGTTACTCCATCTTGGTGGCTGTGGTTCCTGAGGTAGTTGGCAGAGAACAAGAACCACAGAGTCACAACAACAACAAAATGATCAGTAACAACAAAACGGCCAGTGACTCAGAGAAACGATGCAACCTATCCCTTCCTCTCCGCTGAGGACTGAGACCAGATATTCATCCCAGGAGGAATGAAGAGTCTGAAAGTTCTTGGATGATATGCAATTCCGACTTCCTTCCGTCCTGTCTGGAACTTAAATAAAAGATCCAGATTCCTATCTTAAACCCTTACTGAGGAAGGAAGAACTGTGTTAAAACTCTGTGCATTCAGAGCGTGAGTAATTGCGGATATGACAACTGAAATTGGAATTTCATTCATTTGTGAAATGTTTTAACTGAATCGATCTTCAACAGATCAGTCAATTCCTATGGCAGGTTAAAGGACACTCCAACTGCATGAAGCAAATGCTAAGCCACTGCTTCATTCAGACCACACTGCTGTTCCACCACAGCTGGGATGGGCAGCCAAGAAGGCGTCTGAACAAATGCTAATCAGATGTCAGTGTATTGGAAAAACTAAAAAAAGACCCCATCAAGAAGTCTCAGTGCTTCTCTTCCAGCAAGCAGTCTCCATTGTTGATTTCAAAGAGTGGGAGAAGAGCTTGCTGCTTGTACAGGGGCATTAATCTGTTAGCACTGAGTTTTAGAGTGAGAAGAGGGAAAGTATGTTTTTATGGTTTGAGGGTGAATATGCTTAGAGAACAAAATTGGATAGGAAGCATTGTAGTTTTCTTAATAAAACATCTGTGGGGCTTTTTAACATTTTTGTCTGCAGTGAGAATTTCCAGAAAGGAAAAGCTTTTTTCTTGCTCAGGTTGTGGAATACTGAGGCATTTGGGAGGGAATATGTCTGAATCAGTAACAGAAGCAATAGATTGCTTTCAAGACCTGGAAGTCCAGAAGATGAAATATCATACCCAGAATAACCTTTTAATCTGAAATTTCTCAGAATTTCCTCCTGTGAAAAGTCCCCAAATCACTCTTGGCTGAGTTTACAGATGAGGACAAATTAACAGGAACTCTGAGAGAACAGGATTGTGCTTTTTGTAAACATGACCATAGAGAAAATTTTACAGAGCCTTTTGCAATTTTTAGACTACTGGAAAATGTACAAATGAGCATTTTAAGAATTTAAAAAAAAAAAAATCTACAGGTAATCCAGAAGTTAAATACTCCCAAAGTAGAACAGAATGTTATTTAAGACCCAGTGTGATGTTGTATAACATAGATTGTCCTTCATACTGTATCACATGTAACTTCTGTTGGTATATTCTACGCAGTATTTTGTGCTAGCAGAAGTACTGAAGGAAAGTAATCGTGTCCCTCATTCAAAGCAAAATACTAAGCACCAAATACAATAAATCTTCAGATGCTAACAGGATTTGGACATGTAGCCTTAATTGTGAGATTCTGCTCTAAATATTACAGCAAATTTTTCAGAAAGATATTACTTTATGAGATACAAACCAAAAATATTCAGCTTCGAGAATTTTTGTAACGAGCTTAAATAACTATTGCATTACTTGTGATCTTGAAAGCCATCTCTTGACCAGCAGATCTAACTATCCATTAGTGATCTTCCTTGTGTGGGTTCTGTGGGAGATACTCCAATTTTGCCTTTTATCACGTTATTCCTACAGTCGCTTGAAGGAAAAACAACCTAAACCTTCCAAACACTGATTTGACCTTAAATTTCTTTGTTGCCCTTCTGTAGTCCATTTTTGCAAAATTAAGATATTATGCAAGGGTCACTGGTTTAGGAGTGTACCACACGTCCACAGAGACAAAAATAAAAGTAGAATAGCTGGAAACAGTGGAGTAGATTAAGGATTGATATCTTAGAAGCGTGAAGCTGCCCTGGTAACTATGCTGACGGCTCCCAACTTGTTAATGAGTGTAATATATACATCGTGTTTCTGCAAAGAGAATATGGGCTCTCCACAACTTCATTAATATATGAATAGAAGAAATTGGCACAGCACCCTGAGAAAAAAATTTGGCCATGCTTATGAGTATTTGTTGAAAGCATTCACGATTTTTTGTAATTACTCCTGTATCTCCACATATTCCATCTTCTCTTAAAAAGACACTGACACAAAATGTTCAAGGTTGTCTTCATAAACTTTTGAACCTCCTTGGCTAAAAAGGAACACAATCACATTGTGATTAAAAACAGTTTTTAAGAATTTTTGGAATCGTTTATCAGAGTAGCAGATTCAGTAAGAAGGAACAACAACTTGTCATTGGTGCTTTGGAAAGAACCAAACCCAGTTCAAACCCGTGAGTATTTGTGAGACCTCCAATACGATACCCAAGGAGTGTGATTAATGTCGTGTGCCTGTTTATTTTTCCCTTGAGAACCTGAAAGGGTAAAAAAAAGATCACAACTAAACAAAAGCATATCAATAACAGGAAACTGTTGGTGAGAAATACCCCGATCTTCCTGTAAATTCACGTCACCACATTCCCCAGGGACAAAGGTGCGTGAACAGCATGGTAAATAATTATGATTTAATATGAGGCCTTGCAATGCTGTTTACAGTTGAACAACAAAAAGGAATTGTTTCTCAAGGCGCAAAATAAGCAAATAATAGAAACACATATCAATATAATCAGGAAATGATGATGTTATGTCTGGGTCAGCTGCTGAAAACAGATTGCAATCTATCAAAGTATCAACCTGATATCTCTGTGCAGCCCACAGAGAAACATCAGTGATACGAGATTGTCTTCCCTCTTCTGCATGCCAGCCATGCCACTTCGATCAAATTATGGAAATGCAAAGGTCTGAGTTCTTGCAGAAGAATCTCTATAGCCATTTCCTGATGTTTAGGGAATTCGACACTTGCATTTGTTGAAAGTATCTGAAAGGATTTCTGGTATTTTACATTACAAAACTGAAAAAAAAACACTGGGGGAGGAAAGAAAGGAAGGAATAGTAACAGCTGCTCTCTTTCAGGAAGATAATGTTGTTGCATCTAGCCAGGAAATCAGTAGTAATAAAAGAAAATCTCCTTGCAGGAATATTGCAGTGAACTTCAACAGAGAATACTGAAGTAGATAAGTGCCTCATTAAAACACATTTTAATGAGAAATATAAAGAACGCACAGTATGTCAGTTTGCAGCAATTTCCCCCCATATAAACATTTCTTAGGAATGATAAGAAAAATCAGCTATGTAAAAGCCAAACAGAATAATATATCTTGAGCAGAGGACCAAGATTTAGAGTTGAAAACATAAAGCATTTACAATTCATTCAGTCCTTAGCAACAGGCAACTAATACCAGACTATGACTGTTAGATTTTGAAGTTAAGCAGGGTGAGGTCAGGTCAAAATCTGTATGCGAAAACACCAATAATTTTTTTTGGTGCTGTCTGAAATAGCACAAGTGACAGGGGAAGGTCTGTCCTCCAACATTCAGGAGTGAAATAAAGGATCAATAGCCAAGCACCAGCTTCTTGGACTTACAGACATTCTGTAAAAGCCCTAAGAACTAACATTTGAAGAATTCTACGAATGTATTTAGAACAGCCTGGGCTAAAAAGGACCAAAATGATAATGTAGTTATATATTTTGTCTCTATCCATGCTATTATCTTCAAAAGTGCTTTGCCTCTTAGCACCTATGTAAGCGTCAGCTCCGCCTAAATGAATCTGTGTATGTATGCACAACTGCAAAGAGTAGGATGCTAGGAAACAAGCAGCAGGCTCTGTGCAGCTGCCCTGAATCGCAGCATTTTCTTAATCGTTCTCACTGCAGATTGAAGCTGATGTTGATTTTGTTTGGCTTGTGCCTGCTTGCCATCCCAAACAGACAATTTTTACGCTGTTGTCAGAATAACGCCAATCATCTTCACAGATGCTTACGTTTTTATCTTTGCTCTGCCTTGCACTTCTCTGAGAGGACACTGCCAGCAACAACCAGATTTTTCTGAAAGTGCATAAGGGAACAATGAACAATAGGAGCTGTTTTATTCTGTTGAGATAAACAAGGGCAGCTCACACTGTCATCAAGATGCACATTGGTGGCTGCTAGGCTGCAGATGAGTTTGGGGATTTGATATAGCACTGGAGTGGGCTGTAGATGCACCATTTGTTTAAAAAAGGCACTGCCAGGGCTGGATGGAGCTATCTGTATGAAGTTGGCTTTAAGCAGCTTCAGAGTGAAAATAAGGAGATAATTTCTTTATTTTTAGAAAATTTGAGACATACAATTTAAAAAGTTTCCAAATTAAACATTTCAAATGTTCTTTTCATTTTCAAATGTTCTTGGAAATGACACTTCGAGACACATCTGCATTTTCCAAATACTGGACTTAGAAAAGGATATTGGTTTAAAAGAAATTAAACCTGGATGGCAGATGAGCTGCCTTTCTCTCTAATGAAAGCAGGATGCTTAGAAAGTATTGTAGGGTCAACAAAAAACATCTCTATCATCTCCAAAGCTCAGATGCTTTTATCTTCTCCCTCCCCAGCTGCCTTCCTGTGTGCTTCCAGACCCAGTTGTGGGGTTTGGTAGAGGACACGGCTGGATAAGAGAAGAAGGAGAGGAAGGGAAGTGCTTTCCATAGCTGGATGGAAAGGGGAGGTGGTGCCAGCTACAGAGTTGTTATTTTTGGTTTTTGAATTTTTAAAGGTATTCTTCCAGTTGATTATTGATTGTGATCAAAACCCAAAGCTAAAAGGCATGCTTAATGCCAAGTTCACCTAAATGCAATTAGAAGAGTGTTGAAGTTGACTCTTATCCTTCCTGTCTTTGAGAAAAAAAAAAAAAAATCAGCACTGCTGTGGAAAATGAAATGGGCACACTTTTCTGCTCAGTGTCTAAGTGAAATTCTTCAACAACCTTATGCCCATAAGCAGGTGAAGTTTTTTTCACCATGCTTGCACTTCTTTTTTTCAAGGCAGACTCAAAATATTTTGCCTTTTTTTTTTTTTTTTAAATTTATCCCCCTAAATGTAATCTGAGATAGTTCGTGCTATATGGGTGTGTTTAGCTTGGAGAAAAGAAGGTTGCAGGTAGACCTCACTAGATGATCATTGTGATCCTTTTCAACCCAAACCATTCTATGGTTGTTTGACTCTATGATTCATTGATCTGTGATTCTATTCCACAAGCATTTTTTGAAGGGACAAATATATTAATGCCAACTACTTCACTGACTGTTTATAGAATTTTTCAGAAAATCAGTAACAAGGGAAGACTATTTCATCCTAAGCTTTATTCTCCAGCATTGTAAGAACAATATGACTGTCTTGCATGCTTCCCATGAATTTCCTAATACACTTAATGAACATCACCTTGGTATTGAAACGGTCCTGAGAATTAGAAAGCTCTCCATATATTTTATGATTTACATCTGTAGAAGCCAAGATGAGTAGAAGAGGGAATGAGTCATCAGAAAAATTAGAAATTAATCATGTAGATGTTGGCAAATTAATGGTATATAATACCTTAAGATTTTGATCTTTTACCAAGTGTGCTATGTAACTTCAAGTAACTGGAACATACCAAAACATACCAACTGCAACTTTGGAACATACCAAAATATTTTCAGACAAATGTGGTGAAACACACCAACTTGCTGTGGCTGTATCTCAACAATATGCAAATTTGTAAAAATTACTGACAAAATATTGTATTTTGGTACCCCTTCTTTACGTTACCCTTACTGTTGTTTTTAACATGATTTAGTAGTACAAGAAAAAATAATAATAACCCCAGCACACTAAATTTTCCAATTAGCTCCTTGGATAAAACCTTTCTCACCATGGTAACATGTGGCAACACCAACTCAGATGCTTGGATGGCATAAATCAGCAATGCTGCATTCAGTGAAGCAGAAGAAAAGCAATTTCTATCTCAGCTGGGTTTGGCATACTCTTAGTCTGATGCACAAGTTCTCCATGGAAAAACAAATGACTGTTGTGTTCAGATTTTAATGATTAATTTATTCACTCTTACTCATGAGCCTTAATGGTCTCCAGAGCATCCCCATTCAATCCTCCAAAGTCTTATTTGCCAGATATTGCTTTGGTGGCTGCCACATCAGAGCTGGCACGTGCCTGTCCTTACTAGCTGATTACCAGTTACCCTTTGATTTTACAAGCAGAAACAACAGATGACTTTGTGATTTCTTTGGCAAATTATGACCTTTCACTACAAGTTTTTTCCACTGAAAATTAACATATGAGAGAAATGTTGAACAGCCAAAATACCATAATTGCTTAGTCTGGCCATCCAAACCATCAGCAGCAAGGGGATATTAAGTTTCAAGACGTCAAGCCCATTGGTTTAGATGTGTGCACTCATAACTCCATTCTCTCAGCAGGTGAACAGGCTGCCTGGGTTTTGAAAACAACTCACCACACAGCAGTTCGTTTTGGAGCTGGAAGGATATGCAAGATGCTCAACACTTAGGGGAAAAAGTACTGGAAATGCTAAGGAAATTACCATCAGGTCCTAGGTGGTGGTGCTGACAGAGGAGATGAACAGTAGAGTAAGTACATTTCCCCCTTTATTTCTCTTTTCTCTTGAGAAATATTACACAGATGTGGAACTATCTTATAAGGAGGATTATATATCAGAGAAATAAATGCTCTCAGTGAGTCTATTTTTGAAATCACAGCACACTTGGAGAACTGTTGCAAAATACAGCCCCCAAATACTAGCAAAAGCCCCTTTTGGCTATCAAATGGAGGACTAAAACTACCTTAGTGAGTAAAACGAAATGATAAGAACATTTTTACAACTGATGGATTCTGGTCTAAGCAGCAGATATCTGTGAAGTCAAAAAGCCTTGGATCACTACTATCCAATAGAATTCCCTTTCCTAATTCTAATTATTTTCATTGAATCACATGTTTGTTTGTTTATTTTTTAAATCCCCCACATTATAGTTGAGGAAAAAATGACTGTCTGCAACAAAACACAATTCAAATGTCACCTACAAATGACTAATTCTGTTTGGTTTTTTTTGAATATGAAAAACTGCACTCATACAAAGGAATGGAACTAGTTGCTTTTTTCAAAATTCTCCAATCTTTAAGAGCTACAAAGATCTCTCTCTGGGTCTATCAAGCATTTTTTTTTCTGAGCATCAATTTTATAGTCCTGATGTGGAGTCAGAAGCGGGTAGGAAAAAATTATGCAGACCGGTAAAATACAGAGCAGTGGTGGGAGGACGGAGGAGAGGGGAGATACTGCTCCCACTGTCAGCAGTTTTCAAAGGCTGGAATTTGACTGGATTCAGTGGTGCCACACGAGAATGAGTGAGGAGGGAGTCAGGAAGTCTCCATAGGCCAGCTGTTCCTTTGGAAACACCCACACAACAAGGCAGACTTGAGATGTCCTTGCAGGGATCGTGTTAGATTTGGCTGAACTCTGCCACCATTAATGGGAAAACAGGGACTAATACTGGGAAAGCAAACTCTTTTCTAGTTTTGAGACATTCTGGTTGATGTCTGCCTCAAAGAAGTCTCACTGACAGCACAAAATTAACCCTGCCAGAAGAAGCAACATTATCTCCAGAAAATTGCACAGCTGTGTGCTCTGAACACAGACCTGAGCAGAATGCAATGGAGATGCATGTCTATTTTCCTAGTATTCTGGGTAAAAAAAGTAACGAAGCCAAAATAAACCAGACATGCTGTGCCTAAAAATTAAAGTATTTGAAGAAGAAGCATAACTGGAATAAGTTACAGTGAAAAGTATTCTCCTACACAAAGAATACCACTATAGATCCTCAGAAAACAATATTTTATGGAGATTTTAAAGGACACTATCCCTGCTTTTGAAGAGGGAAAAAGCTGCTGCTAGGAACTCTGGGGTCTGGCTATGAAGCAATTATAAGCTCTCTGGATCACCTAAGCTTTACAGAAAATACTAAGGGACAGTAGAAATAAATGATTGGTGAAGTCTCTTCTGTAATTCATTCTCTTCTTTCTTTTTTGGTGTGTGTATCTCAGCCACACATATGCCCTGTGCCTACAAGGCAGACAGGACCATAGGTACAAGAAAGGAAGGAATTCTTTCCTATTTGCTCTTTTTCACTTTATGCATTTCTTAAAAAGTTATTTTGCTTTTCCCTGTCTGTCAACAATCTTCTCTTTGTTCTTGTATCTATCCTCTACAATCCTTTCCAGACCTTCCTGGCTCTTAATAGATGTTGGACTGACCACCATCACCCAGGCTATCTCCCTTCGTGAAACATCTCATCTCTGGTTTCTTCAGACTCCTGCAGTGTCTCAGGGACTGGACATAAATTTAAAGCTGCCTCAATGCAGATCAGGGTGCAATTCTGGCAGTAACTTTTCTGACCCTGTTTCTGCTCTCACCAGGAACTCAGGTCCACTCCAGACCTAGGCCTCTGCAGTCCAGAGTGATGGTGGGTCTCCAGGCCTAACTGCTGCATCTGCTACCATATCAGTAGGCTGCTCTGGCTGGAAAGATCATTTGTAGCGCTCACTGTGTCATGGCAAATTTAGATTACTCATTTAAAACAAGAGCACAAGTTTTACTTATGCTGATAATACTGCTGGAGAGTTGAGTACAGTAGGAAAGTGTGGGAAAGTCTTCTCAGATGAGAACTATAATTCTTAAACTACAGAAGAAAAAAGAAACCCCCACCTTAATAGAATACTGAAGGACTAGTTGAAGAATAGCAGGACCACATAGATCTGAAAAGACCATGAAAAATGGAAGGAGAATATAAATCTCATAATATTTGGTATGTACTTTCCACTTAATGGTAATGCAAATATGTCCTACAACCATCTCTGATCAGCCAGAACTTGAACTCATATTTCTTTTTGCATTAGCAGTCCTTTGATGAACAAAGATGAATGATTTGGCTATGGCAGCTATTCTTCTAGTTGAATAGTAGCAAGGGAACAAGATTTCATCAGTGGTCAGTCTAAAGCAGATGCACAGAAATAGCATGTGATCAGACACAGCTGAATGACACACAGAGCAACAGAGTTATCAGCGTGGGGAGCAGATGCAGCTCCTGTCTGAATAGCAGGGAGGGCATGTAGTAGTTGCAGAACTACATGCACTGACACTGGGGTGGCCAACTATTAGGTTTGTGGACTGCTTATTCAGAAGATAGGGAAGAGAGAAAGAGTCCAGTAAATCCCATATGAATCTACAGGTATACTACCTATAGCACTAAAATGGAGTGTGTATCACTGACATACACCAGATTGGAAAATCTTTGTTTGTCCAAAAGCATAGCTCATAGCTCATAGCTAGTTTGAGAGTATGATTTTCTCTCTCTTTCAGCTCCCACAGGAACACCCAGACCACTAAAACATTCCTCAGTAGTAACAGTGCAGAGTAACTGGCTCCAATTCAGTGGGTTTGGACATTGGAGTGGGATACAATAACCAGGCTGGTTCCAAAATGTAATCTCAGAGTTGAAATACCACACACCAGAACAAAGTGTTCATACCAGGTTTATTAGGGCAGTGAGGGATCTGCCAGATAGGATGAGTCAAACATGCCTAAAGTGTTAAGAGGTAGCTTTAAACAGTTGTTCTCCTTCTTAAGGAAACTGGGGGATTAAAAATCAAATCAGTTGTGTTATTCCTTCTGTAAGAAACTGATCTAGTTGGGAAACACTGGGACACATGTTTGGATGACTAGCCGGCTGCAGAAGGACTTGTTCATCCATTCTGCTAAAACTCCAGCTGTGAGGAAGCAGCATTTGCTGGTGAGCATGTCACTCCAAGACCTGCCATATTTCCATGTTTTTATGAGTACTACATTTGAATTTTCTGGATGCTGGTTATACATCACAGAGTTCGTAGCATCTACTTCATCAGGAGTGCTAGTTTTTATTTTCTTTTTGATTTTTTCTTTTGTTTTTCCTTCTCAGCCAAAGTCCCTGATGTACTTTCCCAGGTCTTCTCTTCCAATGCAGTGCCGCCAAGCACCTCAGCACAAAACTACCATGTGCAGTCTTCAAGCGTTCTCTTCCATGCTCACAACCTGCACAACATATATAAAAATTAACCATTTTTATCATTGTGGAAACATATTCCCAATATATTCAAAATACAGATGCAGCTTTATTGTCCATGCTACAACTCAGCTCACTACACCTCATTTCAGCCTATTTCACTACTTCATTATCTCATCAGACTTATTTCCTATGCCATTGGTCTGCAATGGTTTCCAAACTGCCTACCAACATTTCAGCAACTAAGGCAAATAAGTGATGATGAAGTGAAAGAAGAGAGCTGGCAAAAAATTCCTCAAGAAAAAACTGCCAGGCAACATGTTTAGATACAGCAGAATTCAAACAATACAGTTTTGAAATGCATGTGAAATAAATTATACCTAAATGTTAAGGAATAAAGAGGCACAACTACACGCATAATGAATTGTGTATGCTCCAGGTTGCTGGAACAAAGCTGGTAAGTCCTACTTTGGAAGGAGGCCAGCACCAGTCACTGCGTGCTACACACATCCAGTGTGGGAAGCATGGCACAAATCTGGCAGTTCTATCAGGCTCTGGCATTGAGAGGCAGCTGTCAGGCAGCACACAGAGGGAAAGGTGGAGTCTCTGGGTGCTGACAGCCATCTCATGTGCCAGCTGTTGCAGTTGTCTCCTCCTTTGCCATGTTTGAGGCAAATGAACCACCACTAAATTTGACAGACTTGTCCATAGAGTAACACAAAGATAGACCTTCCAAAGGCGAAGAGGGAGTTGTGAGATAGAGCCTTTCTGCAACCAGGTCTGGTCTGTTGTGTACCATTCTGCTCACTCATGTTTCAGAAAGATATCTTCAAATTAGAAGAGGAGCAGAGAAGGCTGAAAAGAACAGTGAGGATATGGATAGCCTGATTTTTGTGAGGAGGCCAGGTGAGCTACACTTGGTCAGCCAGGCAGAGAGAGAAAATACTGCTCTCTACAAATACAGTGAGGAAAAAGCTCAACACCCAGAAGCTGTTGATTATTTTGGTTAAAAAGTAGTGTTGGCACAAATGAGTTATCAGTCCATAAGGAACTTTAGCTGAAAATCAGAACTTTCCAAATCAATAGGATAAAGATGTTTAGGGACAGTTTTTCAAAGGGGGAAGTGGGGAGGGACAAGGATGAGACGAAGCCGTATGAATGTTTTTAAGACAAAGCTCAGTAAATGAAAAACAGAGATTATTACATGAGGTAATGTCTGCAGTAGCTGTGAGTGGGATTTAATGATTCAGGTGGTCCCTTCCATCCCATGTTGTTAAGAGCCCACAGCCAACATTATTCTGTACCCACAGCCAACAGAAAAAAAAAGAGTGGCTCTCATTTCTTCTAATACAAATGTTTTAAAAAGAGCAAAGCAATCAAAATCATGAGGACTGTGAAAATACCTACCATGAGCCAGAGATAATTTAGCAAGCCCAGCAGCACTTGTGTAAGACTGATGCTAGACAGGAATCCAATACAGATGTAAAAGCTACTTTCAACAGAGGATATTGATTTACAGGAAGTGACAGCTTTCTGCATAGCAGTGGTGTGAACTTACTACAGCTGCAATTTGATAGGTAATTTCAAAAGAAAAGCTGTATAAAATGCATTTGCAAATGTATCTTTTAAAATAGGCAAAAGGATATTTTTGAGAGTCAATATAAGAGCAAGATATCTCTACATACATTGCTCACTTTTAATGATGTTAAAAGCAGCACATGCAAAGGTATCAGAAGCTCAGCCAGGATAACAACAGTGACAACAAAGGCAGGATTTACTTGGTGAATGAAAGATATCTTACCACTATTGGAAAAATCAGGATTGTTTGCACAGCAAATGGGAAAAGCAGGTGAGTATGGATGAGCATAAACAATTCTCCTAGAAAGTAAGAGTCTACCAGGTGTCTGAGTTACAAAAAACAATCAGTAGCAAAGAGTTACTGATCAAAAGCAAGTGCATAAAAAGCCAGCAAAAGCCAAAAAGATGAATAAAACCATTGAAGCAAAGTGCATTAGAAAAATAAAACTCAAAAGATGAGCAGTATGAAAATGTCTTAATTTCAGTACTTGCAAATGGGCTGTTGCAGTGTTTGATACCTATGTAGACATCTTATCAGCCATGCCGTAAAATGAGGTTATTATATTTTCACTAAAACCTAAGAACTTAATTTCCTCAGAAGTCCTGAGCGAGTCCTTGCGCTGCTGCCCTGTGAAGGTGCCTAGCAGAATGCCTAGGCCTTTACCCCATGGATAACTTCAGTCAGAAGACACAAGATCTGGCCCCCTAGATGGCTGTGATTTTCCTCCTGCCATGGTAACACTGGGGATCTGCTTTGGGCTGACCACATGAACAGCACAGGGAGGACTACCATTCAGAAGTTCCTTCTCAGTGGCACGCCAAAACTGTGTAGGAAAACGGCACTTCTACCTACCAATGCCATCTCACTTATTCCTCCTTCAGGTCTTCCAACAGCCAAGCCTCTTCCTCTCCGTCGCATCTGTAGCCTCCTGTGCTGAGTCCCTCAGACTGCCACTCTGATTGAAAAATTGAAAAATTTTTGTCTCTTAGACGATCTATTCCTCAATGCAAATTTAAATCTCTCTAATAGAGCTCATAAAAAATAAGGAGAGGAGTAAGAGCTGAGCAGTCACTCTGCAATGTCCCTTGAAGGGGCAAGGACCGTAAGGAGAATACATGAAGAAAGCCAGCAAATCATGGTTTAGGAAAAGGACCACCAAGGTGAAGAAAGACCAAGATCAGCCTCCACCTTTGTACAGAGCAGATTGCCTTGCCTTGCTTCAAGCAATCCATTAGAAAAAATAAACCTTAATTCTGAGATACTGAGTGTTGCCTGTTCTGGGTACACACAGAAATTTCTCTTTCAGATACCAAAACCAGAATTTTCAACATTGCTGAAGTGGTTTAGGAGCATGTATGGACTAGAACCCCACAGTAACTTATGTTTCCAACTCACCTATGCACCACTTCAAAACAAATCTTTATTGCAAATAATTAACCTGATCTTCAAGGTAAATAAGAATTCAGTTGTCCAGCTGGAAAACATACATGATCTAGCCTTGAAGGATTCAATGATGAATCACAAGAGCACCGATTTTGTAGAGTGGAGCTCTGGTTATTTAAATTGACAGAACAGAAATCTAAAATATATTATACTTTATTTTGAATGGTGACATTAAATATCATTTTTGAATATCATATTTTGAAGAAAATAAAGTCCTTATTAATTATTTTTAAAATTTACTTGGGTTGCTAAATGAATCACTGGAAACCTGGAATTCAGAATTTGAATACCTTTTGATTCCACTTGAACGGAATGACCTCTTCATTTTTCCCAGAAACTGTACTTTAAAAATATTTTCATCTGTAGGGCACTATTTACTTTAAAAAATTGTTGCAGAATTAAGATTATTTTGCAGGCTCAGGACTCCCTCTAGTGTCCTTACAGACAGACTCTGTGGGAATCTCGTTCATGGACTGTTGAGCGTTTCATGTTTGTTTTTGATGACTACAGAGCATACATCAACAATTTCTTATTCGCGTCTCAGATGCATAAACGTGCTCACTATGTTAGGTATTCACTCAGAAGATCCAAGCTAAATCTTTGTCATCGGCTACAGCGTAAACTTAAAATTACAATTGAAATGTGTCATTTTAATGAAATAAATGTTCATTTACCACTGCTTTGCCCAAATGCTGTCAATTTCTTCTATATAGTTGGAGATCTTTATGTTATTAGCATATGAAGTGTCTTGACTGACTGTAGCCAGTGTTTGGTCTTTTCCTCTGAGTTATCAATACACCTCTTTTGAGTGTTACTCACGCTCTACAGGGATTTCACTAAAACTTAACCCCACCCTGAAAAGTCTGATATAAGCTTTTTGAAAACATGTGGATAGTTCTGGCTTTTGAAATTTGTTGAAAGTATATAGGAACCCTATATACAGCAGCAATTTTTAAAGAGTCACAGCAGCAATTTTTAGAGAGGATTGTCTGAAAAGTGAATAGAAACTAAGTTCTTAAGTTGTTTCTGGTACAGAATGAAATTCTTTTTTTGTTTCTAAAACCTTTATTCAACCAAATTCAATAGAAAAAAAACAAAAACAAAAAACCTGATGCATAGAGCATTCCAGAGTTCACTAATATCATGCATTTTGCTTTGTCACGTGCCAGTAAGCAGATCTTCATTATTAATAGGAAAGAGTCTGTTAACCAGCCGGACAATTTTTCACATTTTCACTGAATTACTCAGAACAGGTCAAGACTGCTAGGTATTCAACTGGCTTAGAGAAATAATCCTACAGAGGATAAAGAAAGAACAGAAAACAGAACATTTTACAGACTGGAATTCTGTCTGTCTGACCACATAACCAGCATTTTTGTTTAGGGAACAAGTCCTGCCATGCTTTGAGGACACAATAAATCCTTGAGTAATAAATGACAAGGATGATTTAAAAAAAAACAACAAAAACCACAACAAACTGAACAAAAAACAAATCTCCTTGGAAATCAAAGAAAAATTCAGCTTTACATTTCTTAAAAAATCTAACTCTTGCTGAAAGCAAGTAGGACTCAGATTTGGGAATTTCTGGATGATTGTGAAACTGTAGCATAAAGATATAGACTACTTAGACTCCTGTCAAAATGTGATCTATCTTCTCTTGTCAGAAGTCTATTCACATTGGTTTTGCATGACCATAAAGACACTTATCTGAATCACAGCATCACAGGAGAGTGGAAATTGGAAGGCATCTCTGGAGATTACCTTATCAAATTATTCTTCTTAATTGAGGGTTGCAGCAGGTTGTTCAGGTCTGTGTCCTGTCAAATTTTAAATATCAACAAGGACAGAGCCTCTCCGGGCAATCTGTTCCAGCACTTGGCCACCCTCAGTGTGAGAAAGTTTTCTGTGTTTAAATGGAATTCCCAGTATTTTGGTTTGTTCACAATGCCTCATCCTTTCTCTGGATATTGGCTCTCTCTTCCGCAGACACTCCCATTATTTGTTTATACTCATCGATGAGATTCCCTCTGAGCCCTCTCTTCCCCAGGCTGAATAACACAGCTTTGACAGTCACTTCTCACATGTCACAGTAGATTGCCTTTCTTTGACTGAGAAGCAATTTCAAAATGTGTATAGTAAAAATATTTTACTTAAGGAAAACACTCAGTGACTGCTGAGTTACTCAATATAATTACAAATAAAATATTGACTGATTACATCTTTTAGGCTATATGAGTGTAGCTGCCAGGTAGAATAGATTTTAAGATTTACATACCTTAAAATAAACATAAGATAACATACTGCATCCTGTAACATGAATCACAAAGTGTTTAAAAATAATGTCTTGTTCTACACTTCCGTATATACGAGAAACTCCCATTTGCCTGCCTCCTGTCTTTTAACCAGATATCTTTCTCAACTCTACCTTTCTTCTAACATGGTTAGAGAAAGAAAATATTCCTAATTGAGGATACGTTGAGTTGTACTTGTGCAAAGGCAACTTTTTCCCAACGCTTTCCCTCAGCAGCAAAGTTTCACTGCCACCTGAAGGTCTGCTTTTTCAGTCTCAGATTTATATGGCAAGTTATTCCATACTGAGTCATTTCTTTGCCCCTCTTGTTCACATCCTAGATTCTCCTGATACTTTTCTACAACTCCTTCTCTAGGTTTGCACAAGCCTCCTTAGAGTGCTGACCTGAAGAGAATGAAGTTTATCAGGTCTCTGCCTTTGAGATCCTGAATAAAGCTGTTCAGCAGTATCTGAGTGAAGATCACTCCCTGTGATTCAGCGCTAGACATGGCTCTCCACACTACGTACATTCTTTCAAAAATATGAAGACAGAAAAGCTTGCCAGAAGTTGCTAAGGAAAATCTAAATGATTTTCTAAATAGGCTAAATCATGGTTACAAACCTCAAAGGAAGAGAAGAACCAGACAGCTGACCCAGAAAAGATTTTTATTCCATCACAATTTTTTTTTATTTCTGCTGCTATCAAATATTATCCACGTTACTTGTTCTGCTCATTTAGTGTAAGTTTACAGCTCTAGAATTCCAGTTCCAAGTGTAAGGGGAGTAACAAGTTAAAAAAATAACTGACCTGTTGAGACACATTAAGAAGCGTCCGCCAGTTGATCATATCAGAGAAAATTTTATGACTGCAAGGCAAATCTTGGCATGGATAATGTATGTGACTGAGGGTATGTCTGCATATTTGAACTATGATGAGTGGTTCATGCATGAGTTGTTCAAGCATGCTCTTAAAAAAAAAAACAAAAAAACCCAGAAACCTTGTGCTTTCAAGTACGGAGACTGATAAGACAAAAAAGCAGAAATCCCTTTGTTTAGTTTAGGTTCTGTACAGGTTATACACCACCTCACTGTGTGCTCCTAATATTTCCTCTATCTACTACATATTTATTCTAAAAGAAAACATGTTTTACATCCTCATGCAAAGTACTTTTTGTGCAAGAATTATCACTATAGATACAGACTGTATTTGGTTAAAAAAATTATCAAGAAAGTAATAGATAAAAAGACATTTTATTTTACAACTACAAACAGCAATGGCATTTAAAAGTCAGAAGTAGAACATATGTAGAGTACTGAAACCTCATTCTACTCTCTAAAGAGAATTTAAAGGCACTACGATGTGCTGTTTACTTTCTGTTGTATGTCCATTCCAGAATCCTATTGGGCAAAGAAACTGATGGAGGGGACTGGAGCACCAATCTTACGAGCAGCAGCTGAGGGAACTGGTATTGTTTAGCTTGGAGGGGACTCATGGAAAACCATATTGCTCTCTACAACTACCTGAAACGAGGTTTGGCAACCTGGGGATTGGCCTTTTTTCACAGATAACTTGTGATAGGACTACAGGTAACAGTCTGAAGCTGCACCAGCGGTGGTTCAGGTTGGATATTAGGAAAAATCTCTTTTAAGAAAGAGTGGTAACACATTGGAGCAAGCTGCCCAGGGAAGTGGAGGAGTCACCGTCCCTAGAGATGTTCAGGGAACGTGTAGATGTGAAACTGAGGGACATGGTTAGTGAGCATGATGGTGACGGGTTGACTTGATCTTGGAGGTCTTTTCCAACCTTAACTATTCTGTCATTTACGTCTGCAGACAACATCGCATTCGGGAGTGCAGACCGCCCGTGGCTTCTTCCAGCTGGAGTGACACGGCGATACAGCAGGATGTGAAAACGGTGAGCAGCTGCCGAAGGCGGGAAGACCTGCGTGGTGCCTCTGTGCGCGCTCAGCCGGGGCAGCCCAGGCCCAGCCGAGGGCCGGGCACGCAGGACGGGAAGGCTTGCGATGTGTCCCAGGCACGAGCTGGGGAAGAAAAGTACCGAAATAAATGTCAGGGCGCCTCTAGCTCCGAAACACGGCACATTTCGGAACACGCGGGGTACGGTCCGGCTCTCCGACTCGGCAGCTCCGGCCCCGGCCACAGCCACCGAGAAGGCCGGGCCAGGCTGTGCCGGCGCGGAGCCGCCCCCCTCACGGCGCTGCGAGCGGGGAGGCGGGACGGGGTGAAGCGGCGATCGCTGAGGGGAGGGCGGGGAGCTCCGCGGCGGGACCCCGGCTCCCCAAGGCCTCGCCCCCCTCTTGGGAGGCGGCATGGCGGGCGGGCTCCGCGCCTCGCTGTTAGCAGTGCTGGCGCTGCTGCTGGCCGCCGACCGGGCGGCTCTCGCAGGTAGGGCTGCCGCCATGGCGGGCGCCGCGGGGCTCCGGGCGGGCGGATGGGGGAGGGCGGCCCTCGCGGGGTTGCTCCGTCGGGGTCGGGAAGCGGAGTGTGAGCTCGGAGATGCGGCTGAACTGTGTGTGTGCCCCCTGCGCTGCTCTGGGAGGCCTGGAACAAGAACGTGAAAAAAAAATTATTATTATTTTTTTAAAACAGTTGTGAGCGTGACTGTAATTATATGGCATGAACAGAGCCCCAAGGCACGTGCAAAAGTATGTCCTGTGATTCCTTCTCGTCTTGGTTTACCTGCCAACGAGCAGTCCCCGTGGTCGGTAGCTCGGGCACCTGGTTTTGGCAGCCATCTGAGCTTATGACGTCTGGCTTCCAAACCTGCCAGGGGCTGCTGCTCTGTTGCTGGTGCGTGTGCTGCTCTGCTGGAGCTGGCACCGGGATAGCCAGGTGCTTACTTTTGATGTTTGTCGATATCTTCTTGTGAGCTGTGAGTACAGCATTGAGGACTGGTCATCCAGTTTTTTTATTTAAATATCTGTGCTTAATAATTGGCTAGTAAGCATTGAAGTGTCTTTTTTAGCGTGCTCTCTAATCCCACATGACATGAGCTCTTCTGGGTAAAAGGTCTGCACACACATGGTAGGGGGAATATTGCTTATAGGAATGTCTCTTAAATGTCATGAGTATCCAGGAGATCTGATTGTCACAGGAATTTCTGTAGTGATGTAGCATTGTCAGAAATGTCACGATCTAAGAGTTTTGTCATTTACTGTGCTGGCAGTAATGTGAGGTCTGCTAGTACAGTTTTGCAAACAATGCTATGGAAGTTGACAGACCACTTCATGCCTGCTGCTACAGTAGTGTCTTGAATTCCAGGCTTTGCAAGGCGCAGCCACAGCTGGAAGAGGCATTTCCAAATTGCAGGGTAGGGCGTCAAACGCAGCCTGCTGCTTGTGCTAATCTAGGTGCAGCATTATGGAATGCTTCAGCTAAGCTCTCTTCATGCTGAGTTCTGACAGCCAATGTAGTTTGGCATCTGTACCCGATCAGCATGTTAAAATCCAGCACTTGTCTCCTGTTGTAGTTGCTGTTTATAGCCATGAGAGACAGATCCCGGTCCACACGTCTTAGATTGGAGTGGAAAACCTGCAGAAGTCTGAAACAGAAAACCAGCACTAACAACTTCTTTTAAATGGTGAACTGAAATTAGGTGTTAAGTAGTTTGCACAACTCTTTGATGTATTTGATGATGGAACCAAAACTTAACATTACCTATGGTTTTTGATACCCAGTGCTTTAACTATAGGACTATCGTTATCTGGAAATCTGGTGTGTAAAGCATATGTGGATGTAGCACAAGAATGCGTATCACTGTGTGCATTGTAATCTGTTAGAGACTTACAGATACTTAGCTTTTGATTTGCCCACATAATCTCACTGTAAATCTAGCAGTGAGAAAGCGTGAACCAACAGTGAGAATTCACTTCCAAATGAGGGCTATCTTACCTGTAAATGGCATTCCTAGCAAATCTGGCAGTTGTTTAATGTGTCCATTCTTCCTGTACTCCTTTGTGTGCTGTTGATGGCATCTGCTACTGGCTTCAATAAGAATTAGAAACGGAAGTAAAGTTTTGGTTGTGTTTACTCCTTGTCATTTTGCTGCTTTGTATCTTCTGTTGTCATTATCAAAACTTAGCTAATCGAACTCCTGTTATGTGAAGTACCAGAAAGGTGCAGTGAAGAGTGTAACTTTAGTTCAGACTCTGTGATCTGTGAAGAGACATTTCCAACATACCCCAGTGTAGTACAGCATTCCTAATTGTCAGAATGTCTTTTACTTTCAGGTCTTGAGGAGGTGTGTCATCCAAAGTGCAGTTTGATATTTTGTTTTTCTCTGATGAATTTTTACAGAAGATGACTTCCCTACTGTTTCTGGAGTATATGATTCTTGCATACTATTCAAATGGAGCAGAAGACAAACATTTTAATAATGAAATGTGTTTGTATTTCTTAGACATAGTACCACCAATGTATTCAGGAAACCTTGCTAAGGAGAAAAAGAAGGAAAGGATATCTGTGTGGAATTTAGTCATTGGGGATATTTGGAAGAAATGCACCTGAATTCTGAGAGACTGCAACTTAGATGCTCACTGTCCTTTTAGAACAAAGATTTTAACCAGCTTTCCAACAGAGATTTGTAAGCAAACTGTAATGCTGGGATATTCGGTGGTTCTGATGGTGTTTATCAATCTCACCAGTTAAATGTTATCTATGATGCAGCTAGAACTAAATTAAAAGTACAATATTTTAAATATGGTTCCATCCAGCTGCAAGATAAAATGAAGAAGACATTAGTGTGTTTTAAATTGTGAAAATACATTTTCTGCTGTTTATTATTATTATTTTTTCTTTCCAGATTATTATTGGTAATTGCACTTTTTCATCTCCCTGCTAGAGGAGAGGCACTGAGATTCACTGTAGAAAACAGGGCTGTTATCAGCATGAGGTTACACCTGCACAAAGGTATTGCTCGTTTCATCAAGCCCTTGACTTTCTGGTCAGTTCTTTTAAGTCCACCAGTTCAGTCTATCCTAATGGACCAGAACCCAGAGTTTTTTAAAGTGAAGCCAGGTTTCAATCCAGAATGTCAGAAAAATCAGCTACCAAACTGATTCTTCTTCACTGCTATTCAGAAGGAAAAAGCTAATGTGAGACTATTTTAAGAAAGTAATTGCTGTCAGATATTGTTTTTTTCCAACTTCTCGTTTGTACAAGTTTTGAATAACTTGAGCTGATTGTTTTTATTTCTAGAATATATTGCTCATGAGAACTCATGAAACCTATGTCTTGTTATAATGGCAGTTTCACAGAATCACAGAATCATAGGGATTGGAACGAGATCTCTGGAGATCATCTAGTCCAGCACCCTGCTTAAGCAGATTCACTATAGTAAGTTGCGCAGAAAAGTGTCCTGTTGGTTTTTGAATACCTCCAGAGAAGGATGCTCCAGTCAACCCTGGGCAGCCTGTTCCCAATGCTCTGTCGTCCTCACTGTGAAGAAGTTCTTTTGCACATTTGTGCAGCACTTCCTATGCTTCAGTTTGTGGCCATTTCCCCTTGTCCTTTCACCAGGCACTGCTGAAAAGAGGCTGGCCTTTTCTCTTTACCTCCTGCACCTTAGGTATTTATAGACATTGATTAGATCCCTTCTCAGTCTTCTTTTCTCAAGGCTGAACAGACCCAGGTCACTCAGTCTTTCCTCATAAGGGAGATGCTCCAGGCCATTTATCATCTTTACGGCTTTGCACTTGACCCTCTCTAGAAGTTCCCTGTCTTCTTTGAACTGAGGAGCCCAGAACTGTGCATAAAGCTCCAGATCCAGCCTCACCAGGATCAGGGCTTTTACTATTTGTATTATGTCTTGAAAAAACAGTAGTTTTAATCACTGGTATACTATAGAGTGTTGTTAATGATCTTTCCAAAAGTTCAAAAAGACATGTTACTCATATAAAAATATTCTGCCTGAAAAAATTACTTTTCAGTTAGGACACTTTTATATAACAAACATTTGATTTCATCATATTTCCACAGCATTTATCTCCCACCACTCAGATGTTTACTTCAGGGGGTTTTGTTTAAATGATTCACTTTCAAATAATTATAAAATACCGATAGAGACCAGTATCTCTTTCTCTGACCTGTTTTTATATACTTCAGTATTAGGATTCTCCTGTAGTCACAGTGGTTTAAATGCATGCGTGGCAGCCTCAGATTGAAAGGAAACAGCTGGAACAGATAATTGCAGCATATGAAGGAGTCAGTTTGGCTCAGTTCTAGTTCCAGCTTCAAGGAAAATATGGTCAAGCTAAAAAAAAAAAAAAAAAAAAAAAAAAAAAAAAAAAAAAAGGAAGTAAACTGTATTTGTGGACATTAAAGAATTCACTTCAGAGAAGACTGATATCTCTTCTTGTACCTTTATTAAAGTCTTGGATGTGGATGAAAAGCTCTGTTATCTCAAAGCATCTAGAGAAGTTGCTTGTTTCTGGGTCGGCTTTAGGCATATTTATATTTATGTGCAGTAGTTGCGGAAATATTCTTTAGTCCCTCATTCTGTCTTTTTTTTTTTTTTTTTTTTTTTTTTTTTTCCAGGGTGAGCAGCTGTAAAAAGCTTCTTGTGTGAGGTACATTTAATTTCTCTGGATTCCTCAGAACTTGTTAATGTCTCCACTTTTTTTGTGCAGTCAAAATGAACAAGACTTTTAAAAGTAATTAATATCATGATGATTTATTTGTATTTGGTATTAAAAGACTGAACACTTGTTTCCATCACTCAGATCCTCAGGGGAGAGGATACTTATTATGTTCACATCTGAAGTTGCATGCTGTTTTTCCTGTAGCTTATAAGAAAAGAGTTGGAACCTACACATTGTACAACTAACAGTTCAAACTGTTTCTAGATGATTAGGAATTTATCACCTCTTGTCGTTAAAATTTGCAATTCCATACCAGGAGGAAGGAAAAGAAAAAGAGCTGCAAGACATATAAGTCATGCACTCCTGTGCTCTGTTGCGTGCATGCTGCAGCTGTCCACGCTGTTGCTCTCCTTTGCTAATTCCCTGGGTTGTTCCAGTAATTTCATCTTAGTTACAACAGAAGCACTTTGGATTCTAAAGGGATCTTTCATTATTTACCACATTTGCATAATTGGGGGCTACTAGCTTTACTTTCATGAATGCTGAAATTCTACCTTGTAGAAACCTTTATCTTGAAATACCACATCTTGTCTGTCTCTCACTGAAGCGCCCTAAAGTATGTGGAAGTTCAGAAGAAGTGTGTTGGTATGGAGAAGTGTTTGTTTGCTTTTCGAATGGAGGGTTGAAGGCAGGAAGGATGCAGTTACACAGCTTCAGTGTCTCAGCAGCCCCTAAGTGAACTCTTGTGGAATGTGCTTCATAGTCTCCCTTTAATATGGAAATGTCACTGAAACAAAAGAGACAAAGGAAAATACTGCCATTCTGAAAGATCAATAATTATCTGAGCCACCTCTGCTGGCCCATTTCTGTCTCATTTACCTTTCTGTGAATGAGCTGCAGGGAACTAGTCTTTCTTTAAGGTGCAATCTCAGCTGGACGGGAGGAAGCCTTCATCATGACTTGGAGAGGCGTCATAGCTCTACTGAAAGCACTGAAGGCAATAGCTGACCAGGCACAACTAATGAATATTCCTGTTGTGCTTTGTCTTGAGTCTCCTGTTTGGACAAACGCACTCTGTTTTGGCTTTCTGTTTTTCACAGAGAAAGATACATAATTTCATTTTCTTGAAGGCTTGTTGTATAGTTGCAAGTGTCACCAGAGGGATCTGTGTAGAGCGTCTACCAAGTTGAGACCTTTTCTGTGTTTGGAGCTCCTTGTTACCTTTGTAGCATGTGACAAAATTAGATGATAAAGTAGCAGGTTCAAAAACAGTGAAAAGTGGTTTTTATTTTACCCCTTCTATAGAATCTATTAGGAATAGAATGCATACAAAAACCTTACTGAGTTAAGGTCCAAGCCTAAGCCTGTTCGTAAAACTTTCTTTAGGAAGAGTGTGGAATGGATCCTAGGAAGGAAACGGTTGAGATATGCAGAGCTTTGGCTGTTTCCTGTCAACACAGGTGAATAAAGAAGTTGATCAGATATGATGTTTGCATCAAACTACTTCAGTTAATTACAGTGAATGGAATTGCCATTCCAATATCAGTTCTTCCTTATGCACTGCTGAGAAAACGTGCTCTAGTCTGAAATGAAAAATATTGGCAAAAATGTGGAAAAATAATGCTTTTTTTCAATTACATTTTTAATCTTGATTTTGTTCTTGGATTTACGTGTGTAGCTTATGATAGCTGTGTAGCAAGTTTGAGGCTGGTTTCTTTTTCATGCATTTCTGGTTTTTGTTTTTTTTTTGTTTTGTTTTGTTTGTTTGTTTGTTTTTTGCATATTGAGTAGAGAAGCTAAGAGGTAAACAATTGAAAGTGTGACAACTTGTTGAATTCAGTTATTTTTTTAACAGCAAAGGAAAAGGATGCTGGATGAAAAGTTAAAATGCTAACCTAATGCTTCCACTAGATAACAGAGCGATTTCTTTGCTCTGTTATTCTGAAGGCTACTTCTTTCTCAACTGGTTTCTTGTGTTTACTTCTAAGAAAGCTGTTGTGGGCAGAGGTGATCAGGAATATTTAGAAAAATTACTTCAAACTTTTCAAGATTTGAAATTTACAGGTAAGTGCAATTTGTTATGATGAAAATATTAGAAAGGACTTATAGCCTGAGTGTGGTGTTTCTAATCAGTGTTGGAAGTGGGTTCTAGTGGAGAAGGAAAAGAGTTAAGGAATGCTAATTAACTGGTAAATCAGATCTTTAAATGGATGACCACGTTTTTTGGCTTTATGTATTTATGTTGATAGAAGCCAGCATTTCCTGGCAAGACTGCAGGAACAGCATAAAGCTGCACAAGGCTGCAGTGGAGGACGTTCAGACCTGGACATTGGAAGAAATGTTTTGTAGGAAGGGTGGTCAAACACAGCAGTAGGCTTCCTGGGGAGAAGGTTGGTGCCCTATGCCTGTCATTATTTATGAGGCATTTGGGTAATGCCTCTTGGGAAATAAGATTTGGATAACAATGTGCTTTAACTTCTGGTTAGCCTTGGAGTTGTCAGGCAGTTGGACGTGATGAACTTTGTAGCCCCAACCTGTTCTGTTCATTTCTACTCTACGTATAAATGTGCACAAAGACAAAATTATAATTGACCTAGATCTTATTCTTGTCTCCTTCGATCCATCTTTTGCCTTTGGGGCATAGATTGACATTGTAAAATTGATCGTCTACTCAAGAAATCCAAAGGAATTGTTCACTCTGTGATATGTTAAACTCACATATTCCATTATCAAGGGAGCAAATGTCCCCTTTTCTAACATGGTGGCATGACAGTTAAAATTTGGTTTCAGCCAGAAATCATTCTAAAATCATCCTGAAAGAGTCAGCTTTAGAGGAACTTGATTCCTGTGTTGTAATAACATGCTGCTTATTTTGATGAGTACTGAAGCAGAAAGCATGCCAAAGCGCAGTAGGTGGTTTTGGCACAAGATCTCATTTAGTACTAGATCACTGCCTGATACTGAGTTTCCCATCCTACCTTCAGTGGTGGATTGTGACTCTGATGTGTTCTGTGGGAGGCAAAAACTTATGTTAACTTATGTTTGTTTTTTGTTTTATAGGAAAACCACTTAAAACACCAAACTGTTTCCCAGTGGCACACTGAAAAATATTGTCTCTCTGCAACTTCATTTCTGGTTATTTTAAATTGCATTTAGTAACGGATAAGTTTGTCTTTCTGCTCAGTTTCTTCTCCTGACACCCCTTGTTTTTTTCATCCAGCATACTTGAGTCTAATGAAAATTTGATGTCTTGAGAAGTTAATTTCAAGTTCCAACCATGGTCATTAGTTTTGATACAGAAATTCCTAGATGAAATCTGTGGGCTGTATTAGAGTAATCATAATGAAACTTTCATGATGATAAAGTCCACAAAAGCTTTGGATTTTACTTGTTAATTTCTGATGAACCTCACTGATAAAACTGTAGTGAATCTTTTTCTTTCCCCATCCATAGGAGTGCTAAAATATAAGTAGCAACAAAGTGAACCTCAGTAGGGTGAGTGGCAGCATCTGAAGGTTGAACCTTCTTGTACTCATTCTATTATATTTCCTTTCTAATGTTACTGCAGTATCTGAAGGAAATTAATCAATTTTTGATTAACACAAATTGTTTCAGAAAGCTAGGGTATACTTCCTATGACATTCAGGAAGACAGTATCTGAATGTTTCATTTGCTGAGATAGACATCTGAGGACTTCTCTCCCTTACCTGTGTCATTGACTCCAAAGCACAGCAGGATACCATCAGTGACCTACATTTCGTCTGTAGGAAGAGTAACATACCTAGCCATTACTACAATATGTGTTCTCCGTAATGTAACACTTATGAACACTTAAGCTATTTTCTGTCTCATCAGTGAGAGGTTCTCATTTATACTGTATGTGGTTCTGTATCCTAGTACTATTTTTTAATCTGTTTTCTTTATTAACCTCAAAATAGCAACATTTCTAAATAAAAAACCAGCCTTTGTTTTATTGCTGTATGGATTTTGTGGAATACCTGCTAGGTTTACTAGAGCTATTTGATGAAAGCTTCTTTTTTTTTTTTTTTTTTTTTTTTTTTTTCTTTCTTTCTTTAATTTAAAACCATTTTTTTTACACACAGTAGTGACTCTTCCTTTGCAAGAAGTGTGTGTACCTCAATAATGTAAAAATCCCTCTGTTTCTATGGGAACTGAATATAACATACTATTACTTTGTTTTTGGCTCTGGGGTTTGCAGAAATCTTGTTCTTAAGAAAGCCACTAAAATCTTCTTCTATAGCAAAATTTTAGAATACTAATGTTAGCAATTCTTTCATCAAACAACTGGTTAATGAGGCCTCTGATTTGATAGTCTGAAACTTAGACAACTTCCAGAATTGAGTCTGGAATCTGAGTTGAAGTTGCATGTTTTTTCTAAGAGTCACTAAAGTGTTATCAAATTCAGCGGGATGGGAGTTAATGTGGAAACAGAAACGATTTCAGCTAAGATGTTCTCTGCAGTTATGCTTAAATTTAAAAAGGTCTGTGTTAAAACAAGAAAGCTGTCTTACATGAAGCTGAAAGATGCAAATTAAATATATAACTACTGGCATTTTAAAGTGATTGTGTCCTAGTGCTGCTGAAGACATCATAGGCCCTCACAGATCTAATGTGTAAATGGGCAGGCCTGAAAAAAATCAGGTCAAAGGTCAGCTATCAAAGTTATTACTAGATATAGTATATCTATATATATATAGATATTTTTGTGTATATATCAAGAACAAAAATCCTGTATAGGATCTATGTATCTACTTAATTAAGTTAAGTGGTTACTAAATAAGAGGTGGTTAATAAAAAGCACTCGGAAAGAGCATGACTGTGGCAGAGAAGCTAAACAGTATGATGTTTACTGTTAACTAGGAAGATTCTCAAGCTGAAATCCCTTTTTATTTTTGTGAAAGAGAGATTGTTAGCAGAAGAATTCTACAGAGTTTGTCTTGCAATTTGTGCTGCTCAGTGTAGTAATAGAGAAGGTGGTAAAGGCAGAGAGCAGTTGAATGAAGAAGTTTGCTGTTGTTACAGTTGTTTTCTCCTTCAGAGAGTGAAGAACTGAAGGAGATGTGTACAAAACTGAGCTATTGGGCTACAGGGCATCAGGGTTGGTTGATGGTTGCATAAAGGAACCAACAGAATAGGTAGGACTCTTGAGCCTGGAAAAGTAAGAGACAAGAAAATGTGAAAGAATATGTTTCTGCAGGGTGCCAGAGACCTGCAAGTCTTCTTACCCAAGATGACAGAGGAGGTCTCTGGCAGAGATGTAGGAGAACTTATTATAGATGAATATGCTTACATGTACCAAAAGAGAAACTAGATAAGTACTTCAGAGAGAAATACTTCGACAATTCAAAAACAGCTCAACTGTGGTAAGCTCCAGAGAAGACTGAAATCAAAAAGAATTGCAGAGTAGGAGTGTATTTGAAGGAAGTTGTTAAATATACTTGTGCATTCTTATGATATTGTTTGACTACAATTGGAAATAGCCAATGGGCTATGTTCATTTCTTGTCCAAACTGATATGGCCATTGAGCTCTTATCCAATGACAGGATGAATTTGATATCTAAGATATATTTCTGTTCATGTTGTGATTTAGCCAGTTGGCAGCAGTGTCTGCTCTCTTCCCTCCCTCCAACTGGGATGCAGGAGAGAATCAGAAAAAAAAGAAGTAGAACCCATGCGTTGAGATAAAGACAGTTTAATAAGACTGAATTAGAAGAGATGATAATAATAATAAAGAATATACAGAACAAGTGAGGCACAGTGTATTTTCTCTATTTGCTCACCACCCACTGACCAGCTCCCAGACAGTCCTCAAGCAGAGATTTCTCACCCTAGCTAACTCCCCTCACTTTTATAGTTCAGCATGGCACCATATAGTGTGGAGTATCCCTTTTGCCAGTGTAGGTCATCTCTCCTAGTTCTGTCCTCTTCAAACTCGCTGTTTACCCACAGACCCCTTGCTGGCAGGACAGTATGAGAATCTGAAACTTTTGGTGCTGTGCAGCGCTGCTCAGCAAAAGCTAAAATCTGTCAACACTGTTTCTCTCTTAAAGCCAAAACACTACATACCAGATGCTATAAGGAAACTGTCATCTTAAACCAAGACAAGTATTAACTCTCATTTATATATGTTTTTTTTATATATGTTTAGATACAAATGAGAAAAAGAGAATTTATGTGTGTAACTAAAGTTCATGCTTGTTTTCTTTCTTTTAGTGTCATTTTATGGTGATAGTTTTGTGGCATTGAAGATGGCAGAAGCATCCTGTCAGACAACCTTACAGTTACGGTTTCTAACAAGCAAGCCACATGGATTGCTCTTTCTTGCAGCTGGGAAGAAAGGTTATTGTTTGATAGAGTTACAGTCAGGAAATCTGCAGGTATGATTTGTAACTATAGCCTCTGCTGTTGAGTTTTTCTTTAAGCTATTGTCAGTAGCAGTTCTCAAAGTTTATGTTTAAAAAATGGAAATGACACATAACATTTTTTTGAAATTTTCAATTAAATTATATGTTTCTTACAATGATAGTTATTAAGAAGCTACTTATTTAGAAGCCTCCTAGATCTCTAGAAAGTCGTAAAATCAAAATCACTCTGTTCAAGTCATGAGGTTCAATGAGGTAAAATTTCGGAATTAATGATATTAACATCTTAAAAAATGTTGGGGTCCAAATAATAACTTTTCTGTAATGCGTGTTCTTCAAACAACGCTGTCACCTGGATTCTCAGTTGTTGGTTCTAGCAAAATTAGAGAGCAGTCCATTCCCATTTCTTCAATTAGACAAGTCAGACTTGTGATGTCAAGTGAACCTACACAAATATTTAATGAGACTTCTTTTTTTTAAATTATATTTTATGAATGGTATGCTTAATATGAAAATTAATGAAAATGAACCTAGCAAGTCTCTATGAATATATGATTGTAAAAAAGATTACTTTGGATTTTGATGTATTTTTAATTTTTTCTTGCAGTTGAGAATTAACTTTGGCATGGGAGAACGAATATTGCGATCTTGGCAAAAATCTCATCTGAATGATTTAGCTTGGCACTTGGTTGAACTGCATCATGAACGTGATAATGTCACATTGTTAATTGATGAAAATGATAGGACTACTGCAAAAATGCCTGGATTTCTCTATGAATTAAATATTGATCATGGATTCTACCTCGGTGGTACTACAGAACTTGATGTTCCTTACCTTGCTGGGGGACTGCCCAGCTTTCGAGGATGTATTGATGATGTGTTATTTAATCAGCTAGACATTCTGATGCCCCTGAGATCTTCCAGCTTTAAAAAAGTCCATGAAGTTTCAATGGGATGCAGCGATGAATTCTTTGCAGGTGAAGATGAACCCATCAGTTTTTTTAGTTCCAGATCCTATGTTTCTTTCCCATTATGGAATGTTGATGGTGAGGGAATCTTGGAATTTGCATTGCAAACATCAGCTGCACGTGGCTTGCTGCTTTATCATCCCGGACAAGAAGGAGATTTCATTGCAATGGAAGTGGAAGATGGATTGATTAAAGCCTATATTGAAAAGCATAAAAGTAGAACCCACCTTTCCTCTCTTAGGTCAGTCAATGACAGTCATTGGCATTATATTAAGCTGAAATTTACTGCAGAATATTTACAACTGACATTGGATAAAGAAACTGTTAAAAAATCATTCCCTCCTCAAAACGAGCTGCTGCTTCTGAACGGGGCTCTCTTTGTAGGTGGCGTAGATGACAGTAAACGATCGGAAGTGATTAAGTTAGGGCTAACCTCTGTGTCTGGTATGTCTGGTGCATCTGGGAAGCATGGCAGAGGAAGGTCCTTCAAAGGTTGCTTGAGAGACCTGAAAGTCAATTCAGAAAAGAAATCGCTGAAGAATGTTCAAGTAACAAAGGATATTTCAGCTGGATGTGAAACGGAAAATGCTTTTAATACAAATCTTTCTTTGGAGATGGCTGTAAAATATCCTACTGTAAAAGCAGCCCCAACACTTGGCCTTTCCCCTGAAGACTTTGTGTCTCTGGGAAAGGAAGATGAAAACCACTTTTTAGTTCTGAGTAACCTGCTTGTTCAAGAAGGTGGAAAAGCCTCACTTGAATCTAAACATATTCAAGTTAATTTAGACTTTCAGAAATTAGGAATTAATCTGTCACAAATTCTTTTTGAAATAAAGGAACCGCCATCACGTGGTAACTTGAAACTAGATGTTGAACCAGTGCTGGAGGTAAATATGTTTACTTTGCAGGATGTGTGGCAAGGGAAGATTCTGTACATCCATGGTGGCTCTGAAGATACTTACGATTATTTTAATTTCTCAATTTCTGCAAACAATAGAAAGACTGCGCCTCCATATTTGCAAAGAAATGATGAGTATATGTTTAGCATTATCATCACTCCAGTAAATGATGCTCCTGAGATCACACTTGCTGAGGGAAACTTACTGCTTTTGATAGAAAACTCAAAGAAACGTTTGACTAGTGACTTGATAAAAGTATTAGATAATGATACAGATCCTCTGGACCTCAGTCTTTCAGTTCTTGGAAATCTTAATGCAAATGCAGGATATTTAGAAAATTCAAAGCATCCTGGAAAGGCTATTACTACTTTTTCTAATGAGGACTTACGAAAAGGCTATGTTTTCTTTGTCCACACAGGTGTCAGGAACTCAAGAATTGTTCTGAGAGCAAACGATGGTGAGAAAGTGAGCAATACTGTTGTGTTACGCGTCATGGCAATTCCTTTGGAATACAGAGTTGTTAGCAACTCAGGAATAAAACTTGTCCAGGGTGCTACAGCTCTAATCGCATCCAAGCATCTGACAGTTGAAACAAATGCCGACCTACAAGAGCTGGAGATTCAATATGAGATCACAGTTGCACCCCAGTATGGGGAAGTTCAAAGGCAGCATTCAAGGGGGGAATGGAAGCAAGTCAGCTCTTTCTCTCAGCGCTCCATTCAGCGCAGCCGTGTGCGATACTGTAGCACTTTTAAGGAAGTTCAGCGGGAAAATATTACTGACCAATTTAAATTCAAAGTTAGCATAGGAAACAGAATCAGTGAAGAGTATGTGTTTCCAGTCCAAGTGAAATGGTTAAGGTACAGTTTATTGAAATATGCTCCTCTAGAAATTGAAAAATCAAAAAAGAAATACTTGAATTCAGATAATCTTTTTGCTGTGCTTATGGGTCAAGAAGTACCTGAAGATGAGCTTCACTTTAAATTGCTGTCCTTACCAAAGAGTGGAGATATACTGCTTAATGACCAGTCTTTGAAAGAATATTCAGTCTTTAGCCAGAAAGATATTGCTGATCAAAAAGTGGCATATCAGTTAATGAGCAACTATTGTGAAGACAATCATGATTCATTTAAATTCCTCATCTCTACAAAGTATCTGGAATCAAATGTCTTTGACTTTGAAATCTACATCAAATCAGATTTTAGAAACATAATTTTAATTAACAATGGCTTAACTGTTACTGAAGGTGAAGGAGAATTAATAACAAACTCAAAATTGTTTGTGCAAACACTGGATAATAAAACTTTGCAATATACAGTTTTAAAGTTTCCTAAACATGGGAAATTAAAACTCATTAATTCTTCAGATTCATTTGAGAGTAATGGCAATCTCACCACTTTCACTAATAAAGATATAACTGATAAGCGTCTTATGTACGTTCATGATGATTCTGAAACAGTGTTTGATGAATTTCTTGTGAGAGTTTCCAATGAAGAATCAAGGGAGAGTGCAATCTTTGATCCTGAAGTAGGACCTTCCTCAGTAGAAATTAGATTCAACATTTCTGTCCAGCTGAAGAATGATGAAAAACCAGTACGTGTTGTTGATAAAGTATTCAACATTGTGAGAAATGGACAGCGATTATTGACTTTGTCAGATCTTTGTTATCACGATCCTGATTCTGATTTTGAAGATGGGCAGCTGCTATACACAAGACGTGGCATTTCGAATGGGGATTTGGTGCTAACAAATGATTCATTGCACAGACTCTATCAATTCAAGCAAGCAGACCTGGAGCAAAAGCAAGTCTTGTTTATACACCACGGTGCAGATTTTGGGCGTTTTGTGCTCTTTGTGACAGATGGCAAACATTACACATCTTTCCTTCTAGAAGTTAATGCCACTGATCCTTATCTTAGCTTGGCAAATAACACAGGCCTGTTGGTTCAAAAAGGAAAAGAGGAAATTGTTACAACAGCTAACCTAAGTGCTAGTACAAACCAAGACATCAGAAATGATCATGAGATTACATTTCAGATAACCACTTTCCCAAAATATGGAAAAATATATGTAAATAGTTTAGTGATGGACTCCTTCACACAGCTTGATCTGATAAGGGGGTACGTGACCTACAGGCATGATGACAGCAACAACCTTATTGACACGTTTAACTTTACAGTCTATGCTAAAAACATCCATCTTGATTCTGCTGTGCATGTTCGCATGTATTTGGAAGGTCATCAGTGGCCACCAAGGATTGTGAACAGTAACAGTCTCTTAGTTGAAGAAGGAAAAACAGTTAAGATCAGTAAAGGAAAACTGCAAGTGAGTTAACTGAATTGCTAGTAAACTGTATTGGCCATTTCTCCGCTCTAGTAGCAAGTTTTCTTCTCTGCTTTTTCAGATATTGCAGAATCTGCAGTCTCTTTCACCAAGTTTTTTTCTCTTCTTTAGCTCTTTTTGGTTTTCACATTCTGGAGAGAGTCTGACACTAGCAGGCTACCACTGCTAGGAAAGAAAACCAGTTATGTTAAAGAAACAGAAGGACTGACTGTAGTCTTTGGCACTGTTAGGTATTGGTGCTTGAAAAGGTTAATATCTTCACTTATGTATTTGTTTTAGTTGTGAGACATTTTTGTATTTATTTTCATGTATCATCCTGATTTAAGCTAGTGGAATATCCCAGGGAAGAAAAGATTTCTTTTCATTCAATTGGGAGCTAGTTCAGGTAATACTGATCCAATATTTTAAAAGCATCAAGTCACAAACGTGAGTGTTATCTCATTTGTTAACACTAATTTACGCTCCCTATTGTCTACTTGTAGCCTTACGATAACCACCACGAGGGGGCTGCTGCAGCACGCTGCTGTGTTGACTGTAAGTCCTTGTTTCAAGCAGGACTCTACAGCTCTTGCTCAATTAGTTAATTCCAGAGTGTGTTCTTTCAAAATTTACAGAGAATATTCACAGTTACAATACAATCCCGTGCCATCTAATGCATGCCTATTTCAAGAACTATTGTGTACTAAAAATCTGCAGATATACCTGTACCCCAGACAAGGAATGCCAATTAATTAGGTTGATGATCCTCTGGTTAAAACTGACAAATTCAGAACAAGAGAATTAAATAATTTCTCATATTTCTGTTTAATAATTCTGCGGTGTGTTTTTCAATTTAAGGTTGCCCATGAAAACAGTTCTCCATATGAGATTGTGTTCACAGTAAGGCAGCTTCCATTACATGGATACATTTGGACGTTTTCATCAGATGAGAGTTATCTTGGTTCTGAACAAAAGCCAGTTCTGACCTTCACACAGCAAGATGTTGATGAAGGCAAAGTTCAGTATGTGCAGACAGTTTCTGACCAATTAAGTGACTATTTTTCTCTGGATGTGACCAATGGTGTCCAAACCGTGAATGGAATAGAAATCTCAGTTGACATTATTCCCAAAATGATTCCCTTGGAAGTAAAGAACTTCACAGTAGTTGAAGGTAGCTCAAAAGCCCTCGTGGAAGACGATCTAAAAATTTCTAGTAGACACTTTGCAGGACTCAGCTGTGAGATTATTTTAGTTGACCAGCCAAAGCATGGATATTTTGAAGATTCTAATGCTCCTGGAATAAAATTAAACAGATTTACCAAAAAACAGGTAATGCATTTAGATTCATTATCATGATTAATTCTTTGTCCGTGTTGTTAAATGCTAATTTTTGTCTGGAGTGGGAGGATTTAGTGAGAGAAGTTGAGATGCAGAAGTTTGAGCTTTGGGCTTTGTAACAGAGATATTGCTGCTGGTCATTTGGTATTCAGAAAAGGGTGGCTGCTTTTTATGGTCAACCACATCACTTTTTGAGTGCCACTGGTCAAACAAAGCAGTGTATTATAGTCACAAGTGACTGACGAGCCCCTTGCACTCTTAGGGATATCTTGAGAAGAGCTGACCAGCTGAAATAATGTGTAAATTGAACAAGGAGAGATGTGGAAGCAATTTTTTTTTTTTTTTTTTTTTAGATTATGTGTTTGCTCATAGAGAGTAAATTTATGTGTGAAAAGCTAATTTTCAGTTTGTTTGTTCTAAAAAGGAAAATTGTATGTTAAGTCACCATCTACTAATACTCATTTTTTTTCCATTTGTAGCTCCCAGGAAATATTGTAAGTACAGTGGGAGTGAATCCCACTATTTTCTCTTTAGGCTGAAGGGAGAATGCCAAGACTGGCAATGTGGCTGGCTAGAGGTATAGAGCTGTAAAATTTGCTGTTGTGGGTAGAACAAAGGTAGAGATACAGATTAGATACGACCATAAATTAATTCTTTTGGAGTCATAAAAAGTTAAGGTAATCCAGAGGATTTCACTAGGTTTACATGTTTTTTAATGTCACATTCATTTTCTTTCAGCATATTTAGTTTTTTAGGTTGTTATATTTTTCAGGTGGAACAAGAATTAATCTACTATGTTCACGATGGCAGTGAGGAACTAATGGACAATTTTACTTTTATAGTAAATAACACTGAATTACAGAAACAAAGCTTGCCTCAAACAATGTTTGTAACAGTTACCGCAGTAAATGATGAAGCTCCTGTTATAAAAGTTAACAGAATTCTCCAGGTATGTTTGTCGTAATTTTAAAATGTTGATTTCTAACCTGATATCATTTATTATATTTTCATTAACAGATTGATTGGGGTAGACAGCTCATACTCGTAACACTGCTGTATCATAGTGTTCTTCACTAGGA
Source organism: Centrocercus urophasianus (assembly GCF_019232065.1). Classification (NCBI taxonomy): domain Eukaryota; kingdom Metazoa; phylum Chordata; class Aves; order Galliformes; family Phasianidae; genus Centrocercus; species Centrocercus urophasianus. Next base: position 10,438,485 of record NW_024884811.1, read on the forward strand.
TGTCTTCAGGGCTGTTAGTAAACATGGCTTAGAAAAATACCAAGAGTAGTGATGATAAGAGTGCAAATGTCTTACTGTTGCCTTTGTGCAGCCTTGGTTCTTGCTATTAAATATACTGAGGTCAGACCTGCTAATGTGTAAGCTACTTCTTGTTCTTATCTTGATCCCACACTGGGACAGGACAGAAAAGAGCAGCATTCTCACTTGTGCATCAATACGTTTTGGGTCATTTCTGATACAAAAGCAGAATGTTCCCCTTCTAAAGCTTTCTTGGGCATTTTAAAGTTCCTAACAGAATAATATAACACAGTTTGTGAAAATCTAGGCTGGTAGGTCACCAAGATATTGCTGCAGACACTGAAGTTATTACTCTGTGTTACTGTGATGAAAAAAATGTAGTCCCTCCCACCTTGTCAATTCCTAAAGGAAAGTTTAAAATTGCTGAGTGATGCTTCCTTTTTTTTGTCTTAATGGTTGGCTTTTTAACATTTCACTCTTGAAAAAAGTCACTTCTGTCACTTCAGAACTTTTTCAGATCTTTTTCTCTCTCTCCCTTTTTCCCTTTCTCACTTCCTTCTGTCCTGTCTGTCCTTCCCTTCTTTTTCCTTCTATTATTTATTTGTGTTATTGTTGCACCCAGTAACAAAACCAGTTTGCATGCCCCCATATACACAAAAAGCCCTCAGTGTTTAAAGGCTTCCTCTGTGGGACCCGGCAAATATGGCTACAAGAAACAGAATTTAATGAGTAAGGTTTAGCTAACAACTTGTGGTTACAGTAGACCTGCGGAGAGGCCGTTACAACGGAAAACACATTTCAGAATAGATTTGAAAGTAGATAATGGGTGTTGTTTCTGGTGCTGTGTAATGTACTTTACAAGTTGGTGGCATCTAAAAATGCATTTAATTTTATGTATCTGATTTGTGCTGCCAAGGGAGAATAAATTACTTGGAGATGACCACAGCCTTAGGTTGTGCATATTGCCTTTTCACACAAGAAAAGATGTTTTTTTAAAGCAGTGATAGTAGTGATGCTGAGCATCTTCCCAGTGGTTGCAACTTGTTTGTGATAATCTGCAGATATGCACAACACAGAGCACCCTGTCACTTCCAAATATCGGCAATAGAAGGACAAACTGTCTTCACAAGCATTCAAGTAATAGAGTAAAACCTTACATGGTTAAATTAATTACAGAGGTACTCTACAGACATCAGCACAGCGTATGGTGATGTTTGCTAGTAGCATACAAGAGATGTGTGCCCAGTTTGATAGCTCTCTGTGTGCAGTACAGGCTTAGAGCTGCATTCTGCTCTGAGAAATGAACCAGCACAGTGCACTGCAGTGCAGCAAATGGCTTTTTTCTAAAAATGGCTGTTAAGTCCTGGCTTCCCAAGAACAATGATAATGCAGCTGAACCTAGCCACAGTTGATCTTTTTTTTGTGGTGCAGGCAGTTTGCAAGCTGACAGCCACGATGTTGCCTTTGTATCCTGTGGTTCTGCTCACCATGTCTAAACTGCTGCTGACAACTAAGCTTTGATTTTGTCATGAATACACACATACAGTGTGGTGACAGTCAAGTTACACACTGGGAGAAATACACGAACATGATTCTTCTTCAAAGGAACTTAGCACATCCCAAATAAGTAGGAGAAAATGGATTTATCATAAGCTGCCTAAATATTGAGATGAGCTAGGCATTCCTATGTAGTATAGCTGGCCTGATGTTCAATTGAGCCAAGCAGTCTGTGCTCGTCAAGGATACTGCTAGTGATGAATGTTGAAGAATAAACTGTGTGTTGCTTTTGAAAAGGCAATAGCTCTTTTACTGTATATATTTTGAAAGGTTGAAAATGTACAGAAGTATAAGATCTGCGACCAGTATTGTGAAAACTAAAATCTAGCAGGACCATTTGAATTGAAGTTTAGCATCTCAGAAATTTTGAAGATCATAGTATAAAGGGAGCTGGAAAGAACAATCGAACAGTGTAAAAATTAGGTTTCCATATAGCACCTGCTATCAAAGGTAGCTTCTGTGAAGAGCTGAGTGACATGGTCAGTGATGTTACCTAGTTTTGGCCTTTGTGATGGGACTTGCCTAAATGCATGAAAAGAGCATGTTTATACAAGCTGAATGAGTCTTTCAGCACCAGTTCCCTTATTTCTGGAGCATCCTTCACATATTATTCAAACAGCAGTGTCTGTTTCTTATATTGAAGTTCTGAACACAGTGGGAGGAGCTTCAGGAAGATGAACAACCAAATATTTTTGGGGTTGCTTTATGATTTTCTTCAGGAAGCTAAAGTAATGGAAGTTTTTTTTTTTTTTTTTTTCCCCTTGACTGAGAATTTATTACCTGCTGAGATATTTACATTAACATAACGAATGAGATTGGGAAATTTTATTACAGTGAGAGCTTTAGTAATGCATGCTAGTGATCCTTGCACTTTATAACTTTTTTTATTAGAACAATAAATGCTGAAGAGATTAATGTACTTGGAAACTGTACTGTAGCACATAATTTTCTAAAATTTTGGGAGGTTGTATGTTTGTTTGTTTGTTTTATATATCTTTAGGAGTGTTTATCAGTTGCTTTGAAATGAGTGCGTCCTTATTGCCACAAGAGGGCCAGTTAATTTTATTTAAACAAAATTGAAACACTGACATTTTTTTTCTCTAAAGCATGAATTTACCAGAATATTAAAATATCTTTGAATTTATACATGAATACACAACACACAAAGAAGAGGTGATCAGCTAAATGCTTTTAAGCGGAGCAGAATGGACAAAGTCTTGGACTTTTTTTTGGACCATGCTTTTGGAATGTGTTGGGCAAGTGCAAAATTTGTGTACCTCCTGGAAATTTGGATACAGTTTTCATGGTGTTCCTTGGGGAAGACTTGATTCCAGATGTGGAAAATAAGCTGTACCTGCATAGTATTTGCAGTGCTCTGAGTGTCCACTTCCTACAGCCCTGTTTAGCTTTGTATCTCCTTTCATTCCCTGAGGATCATATTACAGGTCACGGGGGACTTGGCATTTACAGTACTTTAAAAAGCATTGTGTGACAGTGTACAGGAACAACAGAAATAAATACTGCCTTTTTATAGAAAAAGAAGCTGAATTTTTCTTTTATTAAGAGATTTTTTTTGAAACTTGCAGACATTTAGCCTGAGTCACACATGATAGTTTTCGCACAGTTCTTTCTAATGTGTTTGTGTATTCTCTATGTGACTTCTATTTACTGTGCAGAATAATCTGAAACAGTGTTACTGATGGGAATTAAGTATTTTGATATGAAACCAGTGGCACTGATGTACTCACTTAGTGATGCTTCATAGGTCAGCCTTTGCTTAGTTATCATCTTGTGTTCATGGGTGATATCTTTTATCAAACTTAGATACTAATGCAAAGAAATACGTGTTTCAATAGAGAAAATAGCAATTTCCTATTTGCAAGTTTTTATTACAAAATGTAACACAACTTCAAACTCATTTTCCTCATTAGAAAACACATATCATTCAATTTTATCTCTTTTTTCTGTGGCATGGATTTTGTGACAAAGCCTAGGCTGCAGTCTTTCTATTATTTTAAGTGTCATGGCAAAATTCCCAGTGGCTTTAAAAAAACATTCGAGATTTCTGATAGTGATAGTTAAGGAAAAATCTGATTGATGATTTTTGTTTCTGGCAGGAGTAAAATGCCTTTTTTTCAGGGATCACATTTTCTCTTAAACCACTTGATATAATGCTGCTACCAGACACGTCTTATGTGTGCTGGGGCCCTGGGAAGACAGAAAGGAATGGTGCAGAATATGTTTTGAATCTCAAGATAAGTCTTTTGATGTCTACAGCTTTTAGGTTATATTCTGTGATACAGACTACATGGAAAGAACTGACATTGATATATTGAATATTTGGAGATTTTTCTTAATGTTGAGATAAATTTGTATTATTCTTTGTTAGTACTTTTGTCTGTAGTTCTGACTACAGAAAAGGTGAAGAGTAAAGTCTGTAATTCTTAATCAAGAAATTACCTACCAAGATGTGAATGAAGCCAAGATAACAGTTCTAATCAAAAAAGGATCTGGCAGAATGTGCAGATATTAAGTTAAAAAAAAAAACAAAAACAAAATAAAAGATTTTTCAGAAAGAAGTAGTAGGTTTTGTAGCATCAAATACATTGTTTATTTTGTTTGTATGTGACTTGCAAAGTGCTAGGCAGCTGCTGAGGGCATGTTTCCCTCCTCTGTCTCTGCTCTGAGCATCTCTGTGGGTTGTTGGGTACACTGAAAAAGGGGCTTTAATGGAGTTTGTTAAAATGAAATAATGCAGCGACAAGTCTTCCATTTATATTAGAGACTGTGCTGTCCTCAGGACATTTTCTTTTTTTCTTTTCTGCTAGTTGAAAGTAGAGCATATTGAATGCTGTGCCTGCTTTGAATTACATGACAATAATATTCATGTGTATGTGTTGGAAGGGAGCTCCTTGACTCAGTTATCAAAATACAAGTTTGCTCTGTTGGTAGGAGTTTGGGTAGGGCCTGACAAATAGAGATCTTACACTTTAGCCCTCTGAAATTCAAACCCATGTTGGGTTTGTTTTGTTTGTGTTATTTCATGGTCTTGTTTCTTGAAAACCACGTGCCGGCTTTAACCATCAGAGTCCATGATAAGAAATTTAGACAGATGGGAAACCTATTTTAGCTGCTAGTGCTATACAGCAGAAATCTCTTTTTCCCTTTTTTTTTTTTTTTTTTTTTGTCTTTTTTATGAGGTTTATTTGCATGTATTTTCTTTCTTTTTAATTTTTTTTTTAATTTTATGTTTGTTTTTCTAGGTTTGGGTGGGTTCAGTCACAGAAATAACTGATGATGACCTCTGTGCAGAAGATAAGGACTCCTCACCATCAGACCTGATTTATTCAATTACATCGCCCAGCAATGGGTACTTGGCTCTGAAGTCTTCTCCAAACAAGAGCATCCTTAGTTTTACTCAGGCTCATATAATTGAAGGGCAGCTGGTATTTGTACACAATGGTATGTTACCATTGTATTTGCATTTGTAACTGTATGAGGATCTCTTTGTAATGTCACAAAAATCTCAGAGTGCTGGTTATGTGATAAATGGTCTTAACTATCTAGACAGGAAACCGTCCTTATGACCACTTAAATGAGTGCTCATCATGAAAGCTTGGTGTTCTGTGAGAAGACTATTAGCAGCTGTCTTACTGAATGCATGGTTTGCAGAAGGGTAATAATGCCATGCAGCTTTCAGAGATATGTAGTTGATGTTTTTGACCATTGTCATTGAGAGTCTTTAAAAAACCTTTTGACAGTGCTGGGTTATTCATGTACTAGCAGTCTCTCAGATACCTGTCACAGTATGGTCATGCTCCTAAAAAGCTCTGGGCAATGAAGTTGTGACTTACATGGGTGAGGTGAACATGGCTGTGAAGAAATTCTGCTATAACCATTGATTCTTTTGACCAGTAGTGAGAAACACAGATTTTTGCTGCTTCTACAGAAAAAAGTATTGTGTAGACAGTAAAACAGGGAGTCATGGCAGCCTCCAGGGTCCTTGATTAGCAGCACCAAGAAGCTCTGGGAGTGAACATCTCTGTGAGGTTCTGAAGAAGGGGTGGGGCTTTTATAGGACAGAAGCTGCTGTGTTCCTGCTCCACCTCTGTTATCATATTGCATTAGCTGAAAAGAGAAGAAAGGAGATGCTTAAGAAGGGTAAACCAGTTGAATGATGGGGAAGGAAATAGAGGAGGTACAGGATTATCTCACCAGCCCCTGGAGTGAGCTGGAATTCCTTCCGGGGCTTGCTTGTTTTCATCAGTCACTCCAGATCTGTGCTGTGACTCCACGAGGCTTGGTGCAGGTTAAAGCACTCTGACTTTCAGAGAAGTATCTTGCAGAGTACATAAATGTTGCTGAAGTTGCTTTACAAGCAGCTGTTGTTGAGCTGTTGATATCCTACTCAAATAATTTATGCAGGAGGTGAAAGGTCAAGAACATAGCAAAAGCGAGCCCAACTGTTTAAGTTGTTCCAAGGGAGACTTGATATGTAAAAACCCTGATGGTGGTAGGAAGATGGTAGTCTGAACGTGAGGAAATTAATTCATTCTGTTCCTGAAGTGGCAAATGCACATCTGTAGCCTTTGGAAGTTATCTTGATTAATAAAAGCAAAAAGAATAGCAAATTCAATTTTTTTTTTTTAGTGATGGGAATGTGGGATGTCCAGTAGATTTGAAATGCAAATTTGCCCAGGTCATGCATCAGCTCTTGCAGCTGCTCTGGCTATATCATTACCTCCAGTGTTTCAGAAAGTACTCTTGACATTTCAGTTTTTTTATTTCTTCAGGCTTTCCTCCTTCATCTAGGAAGAAAATAATTTTCTTCCTTCATCTTGGGCTGTTGCTGGAAATGTCCTTGCCGTGCTCATCTTTCTCCCAGCCTTGCCTTGGACCTTCTCATCTCTTGCTGTCACAATGTCTCTTCTCTTCAGCTGCTTTGTCCTTTCTCTTCAGTTTTCTGCTGCGTACTAGCTTTGGCTCCTCCTGGCAAATACCTCATTTCATGTTCTCCACATACTGTCTTCTGCTTTTCCCACTCACTGTGAACCTTCCCAGGGGGAAGGAAGAGCAGCGTCTTCTTGGCTGAGGCAGTTCTTCTACCCAGTGAGACATATTGCTCCAGCTGTCACTGGGCTTTTGCATCTGCACATAGCACTAGTGCTTTGTTCTTGAAGTGTTTTGTAGTACAAATGAAGTACTACCATGCATTGTTTTTATGTCTCTAACATCAATCTTCATAAAGCTTTTCCTTCATCTTTGTTCAGTCCTGTGAATTACATTAAGCTGCTTATTCTGTGCTGTGAGTTGCAAGTCTGCCACTTTGCTCTTATATCCACCCTTCAAATTTTGTCTGTTTTATAAATGCAGAACCAGATCAGATCTTTCCTTTTCTGTACTCCTCCTTCCCTTTTCTGCCCTCTTTTCATTCCAGGGTGCACCCTTCCCAGCTTTTGCAGTATGGATCCGCAGTTCATTATTCTTTAAGAAAGAACTGAAGTGACCTTTTGTCAACCTTTGTGTCTCCTCAGCACAATTTTTACAACTCCCTTTCTGATATCCTTTTTATCACCTCTGATCAGTTATCTCTTCAAAAATTGTGATAAAATAATACCTAAGCAGCACTTCAGGATTTAGTTCTGTTCTTGACGCTGTCAAAGTGTCAGATCATATCAATCACAGAGTTGCTCTGCATTGTCCAAAAAATCAAGTGAAGCTAAGTAAGCCTTTTTCTCCTAACTTGAAGCAAGTGGCTGGTTCTTCAGTGCCTCTGAAAATGTGCAACTGCTTGTGTGTATTTATTGTAAGGAAATGTCAGAGCATAAAAGCTTTTAAAATAAGAAGCAATATAACCTGGTTAACCTCCAGAGCTGCTTCTGTGCCTGTCCAGATGTGGGAGCATTGCCTAAGGGAACTGTTAGCTATAATCTTAGAATCCACATTCGATTCTTTTGATATGTTAATTTATTGCTAGGCAAGGAGCACTGGTCTTTAAGTGAAGTACATGACAACATCCTGCTTTCACCATATATATTCATGTAGCAATCTCACAGCAAAATTAGGCAAAGTAAAAGAGCAATTTTGACTGTTTTGAACAATTAATGTTTACATTTTTCATTCTCTTTTTTGTACCTAATTAAACAATCTGGACACTGTCAAAGCCAGCCTCAGGAAGCACTATATACCTTAATAAGTCAGTTTTGAAAACTGTGTTTCTTCATGAATCCACTTGGTTTCCTGGATGTATTTTTGCTTTGTGGCCAAACTACACATGGGTCCTAAGATTAAAGAAAAAGATGTGCATTTGTTATGAGTACACATATAATCTGAAATAATTTAAGCTGTGGCAAGATATCCTCTTCAGCAAAACTGAAGGAGAGCAAAGAAAAAAAGCAATCTGTGATTTGGTCCAGTCCTTTAAATATAAATAAAAAATGAAAGAATATTCTAGTAGCTGTTCTCTTAAAATTACTTTTGTGACAAAATGGCTTCTTAGATGCCCCGGTACCTCCTAAGATGAAATAGAAGTAGAAAATTTGGGAGCCACTGTCTCTCCAGACTTGACTGGGTTTCAAATCTGCTGAATTCAGTGAAGTTAGAGGGAAAGGTGAACTCCATTTTACAGCTCTGAGATATTTAGCCTGTTGTCCTCGTAGGGATGCTCTTTCTTCTCTGCACTATGAACTAATAAAATTCTAGTTTAGATACAAAAGTACTAATCAAAAACTTCTTCAGAATGTCTTTGTAGGTGACATTGAAATACATACAGTACCGTGAAAGGTGTCCAGTATATATATTTGTATGTTTAACAAAAAAACAGAAAAATATTATAAATTTATGTTTTTGTTTTCTACAGGGGCAATGTCTGGAGGCTTCACCTTTCAGGTAACAGATGGCTTGAACTTTTCACCACGACAGATTTTTAGCATCACAGCTCGGTCTCTGGTCATTAGCCTTGAAGTGAACAATGGACTCAGAGTCTTTCCAGGTCTGTTTTTAACAGCTTATCATTATTTTGTGCACTTAAAAAAATTGCACAGGTAGCAATGTATGCTGTTATTTGCCAGATTGCCAGCTGACTAAAATATAGATATCTATACTTGGAAACATGCATCTGTCTGCTTTTTAAAAGAACAGCTACATTGTCTCAACAGCATTTATTGTTTGTATGGTCTTTAAATTTTTGATGTGAGTAGTGCTTGGGGTGATGTAATTTGGCAGTAAAACACATAAGGCACTAGGTGACAATAACACTGTCAGCCTAAGCTCTGAACATTCCTCATTGAGAGTAGTTCAGTTTAAAAGCACTATAATATATTCAAAAAGTTAGAGGTGCAGCATGCTGATTAGAGCATTCAGGCTTTCTTAACTAATATTCATCATCCTCATCATAGAATCATCATAGAATGGCCTGGGTTGAAAAGGACCTCTAAGATCATCTAGTTTCAATCTCATGCTGTGGGCAGGGTCGCGAACCAATAGACCAGGCTGCCCAGATCCACATCCAGCCTGGCCTTGAGTGTATCCCGGGTGGGGCACTCACAGCCTATTTGGGCAATCTGTTCCAATGCATCACTACCCTGTGAGTGAAAAGCTTCTTCCTAATAGCTACCCTAAATCTCCCTTGTTTTAGTTTAAAACTATTTCTCCATGTCTTACCCATGTAAACGGTTGTTCCCCTTCCTGTTATACACTCCCTTCAAGTATTGGAAGGCCACAGTGAGGTCTCCCTGGCAGCCTCCTCTTCTCCAAGCTAAACAGGCCCAGTTCCCTCAACCTTTCCTCGTAGTAGAGGTGCTCCAGCCCTCTGATCATCTTAGTGCCCTCCTCTGGACCTGCTCCAAGAGCTCCACGTCCTTCCTGTACTGTGGGCCCCAGGCCTGGATGCAGTTCTGCAGATGGGGCCTCACAAGAGCCGAGTAGAAGGGAACAATCACCTCCCTCTCCCTGCTGGCCACCCCTTTTTTAATGCAGTCCAGAACACAGTTGGCCTTCCGGGCTGCAAGCACACTGCTGGCTCATGTCCAGCTTTTCGTCCATCAGAACCCCCAAGTCCTTCTCCACAGGGCTGCTCTCAAGGAGATCTCACCACAGTCTGTATAAGTACATAGGATTGCTCTGGCCTAAGTGCAATACTTTGCACTTGGCCTCGAACCTCATCAGGTTTTCATGGGCCCACTTCTCCACCTGTTCAGGTCCCTCTGGATGGCTTCCCTTCCCTCCAGTGTACTGACTGCACAACTCAGCTTGGTATCATCTGCAGACTTGCTGAGGGTGCATGCAATTCCATTTTCTTTGTCATTGATGATGAAGCTGAAGAGCACCGGTGCAAAGACTGACCCTGGGGGGACATGACTTGTGACTAGCCTCCACCCAGACATAGAACCATTGGTCACAATAGTGATTTTTGCATGGCAAGTAAGCAATGAAGTACGTATCCATTGGATGCTTAATCTCATCATACTGCTAGTTCACTTTCTTACTGTTTTAACAGAGTTATGGAGGACGGCACAGAATAAAGGATGGATAAGAAGGACTGAACAACTTTGATTTGTATTTGTGCATTTGCAGTTAACTGGGTCAGCAGCTGAGGAGAGGACTATTTTTAATTAAAGTATACTGGTGCAGGAGTTAAAAAGGTCTGACCAGTGCCATTTCCTCCTTTGCACTGGGAAGGGTAATCGCTTGTTGAGTTTTGTTGCATCCTGCTTCTTGTTTGCACTACCTTTTTTTTTTTTTCCTCTGAACATGGCCAGAGAGAGGCAGGGAGCTAGGAAAGCACTGTAGATATTTATCTGTATCTTTTTGTTTTATTAATTCACTACAGAAGAGAAGCACTTCAGTTTCTAAGACTTCATAAATGTAAGCTGTATGAACAAACACTTGAAAAGAAAGCTGCTTAAACATGGGCAACAAAAATGAGATTGTAGCAGCATGATCTTCTTCAATCAATATAAATGGAATTCAAATAAACCCACTTAAAAGGTTTATTAATCTGTGATTTTGAGGTGTAAGGTTGCCTTAGGCACAGGGCTTAACAGGAATTCTGTCTTAAGCCATAGATAATTATAACAAAAGTATGTCTGATACTTCTGTAGAATAGTTTCTAGACTTTCTATCAGTTCTGCACCTTGGAAAGTAGAATATTTCTTTCAGTACTGCAAGCTGTATTCATCTAACCTTCCAACTTCTACTGAATTGTTGCTTGCTTTGAGTTAGCAAAGATTCTTGTTTGGTGCTAAAAAGTATTGCTAGCTTTTTTGCCTGTTCTCTCCATGATATGTTTTAAAAACATTCTGGAATTTTACAGGTTTCAGTTGTTCATTGTGGTACGATAGTTAAATCAGTGATGGTGCCAGACATTTAACCCACACACATAAAAACAATAGCCGGTGCTTTATTATGTTTTATAGCAGTGAGGGCAGTGTTACTGTTGAGACAACTTGAAGAATCTTCCCTCTAGGAAATTAAATCTGGAATATATTGTGAAGAATTTGCCATGTCTGAACAACTAGGTATGAAGTATTCTTTCAAGCATATTGTTCTGCAGTTTCATAAAAACGTGTACTGCTGTTTTCTTTTGCATTGAATATAGCAAAATTGTTTGTTGAGTTTATGGATTTTTTTGTGTCCAACAGCAGCTCATTTTGTTCAGTGTGCTTAACACATGGTGTGATGGATACATGAGCTTTTCTTATGTGTGCTAGGTATCTATAACATGAATGTTTGCTCTCTTCAAGGAAGCAACTAATTGAAGATGGAATTAGATGAGTTGCTTTAAGAGAAGAAGTATTGTAGGTATTTGTAAACATAGCTGTATAAGCCAACCAGTAGACAAAATGATCCATAATTGTTCAGCAATGACTGGAAAATGATCATACAGAGTAGTTTCCTGATTCAAAATACTGGCATTAAAAACAGACAGCAAAATCACTAGATAGTGACAACAGTTTTATGCTGTTATGTTCTGGTTGTATGGATTAGCTTGGCCCTACTCTGAATCATGCATCCAGTCTCTCCTTTCTGCATAGTTTGGGTGGTGGTCATTCTGCAAACTGCATGCCCTTGTGCTGGAAGCAGGCAAGCTGTGATTGCACTTCCCTATCCTTTACCCAGTCTGTTGGCTGGCAAATAACCAGTCTTCTCCCTGTCAAGGGGCTGGGCCCCAGCAGAACTGCCACAACTGCCACAAAAAGTCAAAAGAAAAGCATTCATCCACTTTCATTATATGTGTTGACCACACTCAGAAGGTTGTGTTTGAGCAGGATCTCATTTCACAGGAGAGTGCGAGAGACTCAGAGTCTGTGGCCCTGAATGGTATTTCGGCCTCTGCCATGCAAAGAAGCTCCTTGTGATCAAGTCCTGGCTCCTGAGTGAGGTCAGGTCTTTTGGGAAGGAACACGGATTTTGTGAAAAACAGAAGTAATCACAACACATCACAGTGTAATCATGTTTGGAAGTTAGTCTGTCTTAATTTTTTATGGTGCCAGGGCCTGATTACATTAATGAGGTTGTTGAGAAATAACTGTTTATAGGTACACGTGGTCTGATGAACTTTTGTTCTCTGTTCTACATTCGTGATCACATCTGCCATAGACTCAACACATGCTTCTGCTTCCCTGTAAGTCTGCTTTGCAAAAGAGGAAGAAGGATAGTAGAGAGAAGAAGGGAGTTTTCTTCAATTAGACAGTGAGAGAATTTTTCTAGTTCTGAGAGACTGCTTCACTTTTCTAAGCGACACTGGTACACAGAGAAATGAGAAGGTAAAAAGGACAAAAGAGCCAGAAGCTCTTTTTGTTCATTTGGTTATAACAACTGTATTCCAAAGTAGATGTGATTTTGAACCACAGCACAACTATGCGTAAACAAGTAGAATCCCGATGTTATGAACAGCTTGCAAAAGATTCCCATTCTTTGGTTTGATTACTATGTTTTTCCATCTGAATATAATAGGAGAAAGATTTTGTGTTATTCCTCTGTAAACGGAAGGTAAATTTGTGGTGGGGATGGATTGTTAATGCAAACCTGAAGGATTTCTGTTGCTACTTTTGAAATGCTGCATTGCTACTTGGAGCATGATGCTCAAGAAAAAACAAGACATAAAAAGAAAGGCAGAAGTGGGAGCAGGAGGAGCAGGATTATGAAAATCTATTGCTCTTTCCAAAGTATCACTAAACATCAGATGCAGTTTGCTGAGCGTATACCATCAGGAAACTGTGTCATTAAATAAAAAAAAATAAATGCTGAAACAGGCTTTTTTCTTTTCTTTTACAAGGTTTGGCTTTTCTTTTTTTAGGTTTGGCTTTGTCACATCTGTCAGAAATTGTCCTGATTTGATTAGATTCCAGGAAGCTCTATAATCTTTAAGCCAGAAGGTACTGGTTAGTGCAGTTCTGTGTACTGAAAGGACTCCTCAGTTGTCCATCCATATGAATAATAGTTTATTTCAGTTTAGACCATTATTTCTTTCCTAATTTGTTTCATTCAGTATTTATTTTTCAGTTTCATCTAATAAAAATCATGTTTCACATTCTTAAAACGTGGTTTAATCTTCACGGTTTTGGTTATCTGTGTTCACTAGAAGATTCACTGTGTTAAGACTTCTCAGTCAAATTACTGGCCCTTTTGTGGGCACCTGCAATTACCAAATACATTGCCAATACTGACTTCAGCTATAGTTTGAATTTATTTCTAGATGTGTAATACAAGGACAGCACTTCTTATACGAGTTCTACTCCTTTGTTCATATTGCTTTTACATAAGTTAGTATTTAGCAATTGCATATGCTGAAGAGAAATGTACTTTCTTTCATTTCTGTAAAACAAAGGTACTTCATACTGATGTGCTTTTATTGAAAATGTCATGGAAGAGTTGCGTTATCTGGAAGTAATCAAAAATGGGGTAAACTTGCTGATCTTACAAAGCGCTATTAAAATGCTAAGCAGAGTAAGCAGATGAGAGAGTGGTTTGTACCCTTTCTGAAAAACTGCTGTTGCAAATCTAAGTAACTTTTAATTGATGGTTTTTAGGTTCCAGGAAACCTATTTCACAACATGATCTGAAAGCTGTAACCAGTGATGTGACCAGTGCAGGAAACAGAACTATAACTTTTATGATTCTAGTTTCCCCCAAACTTGGAAGGCTGATCAGAACAAACTCTGATAATACCACTCAGGAAATCCTCAGTTTTACACAGTCTATGGTAAGCATTTACGTTATAATGGGTATTTCAGCAGTAGATTGTTATTTCGAAGGGCATCCCAATTGTTTTTTCTTTGTCTGGTAGATTTATATTTGTTTAGTAACCAGACATATGTGACCCATCAATGTGATTGCCCACATTTGCTGTGTCATTAAATATCTGGCATGTAGTAATGAATGCAAGAGGAGCCTTTTCCTCCCTCTCGTTGAATACTAGCAAAGTCTTGGCAATTTCCACTGTTTTGCTTGTAACAATATTTTTCAAGAAGAGCTGTTCTGTTGCCATTAACCAGCAGTGAGAGGTTGGAATCCTTTAGTTTTTGGCAGCAGGAGTAGCCTTGTGCTGTATGAAAACTCCAAGTATCAGATTCATTTCAGCTGTGCACAGTTCTCATGGGTGTCCCCAAGAAGACTTTTATTGACTTGATTGGCTGTGATATTAAGTGTTTAGAGAATGTTAACTGTGATACAGGGTCTCATACTTGAATGATTAAAAACGTGGCAGCTCATGTAACTTGATGGAAAACATTCTGCAGCTGAAAAAGAAATTGGTTATGTCTGTTTGCAGAGTCTAACTGTGTGCTCTGCACACAGTAAGATTTTCTCAGAAAATCTTATTGGGGAGGTAAAAGGACCTCAATGTATGACTTTACTGTGGGAAAAATTAAGAGGCAATTTGATCTTAATCTACATTCACAGATTTTAAAAGAATTAAATGAAGGATTGAGAAAATCTATTGGTTGGAAAGTGAAGCATGACCAACAAAACAGAAAAAAGACTGGCACTTTTATTCAATAAAATGAACTTTGGAACAACCTAACCAAGGACTGTGGTGGAATGTATCTCCGCCTGAACTGTATAAATCAAATTGAAGACAAGATATTTTCTCTTAAAACTGTGTTCTAATCTCATCATTATTGTTCTTACTGCAATAACTACTGAGCTGAGTTTTTTCTTACATTATGAGAGAGGTGAACTGGCTAATGACACCATTCTCTTCAGTTCCTAAAGGGGATGATATTTATGAGCATTAAGTGAAACAGTTAAGCACGTCAGAAAATCTTTCAGCTAAGAATGACATTTTAATCTCTTTCCCTACACATAACAATATCTACATATGTCTATTGGATGGTGCCGTGGCAGAACATGCCACTTCTTCTCTATAACTTTAGTTCTTACTAATGTATAGCTAACTTTGCCTTGAACTTTGTAAGATGTGTAAGGATTTGAGCTTAATTATTTGTGTTCTTCTATTCTCCCTATTTTCTGTTGGGGGTCTTTGTATTGCTGTTTTCACTTCAAACAAGTAGAGCTAAGTGATTCATTGCAGGTAAAATGAAGGTATCTTAATGGGATCGCTATTTATTCTGGCAGAGACTGTGGTGTCCTGCTATTAGGGGAAGAAAAGAGATCCAAAATAAACTTACCATCTAGCAAGCTATAGCCATAATGTCAGTGAAAAAATGGCATTGACGCTGCAGGCATTATACATTTTTCATTGCACAGAGCATAAGAATTCCAGTTTCTTGTTTCAAAGCTTGTTAATCAGATTTGAAATGAAAAGTATTTTGATGTAGTTTCTTTGTTTGCATTTTCATTTACTTAACTCTTTCTTGTGGAACCTAGAATTTTGCTTCTAAAAATTATAGGTAGATTATAAAAAGAAGTTAGCACTTTTGTTGTGGTGCTGAACTCTGCCATGTTCCCTGTGGCTTACTGTCTCTTTGCCAAAAAAAGAAAAAGAAAAAAAAATTGCATTTCCAGAGGAATTTTTCAAGGACAGTTGTTTTGCAGAAAGAAAATAAGAAAATTGAACAAAAAATTAAAATTAAAAATTCTAGTGCATTAAACACACTAGAATAGCACAGTAGTTTTGAATAGAATCATTTTTTTTCCTCTATCAGTACTGTCTATGATAGTTTGCAAGTATTTTCATTTTGCAGAAGTCCATAATTTCTTCATTATATTTGAAGTCATAGCAGAGGTAAACAAGGCAATGCTCACCAGTTTCATTTTCTTAGTAGTGCAGATATTAGCATGGTTTTGGATTTAAAAATACGTAGCCCTAGGAAGATTAACAGTTGATAAATACCACTGAATTTATCAGAAGCATATTGTGTGCCTATTCTTGCTACATGAATTTGCTTTCTTTATCTTGAAGTCATACTGCCAAGCTTTGAAAAATTATTTTGAAGTAACCTATCATTTTAATATCATTTTTGTGTGCTTTGTCTTTACTCTTTATTTACTCTGTATTTAAAATCATTCTCCTTTTTTATCTTTGGCTCTCTTTACCCCAAAAACAGGTGAATGAAGGTGTGATCATGTATGAGCACTCAAAGGCAGAGTCAGCTGACTGGAGTGCAGAAGATTTCTTTACATTTACTGTCTCTTCTCCACCATCAGCTTTAGACCCTCAGATATTCCATATTGTCATTTCATATGAAATTCCCAGGCATGATTGGAACAGTCGTCTTCTTTCAAATACAGGTAAAAATAACATACTGTTTGGCTCTCCACAGTAATGGAGTTAGATCTGTTAGGCTTCCAATGGACACATATGAAAAATCAAAGGGAAATTTTTCTTCAGTATCAAATGACCAGAATATTTTAATCACAGGGGATAGTCTAGAAAGTAGGTGCATCTCTGCATATTTAAAAATGTGATTAACCACCTTTGTTCAGTTCTTCCTGCTTCTATAGTGGATATTTTCCATTTTCACAGAATCACAGAATCACCCGGGTTGGAAGGGACCTCAAGGATCATGTAGTTCCAACCCCCCTGCCTAGCAGGGCCACCAAACACACACATTCAGATCAGGTTGCCCAGGACCCCGTCCAACCTGTCCTTGAACACGTCCAAGGACGGGGCATCCACAACCTCCCTGGGCAGCCCGTTCCAGGGCCTAACCACTCTCCTTGTGAAGAATTTTGGTAGAGATAAGGAAAGCAATACCTAGAACTTTGAGATACTAATATTTCTTTAATGATGCTCTATTATCAATAGAAAACCACGTTAGTTATGGATAGATCTCTTTTAAGATTAGTTACAATATATATCTAGCTATGGCATATGGAAATCAAGGATGCCATGAAAGAAGAATATTTGTTTCCATGTTCTCTTTTTTGAGCATTATCAATTTTTGAAACACAAATCTGATTTCAGAAACACCACAACTTCAGAATACTGAGTTTCTAAGACTCTCTTTTCCTTTCTGCTAGGTACTGTAGTCCAGGAAGGAGGTAGAATATTAATCAACAAAACACATTTAGATGCTTCAAATCTATTGATTAAGCTACCTGAAGTACAACGCTCCATGTATGAAGTCTGGTACCAAGTTGTGTCTTTACCCCACCATGGTATAATAATTGTTGGAGAAAGAAATG
This sequence comes from Centrocercus urophasianus, assembly GCF_019232065.1. Lineage (NCBI taxonomy): Eukaryota > Metazoa > Chordata > Aves > Galliformes > Phasianidae > Centrocercus > Centrocercus urophasianus. The sequence continues at coordinate 10,455,651 of NW_024884811.1, forward strand.
TTACAAAAGAAAAACCTAATTTCTCACAATACATACTGAACAAATTTGGAATTGTGTATGTGCATGATAATTCTGAATCACTTATGGACAATTTCACTTTTGCTGTTTGGTTAAACCTAAAGACCAAGTCTGCAACAAAGCCCCATGGTGAAGTTTTAGAAGAGATGTTTAATATCACTGTTATTCCAGTGAATGATCAACCACCAGAACTGAAGACTAAAAGGCTGCACCTGAAAGTCCTGCAGGGAGATGTGTCAATGCTGGGGTCGGAGAATCTGAAAGTTGAAGACTTAGACAACACGCCAGCAGAGCTCAAATATTCCATTGTTAGCAACCCCAATAATGGTTATTTAGCAATGAAGAGCAATCTGAGTATCTCTATACAGGATTTCACACAAGCTGATATTGACAGTGGTGGGGTTTGGTTTGTGCAGGATGGGAGTTCTTCTTCTGGGGTGTTTTATTTCAGTGTGACTGATGGTAAACATCGTCCTTTATACAAACTTTTCAGTCTTGAAGTTGTACCAATTACTCTTGTTCTGGTCAACCTTACAGATGTTGCACTTCCACAGGGTCAGACATCTGTCACTATTACTAACACACAGCTTTCAGCTGTCACAAATGGAAAAAGCACTAATGTCATGTATGAATTAACTGAACCCCTCAAGTATGGGCACCTGATGATTGAAAATGAGCAGGTTACTAAATTTGAGCAGACAGATTTGAACTCGGGAAGACTTTCTTACCACTTGTCAAATTTCACTGTGTTTAGAGAAGTACTGATGTTTATGATATTCACTGCAGAAAGTAATCTAACAGAACAAGTGCTGAACATCACAATGAAGCCTTTAGTGCAAGTTGTGTCTGACATGCAAATTTCAAATCAAGCAGTTTATAAACTCAAAAGCAGTGATCTGGATGCTTCTGAGCTAGCCAATTTAACAAACAGTAATCCTACATTTGAAGTTATAGTGCCCCCAGCTCATGGGAGGATTGTAAAAAAAAGGTCTGTGAATGATGCAGTGTTTGAAGATATTCAGACATTCACCCAAACTGATATTGATGGAGGTGTTGTGCTTCTCAACATAGATACAAATATGACAGGCATTGATCTGTTAAATGATTCATTCACATTTGTGCTCAGAGCAGATGATGTGCAGCCTGCTGTTGGCCATTTTGAGTATTCCATAGTGCCATACAGTCCTCCTCTTGTGCAAAATTTCACAGCTGAAGTGCCTTTCATAACCAGTATGACCACTTTAAAGATTCCAACTACCTCTAATGACAGGGTGCTAGTTTACTCCCGTGATGAAGTACCTACTGTAGCACCAAAGAAGACTGTCCCAGACGTGTGGGTAGGTCGGAAACGTTGGGGAAATCAACTGGAGGAAGGTCCATTGCTAAATCTTGCAGTGGGAACAAGGGGATCTGCAGGGACTGAGACCACAGATCAGGTTAATGCCATGAGCTCCAGAGAGCAAGCTGGTGAAAGCAGCAATCATTTGTACATCATTATACCCCTGGTCCTGGTGTCTGTGTTACTCATTATTGCTGTTATTTCTGTGTGCATTTTGCTAATGTGTCAGAAGAAAGAGAAGGCAAAACCCCTTGTCAAAAATCAAACAGATGTAGTCCTCAGCAGTCCAGGTCATTGTCTGGAACGGAGCTTGACTGTACCCACCGTTACAGTGACCCCTCTCCTGAAGGGAACTGAGGGAAATACATCCTCTGCACTGATGGCAGTAAGGCATGAACAGCTGCTTCCTACCATGTTTCCTCTGACTGCAGAACAGCCTTTGCAAAACAGCTGGTTAAACCTAGATCCTGAAATGATCCAGTATTGTCGAAAAACAAACCCAACTTTGAAGCGCAGTCAGTACTGGGTGTAGTTCATGGCCAGCTTTGGTCATGCCAACTGATGTAATTTGGAAGGAGAGTGTACCTTACTGACACACAATTCTTGATTATGATAATTTATAATAGGTCAAATGGTGCATTGTTTGTTAGGTGAAACCCACATAGCTGTGAAATAGTCTTACTGATTACAATGGCCATGAATTGAGTTTTCCCACCTGATCAGATGCAGAACTTGTCCTCATAGATTTTTAGTGCAGTCTGTGTGTGCAGTATTTTGTATTTTCCATGACAGTGGTAAACTAAAATGTACTGTCATGGATTATATCTATTTTAACATTATTATTTTTTGAAGAACTAAGTTTGCGGTAAAATCCTGTGTTCTTTCCTGAACTGGTACTTCTATTTTAAGAACTTGAAACTGTTTTTACAAGTAGATATCAAGGTGCTAATCTTGATAATGTCATTTTGACCCAAAGGCTGTTCAAAGGCCAATAATAAAGAAACAAAGCTGTAATTGTTTTGCCAGGTATTCATCTGGATCAGTGAGCTTGAAATCTAGCATTCATTTCAGCAGTAATTCTATGACAGCAGCAGTAAGTAAAGGTTCCGATAAAATGCTTACTGTGAGGTGGCTTTTTTTTTATTGTTTGTTTTGTGTTTTCCTTATTTGTTGCTGGAGTCTAGCCTCAATATCTGCAGACTGGTAAAATGTATCCATGGCCTCTAATCCACATGGCAAAAATTCTGCCTCTACCAGTCAACCTGCCTGCCGAATTATGTTCAGGCTTAGTTTATGTCTGGAAGAACGTATCAAATTTCCTGTTTCTTACTAAGGGCTAAGTTCTGCCTTCAGTGAAGCAAGAGCAGCTCTCTTCGTGATCTGTGAGTCCAAGCAGATGATGGTATCATCAAATCCTTTGCTGCAAACTACTTTGTGTGGTGGAGCTACTGACTGAATACTGTGACTAAAAACATACTCCCTTCTGAAGGTTCACAAATTACCATTCATTTCCCAGAATGCAAGTCTTATGTGCCTTATGCTCTCTGACATTTGTCAGATATGTCAGATAAGGTACTCTTAATTATCTTACTCATAGTGCATACTTAGTCATAGCAAAATGTGCAGTTATTTCTCTGTAAGGATAATGTTTTTGTGATTAATGTTTTTTCATTTATGAAAATGAATAGTGGCATGCGGTCTCCTGTTAAGGTCCATTCTTTCTCCCACTGAAAACAACAGCTAAATTCTTATTGACTTCAGAGGACAAAATCACCAATAAACTTCTCATATATTTTTGTATGAACTTTTAGGTAGCTTCTCTGTAAAAACACTGTAAATGTCTCACTGCTGCATTATTATTATTAACACTGGAATAATATTTTTGTTTCATCCAAATTACTGCTGTTTTTGCTTTTATAGCATGGATGTATTCGTCCTTGGTGCTATTAATTTCACAGTTCTTCATTTTGGTTGTCTTTTTCCGCTGTTGATTAATTGCGTTTCTGGCATTTACATATTTCAGTTGAGGGAAATGTTTACCAGTGAGAAGGGACAGACTAAATCTCTGTTACTGCTATGTCCCAGGAGCTAAATACTTGAGCAGCATGCCCAGTTAGAAACATTTTAAAGCAGTACGCTGTTTGGAGCCTGCTGCCAGGTCAGTGTCAGTGGAAAATATGCAGGCAACATTTTCAACTGTTTCAGTTAGTGGAGAGATATGAATCCTTCATATGCTCAAACTAAAATGTATTTGAAGCATGTTATGAAGTTTTTGTTTTACTTGCCATCTTTTGTCTTTACTTGCCAATACTTGCCATCAAGGAAAATTTGCCATTTTTCCTTGATGCCACTGTGAGCAGGCTTGAGGTCACCTTCTACCATCAGTGTAAAAGCCTGGGATTTGAGATGTCCCAGATGGACTTTACAAGCATGCAGTATAGGCCTTTCTAGTTAAAAACAAAAACAAAAAACCTTTGCTACTATTTTAGAAACTCTCAGCAAGAGAGGTGGTGCTGTCAGCCATTGCAGGGACACCCTAGCATCTTTGTGGAGGTGCAGTTGTAGTCTCCTGCCACTTCCTGAGACCTTATTTGCTGCCACCAAGCAAACAGCAACTTCTTCCAGATTCCAACTGTCAGCAGAGCACTTGCAATACCCTTCCTCCAGTGCCATTTAGCCAGGAGCAGGAACTCAATTCCTTTGTATCTACTCCAAGGCTCCACTCTAATAATAAAAAACAATAATTAATAGTTATAATCCTGTAGTTCCATGACACTTAAAGAGTATGTCTCACATTTCCCTATGGTTGAGACCTTCCTGTCAACAGAAAAAGAAGTGTCATACTCCAGAATGAAGTGACACCTACCATGAAATGAAGTTATATGCTTTTAGTGCAGTATCAAAATATTGTTACTGGAGTCCACATTGTAGACAAGCCAAAAAAAAAAGGAGATGAAATATGTGCCTAAGAGACTTTTTAAACTATGTATCATTGTAAAGACAGGTAAGGAGGTGGCTGTGCTTGTTCTGCCATAGAGATAGAAGGTAGAGCTACTGCAGTGGTGGTAATGGTAAAAAATGAAGCCACAACATATTATCAAGTGAATAAAAAAAACAGTAATGCAATTAGAACTTGAAAACTGGATGGACCCTTTGCATATCTGTATTTGTATTCTCTGAGCAAGAAATAATAGAAAAATACAGAGGAGATTGCTGAGTTTCTGTGTAAGCATAATGAACTAAACTCTTTTTTTTCTTTTTTTGAACTTTCTTTTTCTTTCAGAATTGCTTCTGCCTGACAACAGAAGTTTGCTTCAAGTAGAATGAGCACTGTGAGCTGTGTTTTAAAAACAGGGCTGTTTCTAAAGTGTTAATTTTTTCTTTAGTAAAAACCTAAAGGCCTGATTGTGATGTATACCAGCATTTAGTTTGCTCTCCCAGTGCTGCTGTTACACAACCGTGCCATAATACTTGCCATACTATTGAACTTTTGGATGAGAACTCTCTGCGGAGAAGTATATTGTATCACTGATTGCTGGGTTTCGTATAAAATGCTCTCTTTAATATTATAATTGATAATTACGTGTGGATTTTACTTTAGTATCGTAACCAGAGTCCTATTTAAAAAAAAAAAAAAAAAAGAGTGCTTTAATGCAATGTAAGCTTTTCCACTGGACAAGGCAGAATAGTCTCTGTCAGAGAATGGTTTATCTTATCTTACCTCATCACGTGTCCTCTGGGCTGTGTTCAACATGGGCATGAACGTAACATTAAAATTAATTCATTTCAGGCCAGTCAGCCTCCCCTCCATTCCTATAAGGAAATGGGACAGCTTGTTCTGGATGCCATTGCCAAGCAATTAGAAGACAAGAAGATTATCAGGAGTAGTCAGCATAGATACACCAAGGAGAAATCGTGCTGTGAGAAAACATTCTGTGATGTCCTCAGCAGCTGAGAAGGTGGGGATGAGCAGTGAATGTTGTGTATCTTGACTTCATCAAAGTGTGGACACCGTCTCCCACAGCATTCTTATTATGAAACTTAGAAAGTGTGGGACAGATATATGTATGGTGAGGTGGATTGAGAACTGGCTGACTGACAGAGCTCAGAGTGTGGTCATCAGAGGTACAGAGTCTGTTTGGAGGCCTGTAAGTAGTGGTTTTCCCCAGCAGTCATTGCTGAGTCTGATCTTCACCGGTGACCTGGATGAAGAGATGAGTAGAGTCCACCTTCAGCAAGTTTGCTGATGATACAAAGCTGGGAGGAATGACTGACATTCTGGCAGACGGTGCTACCATTCAACAAGACCTGCACATACTGCAGAGTTGGGCAGATTGGAACCTGATGAGGTTTATTAGAGCAAGTGTAGAGTCTTGCACCTGGGAAGGAATAACCACATTCATCAGTAAAGGGCAGGGGCTGAGCTGCTGGAGAGGAGCTCTGCAGAGGAGAACCTAGGTTTCCAGATGGACAACAGGTTGGCCATGATCCAGCAGTGTGTCCTGGTGGCCAAGAAGATATCGTGAGGTACATTAAAAAGAGTGGCTAACAAGTTAAGGGAAGTGAACCTCTCACTCTGCTCTGCCTTGGGGAGGACACATCTGGAGTACCTTGTCCATGTCTGGGCTTCCCAGTTCAGAAAAGATGGATATCCCAGAAGGAGTCCAGTAGAGGACCTCAAAGATGATAGAGGGAGATGATAGAGAAATGCCTGGAGCATTTCTCGTGTGAGTACAGGCTGAAGCAACCTGGGTCTGTTCAGCTTGGAGATAAGAAGACTGAAAGGGAATGTGATTAATGTTTATAAATATCTAAAGGGAGGTGGGAAGCAAATTGGTGAGGCCAGGTTCTTCTTGGAGATGTGTAGCGATAGGACAAGCAGTAATGACCTAAAACTTGGACATAGGAAGTTCCATACTACCATGCAGAAGAAATTTATCATAAGGGTGATGGAACACTAGAACAGGTTTCCCAGAGAGTTTGTGAAGTTTCATTTTCTATGGAGATGATTCAAGACCCATCTGGACGCCTGCCTGTGTGACATGCTGTAGGGGACCAGCTATTGCAGGGGGATCGGACTCTGGTCTCTTGAGCTCCTCTCCAATCTGTGTGATTCTGTGATTTGAGTTTTCTGAAACAGCACTGCAATGGGTGTATTTAAAGAAGTTTTATGTCATTTCACTAAAAATACTTAGAATATCTTGAAGTACCAGTTTCTTAAATGTTAATATATTAGTGCTGTTTTGTCCCTGTTCCAAAAGGCAGTAGAACAAGCCTCTTGATACCTGTCAGCCATGTGCAACAGTCATGCTGAATTACAGAGCTGTTTTAGTATTAATTGTGTGCCCCAGATACGGTAAAAATGTAAGCACCTTATGCTTGCCTTAGAGAACTAGGCAGTGTGCATTTGGCTGGCTCTGTGAGGAAGATTTGAGCATGTGAGCTGGCACTCCGGGACACCTAGACCAGGACTGGAGCTGACTATAAATTATTCTTCAAATGTTCAGAAATGCCGATCTCACTTGAAAATTGATCCATATATTCCTGATTACAAAAATAAGCAACCCTTCTATTCTGGCTCTACTGAAGCAGAATTGTTAAACTGGAGCAAAAAAGATTATTTGAACATATTATTTGTGCGCGCTTGCAGCCTGGAAGGCCAACTGTGTTCTGGGCTGCACTAAAAAAGGGGTGGCCAGCAGGGAGAGGGAGGTGATTGTCCCCCTCTACTCGGCTCTTGTGAGGGCCCATCTGCAGAACTGCATCCAGGCCTGGGGCCCACAGTACAGGAAGGACATGGAGCTCTTAGAGCAGGTCCAGAGGAGGGCCACTAAGATGATCAGAGGGCTGGAGCACCTCTACTACGAGGAAAGGTTGAGGGAACTGGGCTTGTTTAGCTTGGAGAAGAGGAGGCTGCCAGGGAGACCTCCTTATGGCCTTCCAGTACTTAAAGGAAGTGTATAACAGGAAGGAGAACAGCTGTTTGTGAGGGTAGATAGTGATAGGGCAAGGGGGAATGGTTTTAAACTGAGACAGGGGAGGTTTAGGTTAGATATTAGAAGGAAGTTTTTCATGCAGAGGGTGGTGAAGCACTGGAACAAATTGCCCAAGGAGGCTGTGGATGCCCCATCCCTGGAAGCATTCAGGTCGAGGCTGGATGTGGCTCTGGGCAGCCTGGTCTGGTGGTTGGTGACCCTGCACATAGAAGGGGTTTGAAACTACATGATCATTGTGGTCCTTTTCAACCCAAGCCATTCTATTCTATGATTCTAACAATCAAGTGATTTAGATTGATAGAATTTTAAACTGCATGCTAAAACTGCTTCCCAATTTCAGGATAATAAATTAAGATAATATTACCCCATATTGCACTAAATGATTTCTTTAACCGGATTTTGATCTGTCTTTAATCAGAACTGGGATGGTCTGTTGTTGTTTCTGTAGCTTGAAATGTCAGAAATTCTGGTGGCAGCAAGGGAGCAGCTTCCCCTGGGCCATGACACAGCATCTTGACACAGAAACCCGTAAGCCCCAGCTACAACTTTCATTGCAGCAGCCTATTAAGACCTGCTAGACCAAATCCAGCAGTGAATTACTGCAGTGTGCTAAGCTACAGGCATACATCCTGTCTGCACCATTTTTTTTTTCAAGCCTACCCTTTTGATGTTATAGTGAAATACTTTCTGTGAATATTATTAAAGATGCTAAAAATAATTGTTCTGGCATACTCAACAGAAACTGTTTATCTTCACTTGTTTCAAACAATCGTTTCTGCCAGAGCCTGCCTACCCCAAATCCAGTCCTGGACCAGAATGTTCTTTCACTGCAATCTATAGTTTCACATCTGTTTGTAGGGAAATGTGGTATGGTGAAATACTTGCTTTGCATGCTCAATTCCTCATTTCCAGTTTTGCTTCTTGGTTATTTTTGCAGTAATGCTTTGTATATGCTGGTAACCACTGCCTAAACATGAAGTTATTTGCAGACTGAAGTTTTAGCTGCATCATGTTTTCAAGGCCATGCAGAGGGAAGAGCATCAGATCTCCAACACTGGGGGAAAATCAAAACTGAGCATTGTTATGGCATATGACTGAGCGTCAGAACTTTCTGAAAGAGCACAAGCAAACAGCTCAGAATAAGTCAGTGGTGTAGTTTATAGCATGTGACTTACCAAACTCGTTACATAGCAATTTTCGTGTATAGTACAGGAAAATGTGTCTGAATGAGATTCTAGACAGAATTTTAAAATAATCAGAGATATCAAAAGTGCACGTATCATATACAGGTTCAAATATGTATAAATGAGGTTAAATAAGTAGGCCAGATAAATGTACAATGTTGATTTCAGATATGCAAAGTCTCCAGGAGAGCTGCTTTGCTATCAGGAAGTACTGGGGAAGATGTTGGTTAATGTGGGGGGAGCCAGGAGGACAGGACGGAGACACGTTCACTGGGGTAGATAGAAATACATGAAAACCACAAAAGGTCATTTAGAAGCAAACTTGCTTCTTTGAAAGGCAGAAGTGATGTGGAAGTGCCACATGATTATGACATGCCACAGGGTTTCAAGAAGTCTCCTCTCTGCCAGAAGAACAAGAAGTGAGATGACAAGTTCTCTTGCCATACAAGGAGAGAAGTTCAATTGGCTTTTTTTTTGTGTGCATTTCTTCACAGCTGGTAGGAGATTCAGTAGAATTAAACTTGCTATGGCATGAACATACTGAATGTAGACTTAGAAGATGGCTGGCTGTCAAGAAGTCCAGCGGTGGGGATAAATCAGATCAAATCACAAAGATTCTTCGTTATATAACCAGTCTTGCTGAACAGATTTAGCCAGGAAATAACAGAGATGTTAAAGCCTGCTGGCATGAATATTGCCTTAAAAACAGAGCTACCATGTTCTTACTCTCTTGGTCAAACTGCAGAAGGGAGCAGGGTGAAGGGGCAGGATGAGGGGAAATGGTTTTAAGTTGAGGGAGGGAAGATTTAGGTTGGATATCAGGGGAAAATTCTTTACAGAGAGAGTGGTGAGGTGCTGGAACAGGCTGCCCAGAGAGGTTGTGGATGCCCCGTCCCTGGAGGTGTTCAGGGCCAGATTGGATGGGGCCCTGGGCAGCCTGGTCTGGAATTAAATGTGGAGGTTGGTGGCCCTTCCTGTGGCAGGGGGGTTGGAGATTCATGACCCTTGAGGTCCCTTCCAACCCTGGCCATTCTGTGATTCTGTGAACTTGCCTGAGGTTCTGACTGTAATCACAATTAATGATTAATGGTAACTCTAGTTAGATGCAAATGCTTAAAGGTATGTGAAAGAATGGTGACATGGTTCTGCCTCAGAGCACACAACTAACACAAATAAAAATGGACCTGAGCTTAGCCTCTGAAAAAGAATGGAAGTAGGTTGAGGAACATTCCCATTTACACATGGCTCCATAAAACAATTAAAAATCAGTGCTAGAACTAAGATCAGGGGCAAAGTAAGCAGAAGTGGTATAAATCAGCTGGAAGATGAGTTACTTGCTTCATAGCACCTCTTAGTCAGTCAGGAATATGCAACCAAGGCCCTATACTCTGTTAGGAATGCTGCAACTTAAGTATCAGTGTTTTCTGATTCTAAATCACCTTTCCCCTGGTTGTAGACTTTAGGATCATTTAGTCCTTCCCCTTCATTCTGATTCCTGGGATTCTGGGAGGTCTGCTTGTTGGTCCTCACTTTCGAATACAGGATCTGGCCTCAGCCCTGTGCTTCTGTCCATGCCTCACGAGATTTGTGGGTTGGTAACTACTGGTCACCACTGTCCTGAGCTGTGGCCTACTCTAGTCCGAATCTACAAGTTACATTTAGAGACACACTATACCCTATGTCCATTTCTGTGGTTCCCCAAGATGCTCGAAATATAAAATGGTGGGTTGAGGATGTTCCTGTTGTATGGCCACTGCCAGGAAGCAGTGCTCCCCCAACCCCAGCATGGCCGCAGCACACCTAGGTCCCGGCACACCTCAGACATTTAATAGCTCTATGTCAAGCCTTCCTGGAGACCTCTTTGCCTCTCTTCAGCTCCTGGGAGCAGCCCTCTTCTGTGGAGGTGCTGGATGGGCCATAGTGCAGAGCTCCTTTGCTCTGGTTTTGTAGACCACCACTTTCACCCTGCTGGGGAATTCTCAGGCTGACAGCTGTGACCAGAGGGCAGTTCTCTGTGAAACGCAGACTTACCCAGTTCCTGTGAGACATTTAACTTCCTCTTGGGCTTTTTTTTTGTTTGTTTGTTTGTGTGTGTGTATGTGTGTTTTCCAAAAAGCCAATTCTGCTGTGACTGACTGCCCTCCTGTAGGAATCAAGGGCAACTGGGGCTGGAAATGGGCTTTGGTGTCCACACTGAAAAGACAAGCCTAAGAAATGCCAAAGGTGGATCTAGCAAGTACCTCATGAAGGTAATTTATATTTGATTTCTCGCATGTTTGGGGCAAAACCACAGGACTCTTGAGTGCTTTGGAGATGACACGAGTATATGAAAGGTACACAGCTACACAGCCAGCTGGGACTGACTGGCTGGAAGTAACCTCGCTGGGTTCTCAGCTCAGAGAGATCTGTCACAGAGGTGTAGCGGGTGTGAGGTGTGAGTGCTACTGGCACCTGCTTCCTGTTAGCCACAGACAGAAACAGAGAGGAGGAACATCTAGCAAGTGCTTTCATACGGAGGTAAATCACAAAGAAGGACTTGGGTGTCAGTACACCTGCCTAGTTGTCACCCAACAGAGAGTGACCCACACGAAGACCTCAGCGCTGCACACAGGTGGGCCACATCCAGATGGCTGGAGGCCATCCTCACACTGCTGGCCCTTGGACATGCCTTGGGCTGGGACCAGGACTGGCAATTCAGCATAGAAAGTGACCTGAGTTTTGCATAATTCTGCCAAGTTTAACCACCAGTGCAGCAGTGACAATGGGACTAGGCAACAATAACACATTCCCAAATCTGTTAACAACCCTATTTCTGCCAGTGGCAATATAAATGCAGCAGCTGAAGAGAAAGCAAAATCTTGGACCTCTGCTCCAGCCAGCACGTTGCCAGGGTTAAAAAAAACCCAAGTTGCCACTGTATTTGCAAAGCTCTGCCAGGTAAGGATGATTTTCCATACGTTTATTGTGTGGGGCACTCATATATCATTAGGGAAATCTGAGTTTAAATTGCCTTCATCTCTGACTGGGAAAGGTGTGACCCCCACCTCCTGCAAACCGACTAGCTAGCAGATTTTATTTTTAATACGTTATATACTGCCACTGACTCCCACAGTGCTGGTGTCTGAGCATTCAAATCTGCTCTGACAAAGGCTGTGCATAAATTTTCCTCTCCAGAGAACTGCCCTTAGATGTTAACGACAGGGGCTTTTTTACCCATTGTTTTACAGCTTTTGATGTTTTTGTTTTCTGTTTTCAGATAAACAGTCTCACAGAAATCATATCATGACAGTCTCAAGTAAAGCCATTCTTCTGACGTTTTGCTGTTACCCAGCAGCTACCCAACAGACATGTTTTCCCATTGCTTTTGTGACAATGCTTACTTTGTTTTCCAGTTTTAATGAGTTACATTCAGCTATGCTTGCTTCTTTCTTGACATGTTGTTTTCCCATTGCTGCACCAGCTCCTAATGTTATTCTAACACCCAGTAAAATTGCTCAGCTGGCAGCAGATGTGAATCTACCCGAGCAGATTCTCAGATGTGTACAATGCAAAACCACACTGTTTTGTATAATCCATGCTGGTTTTGAGCTGCCCTGGGCCCACCTTAAAAGAAAATATGAGTGTATTTTGGCCTGTTTTTAAAAGATGGAAGAGACAGCCTTCTCAGACACTGCCTGGCACTGCTGCAATTCTATCTTAATAGAAACTGTTTTTCTGAGTGCAGAAGTAATATTAAAAGGGTGCTAGGTTTATCTTCAATATCCTTAATGACTCATTGTCAGTTTTCTCATGTCACAGTATTTCAGAACCTGTTTATTAATCTGAAAGTGATAGAAACAGCTGTATATCTAAGCTACAAATGAACGGCAAACAACACTGCTAAGCACAGAGTCGGAAAGAAAGGCCCCTTTTCAAGCATACTGAGAACAGTATTTAACAGGAAGCTGGCATGAAATTGCATTGGCTCAAATATTTTATGTGCAATACATAGCCAGTTTTGTGTATGGTAACAATTGTGTGAGATGTGACAAAGTGGCACAAAAAGTGTGTCTGTCAACAGTTCACGGGCTGGTTCGACCCAGTTCGTGACGAGCGGGGCGGAGGGATCCGCAGATCCGCGCCTCCGGAACCCCAAAATAATTGAGAACAGCGGCAACGATATGAGTGAAAAAAACTAATTTACTAAATATAGTATCAGCAAAATAATGTGATATAATGGAATTGAAGCTAATAAATCAAAATATAATGAGAGAGAGAATGTCCGAAAGGTGGATAGACTTCACCACAAGGCTGAGGTGAGAAGTGCAGTCCAGTTGAGCCAATGAAGAGAAAGAGACAGAGAAGAGCAGACAGAGAAGAGCAGGTGAAGAAGCGAAGAAGAGAACATCAGGTGACCTTGCTGGGAGTTCTATCTCCTCGCTGACCACAAAGCCCCCTGGGGAATGTAGTTCTTCTTCTCCTCTGGGCAGGCACCCAGAACTTGAGCATCAGCAGTCAAACCCCCAGTGCATTACATGATGTTATGATGTGGGATAACTGAAAATCATAAAACCGTGACAGTATCATTATAATGCCGACACCTCTTCATTGAGTTTTGTGGAATCTCAAGGGGTTTTCCATTTTCTCACCTGTGTTGATATGCCTTTTTATTGTTTGTTATCTAGCTAAAACCACTGGCGATCTGACACTGTGGCTAAGAATATTAGTAAGTTCCTTTCCTTGTCTTTGTGAAAAAGGTAGTCTTATCCTTAAAGGGAATCGCTGAAATAAGATTATCAGCATGACAGATGAGACCTAATTTCCTATGGAGCTGTGTTTTAGCCCCTTCTTCCTCAGGTTCACCTTCAGCTCCTTCATACATGTCTTATGCAGTTTCATCACTGTGTGCCTTAACAAAACATCCAAAAAAATGTGTATGCACTGCTCAGATAGCTGCTCTTTCTTCAAACAGAGAAGATGCAGGATTGTGCCTGTCTTTCCCTCATCAGGAGACACTGAATTGGGCTTCTTTCCTCTTTCCAGCTGCCAGCTTTCACAGAACTTGTAAGAATGTCAAGTCTTATAGACCTTGCATCCCTTATGAAGTTGGATGTAGTAGTTGGCTGTATCGCTGACTTTGGGGTAGAAGGCAAGCAGATGGTACAGTTGCACAGGGGTTGTTCCCTTACACAACCAGGCTAAAAGGAAAGAACAATTTGGGAATACAAAGAAGTTTTCAAGTGTTGTATATGTTGAAATATTGAGTTGTGTAACTCAGCTACATGGAAACAATCTGCTAAAATTATGTTTAAAAGGTAGCTAAAGAGTAAGGAATAAAGCTTTAAAATGTGTTTTGTGATTGTCAAAAATAAACTCTGTCAGCATGCTTTCGCAGTTCCTCCTCACCATCCTCTTTATGATATATATATATATATACTTTTAGGATGTTTTTGTTTGCTGATTTTGTTTTCTACTCCTTTTCCTTTGGCATCCTTTGCTGCACTTCAGCAGTAATGAGAGGCTACATTTCTGAATAACCTATAACCACAATGGTATATGAAGGAGGACTGTAAGTCAGAGTAAAGTTTGCTTTCTGGAAAGCAGTGACATAGATCAGAAAGAGCAAATGACTGCAGATGACAGCAGAAAACCTGGTCTGAAATGCTGCTCATTAGATCAAAGACAAGGATAACTGTTGGTCTTATGAGCAGAAGAACATCCAAGTGGCTTAAGGATGAAGTGTTATCCCAATGATACATCAAGTGGGGCAAAAAGGAGCAGTTTTCCTACTGCTGATATGCATGTTTGGAAAAGCAATATAAGTAGAAAAGAAACCTAAACGGAAGTGATTTGGTGGGAGGATATACTTGAGGAAATCAAACCTGTATCTCTGAAGAGAAGACTATTAATTTTTGGTTTTATTTTTTCACAGGAAAAGATGTCTGAGGTCTGCCTTGGTAATGGCCGAGGTGGTTACAATTCTGGAGAAGAGATTTGTGACCACAGGCTATGCTACCAAAAATAAATAAATAAACCCCCAGTAAAATTTGGAGTTGATTGAAGAAATTAAGAGTAGAAATAATGGGAATCAGAACGAAAATACCCTTGTGATAAGGTAGAAAAAGTGTACCAGCAATCCAGCAAAGACATTGTGCCTACCTCATCTGTCTTAGGAAGGGGAAGTTAAAAAGTTGGCATTTCTAATGCCCAAACACATCCCTCCTTCCTGACCCTGCACTTTCGTCCATCCTGATGATCTTCAGCCTCTATGTCCAGGGATGATGGGAACTGCCTATCTGAATGTATTGGTGAAGTGTATCTGAAGCAATAAGTCAAAAGTGCAGCTTTTCATTGGGCTCTGGCCTAACTCACATTTTGCTCTGACAGGCTAACTCTTGCCTGAAGTTCCCCTGAAGTCATTGAAGGAGCAGTATGTTCATTACATCTTTGAATTTAGCAGTTAAATACATATTCTTCTCGACATTTTGGGGCCTATTGGAGTTGCCTTAGATTTTAAATATCAGCCACAGTGCATCCAGTCATTGTAATCCCAGAAGCTTTTTTCCATCTAGTAAGGCTTTAATTTGAAGATTAAAAGTGTAGAAGGAAAAAGCAGAAAGGGAAGGGTTGCCTAATACTAGCTAGCCTTTTGTTAACTTATACTTGCACTGTCAAGTGCAGCCTATGCGTTGCGCCGAAGTCCAACATGACATACTTCTCCTTCTGCCCCGTGTGGATGCACTTCAGTTGTTTCAGTACACACATACAGAAGAAATTTATGCTCCTTTTCACAAGGACATTTGCATTTATTCTGGAAAGAGTTTATTTATTGTTAGTAGGACTGATGTTGATGTCGTTACTATGTTACCTTAGAGAGTGAAACAAGGAAATCTCAGGAGGAAAACGTCGCTCTTTTGTTCTGGATTTTCACCATATGTATGCAGCTCATTTTTTTGGGAAACTGAGAACAGTACATGTTGCTTCCCATTTCAGGTTCAAATTCCTAGAAGACTTAAATCAGCAGCCATCTGGTTGCTGTTTAGTGTCCCAGATGAAATGAACATGGTGGTCTGAGCTGTGTGTCCGGAGAACAGGTGTCCATATCATTGACAATTACCAGAGTAATTGGTAAAAAGGCCATAATCTCTGAGGCACATGCAGTCTTAGTAACCTTTCCATAATGAAAGGGGTTAATTTAATTTTTTTTAGACCATTAAACTACGGAGGATTTCTGTTTGATTTATTTTGTTTGCAAACAGAAGTGACTTGAGTGTCCCTAATCTTTTTGGTATTGCTGTATTTCTAATATTGAGCCTCACATAACAGGTGCTGTGTGCCTGTTCTAAGATTCCTTGCCTGGAAATAAATGCACTTTCATATTAAAAGAGACAAAATAAAAGGAAAACAGAATTTTTTTAAAAAAGTTCAAGTATTCCTATTCACTGCTATTTTTAACTGTGATAGCTGAACTGTCAGGGTGAAAACAATGAGATAATTATTTTAAAGCTTAAATCACAAATTAAGAGCAAAAAATATATTTAGCAGGAACAGATTTGTAGTGAGTTTTCTACATTTTCTAAGAGTATAATTTAAATTAGATTCAGTAATTCAGTAGTCTTTGCTTTTCAGAGTCATTTGATAATAATACTATCCAGAAGGAACCTGTTTGCTGTTCAATTATAAAGATAAGCAACCCCAACTGGGCTATTTTTCAACATACTGAAGAGCTCGGATTGCACAGAACTGTATACTTTGGCATATTTATTCAGAGCAGAGTGTTCATATTTTGAGGCCAAGAACCTTAACTTTACTAATAACTGAAAATGTTTCAAATCTGACCTTTAGCTTTAAAATGTGAAAGGCAGATTGACTTTTCTCTCTCAACATCACAGCTAATACTGAATGACACGCTTGTGGCTAGTCCTGTCTGTGATCTCTGCATCATGACAAATACCCCTTTAGTTACCTAGAAAATACTGGTGACTTGTTTTTACGGAAAAACATAAGCTTTTATTTCATTCACACTTATTTCAGATGAAGTTCATGTACTAATGTCCTTCATTAAATAAAAGGAATATTTTTATTCAAAGACTCAAGCTTAGCAGCATGCAGGAACAAAAGGGAAGAAACTCAGATTTTGATGGTATACTCCTCACATTTTAGTTCAGCATAAAAGCCAAACATTTTCTTAGTTTAAATACAACGGCTGGAATATCTGGCTCGTTGGTTCCTATGTGAACACTTGCTCTGAAATGTAGGAAATAGGTAATAAGTGCAAGTTAGACAGAAGATCTACATGTTAGAAATTCTGACTTCTAACAGTTACTGATTTCATCCATGTCTTTAGATAAGGTGTACTAGTGGATGGACCATTTACTCGCACCAAGACCTAAATATGAATGTATCAAAAACCAATCAGCCTAAGAAATGAAGATGCCAAAAAAATAGTGACTAAATAAACGCTTATCTTCTCTTTGCCTCCATTTTTTTCATCTCTGAGCAAGAATCTTCAACTTCACCTCCACTAAACTGTCAGAAGTATTGTGGGTTAACTTCCTGGAACGGCTCTTAGAGATCTTTATTTTGTATAATGTGATGAAAATCGGCCATATTCCTGTCTTGAGAAAGTGGAGATGATGGAAAATGAGTTGTTGCTAATAGGGTTACATATGAGTAAGAATGAAAATGATCAGAAAGCAGAGGTTCCTGCAGGATGTTTTGCAAAGACTGGAGGCAAAGGCAGAGCTGGAGGCTGAGCTGCTTGGCCTTTGCATCTCTGCTCAGGAGCACACCACTGTGCCACACACGGGTGGTCCCACAGCCTGTGGCAGTGCTCTCCCTCTCCTTTCCCACCACAAATGGAAGGGCCCACTCATGACACCAAAGCCCTGTAAGTCTGCACATCTGCTAATGCCTTTTTTCTTTTCTCTTCTTGCATTGTTTATCCTCCCCATAACAAGCAGCTCACTCTTCCTTTGCTCTCCTTGGTTCATGCCACAAAATCCTCATTTATTCAGTCCTCCATGCATCCTGTTACTGCTATCTCTGTGATGGATTTTATTTACAGAAGCGTTGAATAGGATTAAAGACACTTTATTGTTCAATTTTTTTATATTAAGAAAGAATTCTTGATCGCAGGATTAATGTTTCATCCTGGGCTTTTAAATTCAATTAGACATATATGAATGAAAGCAACTGGAGGAAGAAGATACCCACACTTGTCTTAATCTGTCCTCACAATTCTCTGCAATGCCACTTTCCTTGCAGTAAATCTGTTCTCTAATCACAACATACAACCACACTATGGGCTCAACACGCTTCCTTCCAATGCATTCAAGGAAAATGTTGTTTAATTTAATATATCAACAGAAAGTCAGTGTCTGATTGTCAGTCTTGCCAAGACAAAAGAGCAGTTGGTATTTGCCTGAATAATGTTTGTGTGACCTTGCCTCTGATGTGGTTGGTCTGGAGAATGACTAACGTTCAGGTTTTCTTAATAGTTCTATGATGTCAACATTTCCTGCTTGCGATAGTCATGGTTTTTCTTGCATTGAAATGAGCTAGGTTGGGCAATGTGGCCTCTTGCTGAGCAGTCTGAAAAGAGCAGGCTACAGACTGCACAGATGAATCCACTGTTATGGATTCCCTCCATCTTCCACCCACATGGTGTTTTGCTTTCCTGGTTGTTCCACAGGCACCTCTTCTTCTCAGTTTTATTTTTCCATTACTGGAAGTGGGGTTAAAGAACGTAAGGGAAACACAGAGGGGAAAGAAATGAGAATGGAAATGATCGTGACAAGAAATTTTCCCAGCTGCTTAAATAACCCCTAAAGGGTGAGGTATTTCTTTTCTGTTTTTAAAATGTTAAAGCTTATTTGTATTTAGAGGACCCTTGTTGGTCAAAGAGATAATGACCAAAAAGGCCTATTGTCATGTCATTCCCTGTTTCTAAAACCTGCACCTCTTTGCTGTGTTCTGACAATAGCAGGTTGTTAAAAAAACATTTGCCACAATTGTGCCTGAAGAGCTGAACAGCAATATTTGAAAAACCAGTAACTAACCTGCCAGTTTTAGTAAGAATGATTCATTTGTACATGCAGGCCACTCATAAAAAAATCATCAGAATTGGCTTCATTGGTTTATGCTGCTGTTTACTGCATTTGTTCTCTCTTCCCATGCAGGAAAAATGAGTTTTACTTTTCATTCCAAAAGTACAAGCACACGACAATGCTTCTATTTATTTTTTTCCAAAGGCAAGTTCCATTTTCCTGTGCTAGCTGCCCAGAAAGCGGTGTGCTGAAGCTCTTGAGATCAGCATATGCTGTTATTGGTTCAGGTGGAGAAAGAAAGAAAGAAAGAAAGAAGGTCTCACATCATTTGTGTCAGCTTCAGATGAAAGATGGAAAAGTCAAATTTGACCCAATTTTAGGTCAGGAGATGTGTAGACAGCAAGGTAGTACAGTGATTGGGTCTAACTGGCTGTACTGCAAATCTCTGGAGTAGATTTAAAAGCCATAATATATCATTCATAGTCATCATTCACCACAGTGACACCATTGTCACTATTTTGATATAGTCAAAATCTGAAGATCACAATTATAGAAATCAAGTAAGAGCTCAGCTTAGTAGTTGCACCTGTGCAAGTAAATCAAATGTGGCAGAGATCTTTACTTGGCACAGGAGCCAAATCTCATAGGAGAGCCCATGTTCTATTAACCTCTCCTGCCTTCCCAAGTACGATGCCCACAGTTGGGTCACTCACTTCTCTGGGAAAGGTTGGTAGCCTAGGAAACTGACAAGGAAAACTGACTGTCTAGGAATTACAGGGAGTCAGCTTGTTGTCTTGAACCAAAACCTTACTGAGGATGATTCTCATGATCTAAAAACACTGAGTGCCAGTGGCAAAGAACAACCTACGGCACTGTCCTAATTAGCAAAATGTTTGCCTTGTGTTTCAGTGCAGTATTAGCTGCAGTACACAGCATAACAGGAGACAAAACCCCTTCACATAACTTTTTCAACAAACCTAAGTTCCTTGACTTAGTATTCAAGTAAGAACGTAAGCTGCAAATTCTTAAGCCTCTCTGAAAAGTGTTTTTCTCCTCTGCAGTGGAGATCTACTCTGGATGACACAGAAACAGCAGAGCCCTGTGGCTCAAAGCTGTATCATCTACTTGTTTGGTATTGCCAAGGCCCAGCAAACAATAGCCTCATCTCCTTCTGGTGTATAAATTCCCCAGGGACATGTCCTCTTATAAAACTAGGCCATGACTCCATTTATTGGAAAAAAAAAAAAGAGAGAGAAAAAAAAGACTATTCACATTGCAAAAGACACTAAGAAAGTGCTTGAACAGGGCTGCAAGTGACAGAGGAAGAGAATATATAATCCCAGTGGCTTTGCAGTTATACATATCTTACTACAATGTGCTGTGTTAGCCAATCCTACAAAAAATACGTATGTTCCCATGTTCCTACTGTTTAGACTCCCTTTAGAAGACGTTGAACTAAATGCTTACTTCTCACATGCAGTTCTTGCATTATACAAAAAAGAAATGGCTTTTGCACTTTTTTACATTTGAGAATTAAGCCCAATTTCAGGTTTATTCTAAAGAGTGAAAGAGATAGAAAAGAATCAGGGGTTATCATGACCTGAGGAGCGAGGAACACAAGAATTGACTTGTGCTCTGTAAATCATGACAAATACAATATCTAAAGAAAATGAGTCCTGTGAAATGATTTGTTTTTTCAGAGTAGAAAAAAAAAATGAAACAGCTGAGTCACTGAAAATAAACAGGAATTTGATATTATGACCACAGACATCCAGTGTCTGACACAGATTGCTGAGTAAGGTTGAAAAGACTCCTGTGCTTGCAAACAGGAACTGCTTACTAACCTACTTGCCTTGGTCTGATATATTTTAAAATGAAATGTCATAATCCTTGGGGTCAGTTGTTCATCTGACAGTATGCACGTCAAGTCCTATCAGTTGCCACATATTGCAAGTGCGGCTGAGGCTGTCTGCACTAAATTCATTTTCCTAGCAAGGTGCTCACTAACCTGCTCTCCCCACACCACCATCATCACCACCAAAACAAAAGCAAAAGCATTACTCTGGCACTACTTCCAGTGTAATTGTACGCAGGCAGAAAAAAACAGATAATTTCCTGTAGAAACAAAGAGGTTTGTCTTTTAGTTGACTAGAACTGAACTGATTGATCAGATACATCTGTAGTATGATCTAATAGTTCTGGTAATAGAAATGAGCACCTATGCTTGAAAATGAAGAACATCAGACAATTCTCCACATCCTGGGGAATTAATATTATTTCACTTCAGTGGAAATAGCCTGGCCAACATACATGCAGTTCCTGGTCCCATACTGGCCTATTCTGTCCTTAGTCATTAAACTTAGAAGTTTAAAAATATGGTTTAAATATTCAAAGCTAATACCACACATTATTCCAGAGTGACCATGATTTTAAAGGAGACGTCTGGGCAGCCGGGAATAGGGGATTCAATGATGTAGAATTATTTAATGGAGTTGGATGAATTATTCATTGTGCATAATTCATCTGACCAATATGGGAATTCCTCTCCTTATGAATTATTCATAATTTTTTTAAAAAAATTTAATTATTATTCAACGTGCTTTCACATTTATCAAGGCTTAGATTTTGGCTGTGCATATATCGGGTATGTCAGAGGCTGTAAACAGAAGATGCTATATGTTATACTGGCTGCCTGAATTTATTTTTCTTTCTTCTACTTGTTATGGTATTTCAAGGCAGTGTGAACAAGAAAACCCGTGAGTTCCAAACTGAAAGAAAGAAGTGAGAGCGCATGAAATTTCCTTGTCCAGACGTTAGGTCATTAATGTTTGCACTGTTTTATGCATTAACAGCTAAAACATGAGGAAGGAATCAATTTCCATATGCAGCTTTCTATATTGAGCAATGTTTAACAAAAGCACAGTGCAACACTTCCTGCTACTCTGTAGTTGCAGTAGTATTGAAATAGCGAGTAAGTCACTTCCTTGGCGCCTTGTACAAAACTGACTCTGCTTTTGGAGCAAATAAAGCATTTACTAAGTTATATCTGAGATAGTACAATTTGATCCTACTAGATTTTCTGATTTGCAGACCTCCCATCTTTCCAAGCGGACTTGCAGCTCATTTAGAGAGAATCTAAGCCTGCTGCCTATTGGCTTGCTTTTCTCTTTGTGAATCTCACAGAAGAGTCCACTGATCATAAATTAAAAATGATAAACAAGACAACAGTATTGGAACATGCTTTTAAAAGACGTCTGTGGTTTCATCTGCAGAACGCTCTTGCTCATTTGCAGAATACAATATCTGAATTACTTAAAATAAGGAAAAGAATGCATATTGTCATATAACTGTGAAAACAAAGTGCTAATTTGGGAAGGCTGGGATTTTCGTACACTGAATGATATAGAGGGATGTTATTTATCTTCCTCAATGTTCAAAAAAACCAAAACTAGACCAAACCAAGAGTGTTCACTCACTGCAAACACCACTTTAAACCATATTCTGAATTAATGCGTTAAAAAATATCACAGTCTGCATATTAAAGATAAAAGTATTTTCAGTTGTTGCTGGGCAGTTCAAAATCTTACATGCATCTTTATGCATCTGTGCTCTCTTGGGACATTGTCATTACAGCTCAATAATCTGATTAATCCATTATCTGCAGTTAGCTTTTATCTAGACAGAGTGGCATATTGATTTCCAAGCAGTACACAAATTGACAAAGCAAGGAGTGCAATTTGAACATAAGTATGCCCGGCCATTACATTTATTGCAAAGATTCACAAGGCTTTTCTTAGTCTAGACATGTTTCCTTCTGAGGAAACAGCCTCATTTATAAAAAAAAAATGTCTCATATATGGCAGTCAGTGCTAATGTGAAGATTCTCACTTGGGTGACAGTTTTAAAACACTTGAGAGCGTTGTTCCCAGTGACAGCATAAAAAATTCTTCCAATTTCTTCCGAATTAGCACCGATTTGTTAAGATGCGCTCTTTGACAGTGAGTGCACTTATGATATGCTCATCTGTGAAGGGTAGGATAATTCCAGCAGACCAATGTAACTGCAGTTTAAGAACAGAGATATGTAATATGCATCATATTGGCACAGAGGTCCATCTATGGCATTATTTTGTGTCCACTGGTGGCCCATATTGAATGACTACTGAAAAGGTAAATCAAGAAAGGATGCATATATAACATTTTCCCCTGGGGCCCAAAAATCTGTGGATATCCAGAGACAAAGAATTATTCAAACATAACCTGTGATGCTTTTCTCTTCTGTGAATTTGTTCAGTCACTCCTTAAATATATCTACATATTTCTGCACATATAAGATCTTATTGTGAAGAAATCCACAAGTAATATACAATATATAAGAGAGAGCAGTCTAACTACAGATCTCTTCATGGTCCTTATGAGTCTACCAATACTTACTATATATCTTCTGACTTGCTTCTTTCTAATTTCAGTCTTATTTCCTTTCTATGCTATTTTCACTCACCTGAGTCTATTCAGGACTCTATCTGTGGGCTGGTATTTTATATATGCCTAGATGGATGTTGAATGCCACCCTCAAAGCAGGTAATCTTAGCCATAACAAGAGAATGTGGCCATGAGGATACCCCCAAACCAAAATCCAATTGAGTTGCCTCTTGTGGAGTCCCTGAAGGAGAAAATGTGCTTGCTATAGAGGTGCTTTGCTGGATAATTCCACTTTCCTGAATTTCTCTACTAAACAATTGCTTCACTGCCAAAACGTAATGTGTGTAGAGAATTCCATGCTTAACTGCTAAGCTCTTATGAGAACTGGCAGAAAACTTGCATTGCTGTACTTTTTCAACTGATCTTGAATACTAAGCTCAGCTTCCATGACACTACTGTTCAGCAGAGGCCCACTGCCAGTAAGAAACTCAGATTAAGAAGGGTGACTGAAATATTCACAAACACATTTTCACATTACACATGGTTGCTCTCTGCACATGCATTTCCAATTGCATGGAAATTAGTTGTTTCCTACTTGGTGTTATTTCTACATCATCTACTTGGCTCTTACTCCCACTCTTGCAGCCAGATCTCTAGGAGAACAAAGATCAGTGCCAGATCTTGGAGACAGATGCACCCTTGTCAGGCTGATCAGTGAGAAAGGTGGAGGACAGAAAAACTGTCTTGTACTGTTGCTCACAAATCTGTGATCTATTGCACTAATTCCAAGAGATAAATGAGGTCTTAGGCCAAAGTGAATTTTCTAATTGAATTATACCACTTCCCAGATGGAGATGACCTTAAGAGTCCAGACTACGCAACGATATAATCTTTGAAAGGAAATCTGGTTCTCATTGTACACTAATCAGTGCATCTTCCTGGATTTTACTTTACATACAACATATCTGAAACTGGCATCTGCTATTTTTAATGCAGTAACATTCATGTTTATTTCAGATGCTGAGCAGCTAGGAAGCCCTTCTGTTCAGAGAAAGGAAAGTCTACAGTGACCTCCTGAGAAATTGGCAGCTCACATTGATTTCACACTGGAGTCTCACCCAGAACTCATTTGAGTGCTCAGCTATGTTCCCTGCAATGGGAGAAAGTGGGGCTGGAAAATAGTGAGGCCAGCACTGCACAGAACTGCTACACACCCCTGCACAACGCAGTGCAATCTAGCTGTGTCCTAGGCTGCAAAGCCTACCTTCTGTTCCTGCTTGCAGGCCCTTCCAGGATATCCTTGTCTATATGGTCATTTGCCTTCAAGAACACCTGATTCTTGGTTCTCATCCACATGGGAAGATGTGGGATCAAATGCTGTGGCCTCTGTCCTATGAAGAAACCAATGCTGGGAGACACTTAAGTCCTTGACTTAGCACAAGGACACAGGCTGCCTATGTGCTATCAGGTTCAGGAACAAGGAAGATCTAGAAAATTCAGTAGGAAGTAAAAGCAATCAATAAGAGTTCCTATATCTATACTGTGAGGAACCTGAGCTCTCAAATAGTAGGGCACATCATTTCATCTGATTAGACCACCATTCCTGACAATTTCCTCTGAATGTTTACCACTCAGAATGCTGGAAAACAAAAGTTCCTTGTTTATCACATATAGCTGTTTAGTTCTAGCTTCCTGCCACAGAAATATTTGTTGTCCTGATTTATTTTGAAAGCAGTGTTGTCCAAACTTTCTGCACAGTTGTTTTGGTTAATATCTTGGTTAAAATTACTGTGGTGATATCTTTTTTGATTAATATTTCTTGACATATGCATCATTTGCTTCCAGTTATACAAATGAGAAGCACGAAGGCAATAACCCTAATAAATAAAAATTAAAGTAAATCCGATTTCAATCAATGTGCTGAGTGTTAGAACTCTCCACAACTCCATCAGTCAAAAGGGGAAGAGGAATTCTTTGGGTCATTGTAAAGTGGACCAACAGAAGGTCCAAAGTGGAAAAGAGAAATTTTGGCCTACACAAGTCAGTCTGTCCTTGGTTGGTGACTCAGAAAGTCTTTAGAATTTGCCAGTTCAGTTAAAACTCATTTTCTTTTCAGAAATGCAGGAAAGCATACAAAACTATTATTATATTTTTTGTCTTTTAGAGTGCTATGGTTCTGGATGGTTCTCTTTTGTATGAAACAATATACTATATTCTGAAGCCACAGATGTTTCATGCAGGTGCTAGCTAAAGGAGGCCATGCTGCAATACTTTACATAGACTTTCTGCTGTCCTTTGAAAAACTTATTTCATTATGGTAAACTACTTATGAGCTGCTAAATATTGGCTAACTACCACAGCAACATTTAAAAAGCTTCATGCTTGTTCCTATCACTCCCAAGAATTCTGAAGAAATGTTTTTGTAAAGAGGATGCTTGGCAGATCTATCAAACGCGTTCTTTAAACATTCATCCAATTGTATGAATGCATGCTCAGATCAAAGCTTTGGGGAAAGGGAATGAATGAATTTTTAAAAGTGCTGGATAACACCTGAGAACCAGTTATTTTGGAGTGTCATGTCTGAAAACATGCCAATTCTTTTTCAGTTAAATTGATGGTATGAAGACATACCATGTAGATTAAATTACTACAGAAGTTCTGACTTAAAACAGTACACACTTGAACTCTGCCTTTAAACCACTGACTGAAACAACATCGACCAACTTCGTCTACTTCATGGGATGTGGTGCATCCAGAGCAACCGGCTTCTGAAGTTCTACACATACCAAAAGGAGAAATAACGTGTCCTTAGTGGTAGGGATGTGTTTGAGTATTTTTAATAAAGTTGTTGATTCTTAATCTGGTACAACCATTTCACAGCCCTCTCTTTGAACTTGCTCAGTATTGAGCTGCCTATAAAGGCGACAGCTTCTTCAGTATAAGCTCATCCTCTTGGAGGATTTGCGTTTAAGCCACAAAACACAAGAAAGCAAAATAATTCCACTTTCACTCACTGGCCCTACTCTACACACCAAGTTCTGCTGGGATGGAGCTAAAACACCAGACATTGGAGTGTTTTGGTTGTAATCCTAGCTACAGATCAGCAAGGCTGCATTGCTGCAAATCCTTGCATGTTGAATGGCACTTGAAATCCTTTCCAGCTCATGACCCTTCCCTTAATGGGAACTCAGCCAGTCCCTTTATTTCAGTTGTTTTCACTGCGCAGACTCTTATGATGTTGTGTTTTGTTTTTTTTTTCCTGGAAGAGAAACAGAACTCTTAGAAATTTTGCACACACACGCATATATATAAAACATATTTGTTGTTATTTGAAGAACCCTTAAGGCACATATGCACTCACAATTCAGTGCACACTCCACAGACAAGGGGTCGAAAATTATGTATCCTTTATTCATAAAATAAAGAGTTCTTCTCTGTCTCTGACAATTTGCATTTACAAAGCAGTAGATTAAGGGTGATCCTTTTTTCAGACTTGTCTTGCTTTGGCCTGTTGTCTGTTGGATATCTGTTGATTGCTAAGGATATATAGGCATAACTATTGCTGCTTTCCTTTTTGAAAGAAACTAAAAATTCTGCTCACGTCTTGGTTGCCTAAAACTCCATTGAGTCCCATACCATGTTGCTGGACTTACTGGGATGCACAAGAGTTCAGATAGTATTTGTACATTGGCTGCCGTACAGCCAATGTGGCAGCTGCAAAAATATCTTAGAGATTAGGCTGCCAATGTAATAACACAACATTTCAAAGCCCTAGGATACTGTCACACTGGGATGAGCTGTACTCTTACAGACACTCTCAGTAGGTCTACCAAGTAAAGCCTAATTGCTTGTAGTTGTCCATGTTTCTGCAATTAAGCTGAACAAGGATTCCAAACCCAAATGATCTCAGTGGGAATCTGGTTGATGGCAGAACAAGATTGGGTCAGACCCTTGATTTCCAATAAAACACTGTTTAAAAAAAAAAAAAAAAAGACTAGGAATGAAGACAATAAGGTAAAAAATCTTGCTAAATTTGAATTTCACAGGAAGCATCTGCCATGATTAAGAGTTACAGTTTGAACTCATACAAGTTTATTTTACATCTGCTTCCCCATTCTGCTTTCCTGTTTCAATTATGTCCATGCAGTTAGAAGGTGTAAGGATGTACAAACAGAATAGAAGGGACATCTACAGTTTCTCATTAATTTTTAAGGATCTTAATATCCTTTTGACCAGGCTATTTTAAGGATCTTGTTAAAGCTTTGTATTCCCTCAAAAATCCCTAGGATTTTACAGGAAGATATACAAACAGCTGTTGTTTACAAGTGCTGAATCCTATTAGATACAGTTAAGATAAACAGTACATTATTGCTTGATCTGCAAAATGGGCAAGATATGTTTTCTCAGTTACTGTATCAGGTTGTCCAGGTGCAATGTGATTAGCTGTACACTATAAAAATATCTTGCACGCTCTCTTCTATTTGCAAACTGTATGCTTGTATATAATTTTTTCTTAAAATCTTTGGGATTTAACAAAGGTTTCTCTTTTTGTATTCCCAGTGAAGTAGAAAGAAAAGAAGCAGGAATAAAGGACAGTGAAATTCTGCAGTGTGAATTCAAACTGTAGAAAAGTGAAGAGTTTATTTTGAATTCTAGTGCAATGCAACAAATATACAGAATACAAGAATCATGGAATCACAGAATCAGCAAGGGAAAAGACCCACAAGATCACCCATTCCAACCATCCATCACCAATGGTTCTCATTGACCAATGGTTCTTAATAAACCATGTCCCTCACTAAACCTCCCTTCAGGTAGTTACAATTAGAGACAAGTTAGAGAGCAATAAGGTCTCCCCTGAGCCTCCTCTTCTCCAGACTGAACAACCCCAGCTCCTTCAGCCGCTCCTCATAAGCCCTGTGCTCCAGACCTCTCACAGCTTTGTCGCCCTTCTTTGAACCCGCTCCAGGACCTCAATGTCCTTCATGCAGTGAGGGGCCCAAAACTGGACACAGCACTCGAGGTGCGGCCTCACCAGAGCTGAGTACAGGGGGACAATCACTGCCCTGCTCCTGCTGGCAACACCGTTCCTGATGCAGGCCAGGATGCCATTGGCCTTCTTGGCCACTTGCGCACACTGCTGGCTCATGTTCAGCTGAGCATCAATCAATCAATACCCCCAGGTCCATTTCCTCTACACAGACTTCTGGACAGTCTGCCCCAAGCCTGTAGAGTTGCCTGGGGTTGTTGTGGCCAAAGTGTGCATTTGGCCTTGTTGAACCTCATCCCATTGGCTTCAGCCCAGCTCTCCAGCCTGTCCAGACCCTCCTGTAGGGTGTCGCTACCCCCAGGCAGATCCACTCTTCCGGCCAACTTGGTGTCATCTGCACACTTACTGAGGGTGCACTCGATGCCCTCATCCAGGTCATCAATAAAGATACTGAAGAAGACTGGCCCCAGCACTGTCCCCTGGCAAACACCACTCCGATCTCCAGCTGGATTTAACTCCATTCACCACCACTCTCTGGGCCCAGCCCTCCAGCCATTTCCTTACCCAGCCAAGAGTATACCTGCCCAAGTCAAGACAGCTTGCTAGAGCAGTTATTAACACTCCGAATTGCTGTATTTGCACGGTGTTCTTCCATTTGTTTCATTCTAACCTCTCTGCATTTCTGGTGTTCACAATCAGTAAATACAGAATACAGAAAATAGGCAGAAGGTAATTCAGAGAGATAGCAAAGATGAAATTCAGAAAACATGGAGAGATTGATGTAAGTCACTACAAGTGATCAGACTACATGTGGTCTGCTGGTAGCATAGAGAAGTTCATGTCTCTAACTCCAGACAGAAGAAAGCCTTGATTTGGACAAACAATAGAAATTGTTTGATGAATGCTCATAGCTCTCAGGTGAAAAGTGAAGGTCCTGGGCCTGAGCTCTGTTTCCTCATGTACATCTGATGCTGACAAGGCACAAGGAAGTCAGCTTGGGTAATGCCTTGGTGTCATCATCAGTTTCAAATGAGATTGGCCACCCCTGCAACCACCCCTCCCCTGGTGGGTGGCTCTCCTTCTTTATGCCCCACTGCTTTCCTTGTGCTGATGTGCAAATTTTTGTGGCTGTGCTGCATCCAGTCAGGGAACTGATCTGGGTGAAAATCAATCTTTGCTTTTGTTGTCTCTTCCTTGGCTCAGTGCACAGTCCCATGATCTCCTGAGAGAGAGAGCCCAGGGAGGGAGGAAGTAGCCAAGGATGTTGTGCTGAGAGACTGTCATGGTTCTATGTTTAGAACCATGACAGAGACAAAGAGAGAAAGTATGGTCAACACAAGCATT
Organism: Centrocercus urophasianus; assembly: GCF_019232065.1. Taxonomy (NCBI): domain Eukaryota; kingdom Metazoa; phylum Chordata; class Aves; order Galliformes; family Phasianidae; genus Centrocercus; species Centrocercus urophasianus. The sequence continues at coordinate 10,484,971 of NW_024884811.1, forward strand.
TATATCCAGAGTCAATTTCTGTTTCAGGCAAATAAAATGCAGTAATTTGTAGACAGGTGTTTTTGTCATAATCAGATGAGGGCACTGATGAGAGGGTGAAACTTTTTATTTCTAGATGTTTTTGATGAATCATGCTCACATCATGTTCTCAAATATTTGAAGTTTCTGAGAAGACACCAGGCTAAAATATGGAAGGAAGTAAGGAAGACATAGGAATTAATAGGAAATTGACAGAAAAAGTAAGATAAAGGAAGGAAAAAACAACTAAGTTAAGCATAAGGTTGAACAGAGAGGAAATAATATGAAGCAGTGAGTAGATAACAAAATGCCTTGAGAAAAAACAGGAAGAATAATACCAGGAGAAAAATGATAGGAAAAGTAGGAAACTCCAAAATGAAATGGAAAAACGTCATTGTGGAGACATCTTTGAGCACTCGTAAACAAAAGCAGATAAAAATATGAAACATTGAGATACTGGTGGAAGCATGTCAAACTTTCATTTTTTGTATTCACGCTACCATAATAGAGGGAAATGCATACTGCTATTCCAGTGTCTTTTACATACCATCCTTTTTTTTCTTTTAGCTCTATTTCCTTTGCATATTTCTGAGAACTAGAATTAGCTTTTGACAGGGTCAGCATCATTCAGACTGCAACATCATCTAAGCAATAGAAAGATTTTTCAATTCCCACCTCAATGAGCATTTAATATAGTCATTAAGCTGCCAAGCCTCACCTTGCCAATGAGGACTTAGGACATTCCTGGGAACATGAGCCCTGTGGAAGAAATAGTAAATAATCATCCCCTCGCAAAATCTGTTTACATATATGCACATCAGGACAGCTCGAGAGAGAAGCAGGCATTTTTTGTCTGAAAAGGAGCATATGATGAGAAGAGTGTTGTGCACCAGTGATAAATTTGCATGTTACTACGCCATGAAAAGAAGAGCTGAGCAGCTGTCTTGGGTCTTGTTCCAACCCCCCTGCCCTGGGTAGAGCTGCCACCCACTGGGTCGGGCAGCCCTGGACTCAATCCAACCTGGCCTTAACACCTCCAGTGTTACACCTCTGTGCGAGTAGTTATCATTACTCAGTCACCTACAGGATGGCACCAAGAAAGTACTGGATTTGCTCAACAAGATTGAAAAGAAAGTGAAGAGAAAAAATTACTGTCTGAAAAGACAGCATGCTCACTATTTAAAGTTTGGCTAAGAAAGGAGAAAGAACATACAGGATTTCAAAAAGTTATATGAATCTTTAAATTATCATAATTGGTGGGGGACTAGTTCTTTTCCCATTTTGTATACTCTAGATGCCTTCCTCTTTTAAATAGCATTTATCATCATTATATCTAGGTGCTGGCATCCAAGAGGCAGTTATACTTCCCATGATAGGAACAAGAAGACATGAAGGAAATCCAAGAGTTTGTGAAATGAAGTTTCTGATGATGAGGTCATCCAGTGCAATGAAGATGAGTTCAGTACATGGATCTTACTCATTAGCAAGCACAAATACTGAAAAAATGTGTCTTAATTAAGGTTTGAAGTGTTTTCCACTTGCAAACAAAACTGTAGTGGCTGATGGAGTTAGATAGTTTTATTTTTCATATATAAAGTCAAGACTTGTTATTCAGTCAGTTTCCTTCAGGTCTGCCATCAGCAATGAACTTAAACGAGCAAACAGGATGCTTCACATTCACTTTGCCTGGAGACACGAACTGCTTCAGATTTGTTGGGGCCATGGTCTCCTCTGCAAAACTGATCTGAGAGCACATTTCTGGGGAAGAAGTGCACAAGGTGCATTAGGTGCATATGAAAGGTTTGTCCTGTGGTCTGAGGTGAAGGACAGATGGCTTTTTTTTTGAAAGAAAATGGGAGGAGACGTGCACAGGTTGACTTGCAGATTGATGCATGGAAACCGTAATGACATAAGCCTTTGTTCCCAAGGAGTTGATAGGTGACAGATGTTGGAAATGAATAGATTTCCCAAGGGGAAATAAAATAAATGGTGAAGGAAAACAGAGCTCTCATCAAAATGATTAAAACTACAGGGTCACAGAGGGGCACGTCCCATTGAAACGCATGAAGAAAATATCTGTTTCCACGGGTGAGCTGCTGGTATTCTTTGTAAGCTACATGGGGCCTTGTAAGCAGCCTGAGTGTAAGACATCCACAGTTAAGAAAGAACACCAGAGAAGCTTATGAGGAGATGCTCTGTGGTCTTTGAAAGATGAATTTTCAGCACTGTGGACTAAAATTTCAGAGCATATAATTGTAGGTCACCCTGAAAAATCACATCATATGCAATAATACACACTCAGTTGTGTGGACTAAAGAACCTGTGTCGTGGCACAAATACAATATCCATACCAAAGAATAGGAAAAAGGAAAGACTAATTCACATTGTCTTAAACTAAGTAAACATGAAAATATTAACTCAGTCTTTGGCTGCTTTCAGAGCTCAATGTCTCCTTTGCTCTGAGCCTTTGATAACAATTTTGCTACCCAACAGTTTAGGTATGATTGCTGAACGGAGACAGGCCATGTCACAACAGGCATTACACCTCTGCCTCTCTCCTTGCACTTCTACCCTCCTAAATATAGTAGCTAGTGTGGACCTGGTGTCCCATGTCCAAATGAGTTCATATGTTATCCTCATAAGTGATGTCTTCCAATCCTACCCACATTCATCCAGCTTTGGTAGTATCCATTTATTTTATCTTAATGCTTAGCAGGATACACAGTGGAAAAATTTATACATTAAATATTTCAAGCTGTTATGAAAGTACAAAAGCCTACAAACTACACTGACATCTACAGATTTTGGATTGTTAATGATAAGGTGAAGTTCAGCATTCAGTGGTTTTCTTTTTTGAGACTTCAAAATTAGAACAACAGTAACTGGTGATTTCCTGAAACTGCAAGTCTAAAGATAGCCTCATAGGATTTGGGTGGAGTGCAAGCATGTGAGAGAGAGGCCAAGCATGAGAGAATAATGTATAAATAAACACTAGATTGCTGTTGAAGGTTTAAAAAGGTTAAATAAATTTGGAGTACTTTGTGACTTTGTTGCAATAGCAGAAATGAGTCCAGTCATATCAGTGAGGCAACATCCTATTAGTAAGATTCCAAAGAATAAATGGGATTGACAGTTAACCTGTCCTGCCTAAAGGCCCTGTAACTAGTGGATGGATGGTTAATGCACACTGTAATGGTGGATGTTTTATTATCCCTGACACAATGTTGTTTCTTTCTCCTATGGCTGCAAATAGATTAATGATGATGTCTATGATATTCTTAAATTTGATCACTCTGAACCAGATCTAGGTATCTCTGCAGATATTCAAGGTCAAGAGACGTTAGGTACATCCTCCTCTTAGTCGTATATTGTCTGCAACAACATTGAGTCAACCTCCCGTAGAATCATGGAGTGGTTTGGGTCAGTGATTTAAAAACCCATTCTGTTCCAACCCCCTCCCATGGGCAGGGCTGCCATCCACAAGATCAGGCTGTCCAGGGGCCCATCCAACCCGGCCTTGGGAGAATCTGAGAGCATCCTCCCTCCTTTGGGCAGATCACTGACAAGCACAGCATTTTTTTTCAGTAGCACACAGTGTCAGAAGACATAATGAGCACAGTCTGAAAACAAAAAAACAGCTCCCTTCAGATATAAAGGGATATCTTTTTTCCCAGACTGGAGCAGGTTACCCACAGGGGTGTACAGCATCCTTGGAGGTTCTCAAGACCTGGCTGGAAAAAGTCCTCCACTCCACTGTGACACTGCTTTCCACAGGCAGTTGTTCAAGGGACAACCTGATGTACTTCCCAAGCTGAGTTTTCCTATGATTATCACCCTCTGTTCTCACACTGGTTCCTCACTCATCTCATTCCCCGGGCTTTGGGCCTTCCCCAAGATATTCTGGCATGAGACTCACTTATTTTCTCAAGCTCATGAAAAGCTTTACTTTGTAATATTTATGCAGCTCCAAGTCTTTTGTCTCTCTCCCTCTACAGAAACCTTAAAATCCCTGCAAAATACAAGAGGCCCCAAGCAGGTCCTCCCTGGCAGAGCCACATGCCCATGGTACAGGAGCAGGTGCTTCTCCTGGAAACTCCAGCTTTTGTACCTAGTATTTTGTGCCATCCACCACCTCACCAAAAACTGGGGAAACATAAGGGAAGATGAGACTAAGAATCTTGGAGGAAAGATGTTCACTTGAATGTCTGATTGTTTGTGTCCTTTGTTTTTCACCCTTATAACGTGAATTCGTGTTCAGATGTTGGGTTTAGTGGACAGAAGATTAAAGTAAAGTAAAACTTTTCAGTGTGGAGACTGTTTGGCTCACAGCACAGGCACAGAGAAACTCTGGAGCAGAGCATCCCTGCTTCAATGACCAGTATACCTCATCTTCACCGAGCAGGGTGGCTAAAGATGTTGTCATAGAATCATAGAATCACAAGGTTGGACACGACCTACGAGATCATCTAGTCCAACCATCTCCTCATCACCATTTGCCACCACTAGCACTAAACCATCATGCATCACATCATCCAGACACCTCTTGAACACTGCCAGGGACGGCGACTCCACCACCTCCCTGGGCAGCCATTCCAGTGCCTGACCACTCTCCGAGAGAAAAAGTTCTTCCTTAATCCTAATCCTAATCCAAACCTCCTCTGATACAACTTGCGGCCATTACCCCGTGTATTGCTTGTTGCCTGGGAGAAGAGGCCAAATCCCTTCTCACCACAGCTCACTCACTTCAGGAAGTTGTAGAGTGCAATGAGGTCTCCCCTGAGCCTCCTCTTTTCCAGACTGAACAATCCCAGCTCCCTCAGCCGCTCCTCTTAAGACTTGTGCTTGTCTGGAGGTGTCAGCTGGCTGCTCAATGCCCATCTGCCTGGCCATCACCAAGAGCCCAGACTGTGTGGTCGTCTGCTTCTTCTGTTCCTACATTTCCTGCATCCAAAGGACAGCCACAAGAGAATCTCCATACCCACTCTGCAGACAGCCTTTTGATCAAGCCCTACCTGTGGTGCATAATGAATAAGGAGTTAGTTCTTCACCTGCCATGGGAAGAAGGTTTCTGGATGGGTAGAATATAGACACTGGTTTGGCATTGGAAAGAGGGCTTGGGAAAGAACCCTGTATGGTGGGGTTATCACCTGCACAGCCAGCTTGTGGACATTGTGAAGTGTGACACTGCACCTAGAAAGAAAAGATGGGAGAGGCAAAGAGCCCTGTGGCAGGAAGTGAACAACCTGTGAGGGATGATGAAACTCGAGAGTCCTCGATACCAGGTCCCAGTGTGCTCCTGCAGCCAGTGCTTCTCCAATGCAAATCCTGCCAGATGCTGACAAACAGGCAAAAAAATCAGTTCATCTACTTTTGAAACAAACTTCATCTGATCAGTTCCTTCAAGCTCCCTGGGGGGTAACTCAATTCCCAGCATTTGCTGAGGAAATTCAGATATCTCCAGCATTGATGACAGAACAGATGAAACCTACTCATACTTACTGCCTCCTTCTATTTGTATTCTACCTTGTACTTGGAAGATTGCATTCACAATTACTCACTAACATAGTTTTAAAAATACAATGTTGTCTGAAGTGCCTTCCTAAATTCATCTGAAAAAAATGCTGGGACGGAGAATTACAAAACCCTCAAACTGAAAATCTTTGTTGTCAAGCACTGACCACAAAGCCTGCAGTCCAAATTCTGACCTCAGAGTAACATAAATCTAGTGCAGTACCAATGGTTTTGGTGGAACTACTCCAGTTTTACACATCAGTAACTGGGAATCGAACTTGGAACTTTGCCTTTAATTGTGTTCAGAAATGCAAAAGTAGAAAAAACTATCCTTTCATCATGGAATTCCACAGGAATTTAGAGCATCATCACAAAAACCATAGTGTTTTGTCAGCACAGCTAGAAAAATAAAGAACAGTTTTTCCTGACATCCACATACAGATGTTAAACATAATTCTAAAATATTTGCAGAGAGGTATTTGGTAAAATTTTTATAGAAGTATTGTGAAGATTAATTAGTGTTCAAAGGCATTTAAAATGGGTATGTGAAGTATGAAAGTTACTGAATTAATAATCATTGTAAGGTTTTGGAGTTAATAGCAGAGGTCTGGCTACTTGCTCTTTGATCCAAGGTTGAATGCTCAGGTTGAGATTGCAGCACAGAATCACAGTGCTGAAGAAGTCTGTAGCGAACATGTAGTACCCAGGATGTGGTTAGAGGCCTCAGCACCTCTTAGAAGGATACATTTAGTGTGAGGGCATGTCTGCACAGGGACTTATTCCTGATTAACTCCATGTGTGGACACGCCTTTTCCAGAATAGTGGGAGGAGAACAAAGCCTTAGGCTTGAGAAGCATTGTGTCTCTCTGTTTTACCCTTGGCCATGATCCCAGTGGTAGGTCTATGCATCTCCTGAGGAAGATGAGGGCAATCTGGCAAGTGAACGCAAGGATCAACTCCCCAGGCAATAAAAAGGACCCATAATAAAAAGGCTGGTTGCTCTCTGAAAGAAAAGCCTGGCATGATTGCATTTACATACAGGAGTATGGCAGGCTTTCCCAAATTGCTATGCATGAAAAGGAAAATTGGAACCGGCTGTGTCTACATGTCCCATAAATAGAATACATTTTTACAGGGAAACATCCAGAAAAAATAATCTTCACATAGCATTTGCGTGTTCTAATGCCAGAAAAAAGTACTAGGAGGGACAGTGGAAGACAGTTATTGTCAAAGACCAGAATATTAACAGGGATGTTGATCCTGGTATAAAAATGCTTTTAATCTTGACAAGGAAAGAGCAAGTCTGTGACAACACACATGAGTTCAAGAGCAACATTATGGTTGTTGGGAGTAGCTTGAATCACTATAATCTTGAAGAATTTAGCTGGGAATCCACCCACTGGCTTTTAGCCAAAATGAATTTACAAATCTCAAAATGTGTGAAGAAACAGTTTATTAAACTGAATGAAAAGGAGACTGAAGTCTCTTGTTAGAATATCTTCTGGACTGTAGGTGAAAGGTGCCAGCATGAAAGGAACAGCCCAACCAGATACATAGACATCAGCATGACCTAACGACTGTAACCTCCATTGTTACTCGCTGGCTGCTTGGTCTTGCAACTGAGCACACCTAGCGTTAGCTGTGTTGTGTTTTTATGGGAAAGCTTGCTACAGGAAAGGGAAATGAAAAGCCAGGCCATAATACTTGTCTGTTGAGGATACTTGGATTACAGTTCTGTAGACTTTTCCTTTCCAGTGCTGCAGGGTGAGATGCAGGCACAATGGAATGGCAGGTTTTCTGAATTTACTTTCATAGGGAATAACACTGCTACTTTCTCTACACACACTAAATAAATTGGGTCTGCTAAAAAATAATAATAATAAAAAAAAGGTAAGCAGGGTCTTTCTGCCTTGTCTCCTCTCTAAATGTTTCACATATGTGCATGCAAATTTAGAAGAAGGTAGGGTCGCTAAATGGATTGGCTTCATTGTTATGTTAAGCAGCAGAAGAGGAATTCAGATTTACTGTGAAGGTGGGAAAATGGCAGCCAGCCAAGTGCTGCAGCCACTTACTGACAGCCCCATTTCTTACAGCTAATGTAGCAGACTTGAGTAACAAATTCATTTGGTAGAGCAGCATACAGTATTGTCCTGTTGTAAAGATAATCACATTCTGGGATAAATTCACTGGGCTATGATTAGGGCTAGTCAAATAATTCAGTTGAAGTAGTTCAGAGTATTATGCATCTAACACTATTGTTTGGATATTAATTAATTAATTGAAATTAATAATTAAAAAGGTAATTTAAGCTGTGGATTCTTCACTTGCAATTTTTTGATTCATATAATGTGTGCAGATACTTCATTGTCTGGTTCTGAGCAGTCTGTGTAAACTTTTGCTATTTATGATCGGTAGCTGGTCATCAAACTCGTGTGGTGTCTCTAGCTTTGAAAGGAAGATCTGTCCTATTTCAGTTCTGTGAGCTCAAAAGATTATTGAAGAGTCTGATGCTCATCAATTTCATTAAAATTTGGAAAATTTAATTTAAAGTAAAACATTAATTATTTTAACTATAGACAATTGAAAGTATGCTACTATATCTTTTTTCTTCTACCTAAACCAAAATCCTACACAGTGGATCAATAGCAGAGTCTCCCCAGATATGGGTTATGGATAGGGAGCATAGGGAAAGATTGTACGACATTCAGGGCAGGAAGCAAAGATGGGCAAAGGGAAGGGTAAAAGTGGTTTGGGAGGAAAAACATGAGAGATAAGGGGCTGAATGGGTCTGGGCCTGTATAAATGTGTTAGCTGATCTGTATGCTTGCCTGACCATACCCTGCACCATCTCAATGCAATCTGCCCTGTCTTAATAAGCTCAATTTCTTACTCTTGCCCAAGGTGAGGGACTTTTTATTCTGTGTGCATGTGTGCGCATGCCTTTAAGGTGTGAAAAAAACAGGGAATTTTTTTCTAATTCATGAAAGATACAGAAAATGCAAAGTTGCCTAAATAATGATAAAATCCTAAGATATATGATAAAATCCTAAGATACCAGTACAGTTAGCACTAACAGGGAGGCCAGGTGAATGGTTTCAGTGGATTCTTCCTGTTCCCAAGGAAAGCTGGAGTTCAGAGCCAAGTTTATCCTCTGGCTATCAATATATTGCAGAGATAGCAGAGCAAACAAGCTCCTTCTGTGATCAGGTTGAGAGGGCTGAGGGGCATATTTTTTCGTAAAATGAAGAGTAGTCAAATCCATTACTTAGTATTTAAAATTTTTCATTTTAAGAGATGATTTTTCAAGGCTTGGAAATTTCAATTCTTTTGAAGATCTGATGATATTTTAGACATAGTGGATGGAAATCATATGTATATAATTATATATAAATATAATATATATATATATATATATTTATATATATATATTCAATATTTAAGTTACTGTCTCTGATCTGTCACTGTAGCTATAGATAACAGGAAAAAAAAAGATGCAGGTTTAAAACTTAAATTTACCTATTTGCTAAGGTGGCCAAGGTGAATTATGTCTAAAATATGTTTCTCTTCACTAGTGCTAGTAAAGAGCCCAGGCTTATTTGCACACCTGCAGACGTACTCATCAAGAGTGAGGCAAGATGATCCTTTGTCATTCAGCTTGCCCTGGAGGAGGAAATTTGCTTTTCATGCCATGGTCTTAATTAAGCATACTAGGTAGCATATGCAGAATTTGGTAGCAGCCAAAGAAAATATCATAACCACATTTTATGGTTTTATTAGTCTCTGGGAAAAAAAAAAATAATTAAAAAAAAAGAGATCAATTTTAAATTGTATGTTAAACAATTTTTAAAGTGTATCACTGTCAGAATATATTGGACCTATTTTTATTTTGCACAATATACTAATTGAGCTGCTTTTGCCAAGTCCTTTTGGGATTGCCAAGACACTAAATTTTAAATTGACACTTACCACTTTTTTTTGAGAGATTTTGAACCTTTTAAGCCTGGTTATTCCTTATTTCCTAGGAGACACTGTCTGTTGTGACTCTAGATGCCAGAAATTCTCCAGGCAAAATAATGAGTTTGCATAATATTAATTAGGACATCTGCATTTGATTGATGACACAATGGAGCCCTTAAAGTAGATATTATTTTGTCCCAACTGTAATTAATATTTTACTGTGGCAATTCCCAGTGCGAAGTAATGAATATACTTTTGAAACACTTGGCCTATATTCTGTGCCTTGAATCATGCACAGAGAAACATCTTCTTCACAACAATGGGCCACATCAAAAGAGATTCATGCTGATCTTAGAATACTTACAGTATAGCTCTTTGAAAGCTCCTGTGTTGAAATAGGTAGTTGACTCTTTCGCACAGCTAACTGAGCAGTACCACTGCATTTGAAGTAGACGTTTCCCAAGTATGAGATGTGTCAAACTGACAGTTCATCAGCTGGCAACAACCAGAAACCAGTCCTTACAGTTAGTTTGCACCTGTCTGCATGTTGCTGAGGTAATTTTAAATTTTACAAATCTGAGATATATGCAGCAGCCAGGCTGTGTGCACGTCTGTAAATGTTCTTGTGAGAGATGTACAATTGCTCTGCCCATAAGATGAAGGTGACATTTTTCATATGTGTTTGGGAAGGAATTATCTTCGGTTATAGCAGTTAGTTCAGTGATGCCCAGAGTTGTCTCAGTGAACTCTCTTTCTTCATTTCCTTATACACCACAAGAGCCACAGATTACCAGGCAGTAGAACCATTTTATGACAAAAAGAGGTTTTAATTCCATGTGCATCTGTGAAAGTAACATTCACTGGTCTTTGTAAGCAGGAAAGGGAGGGTTGGAATTGTATTTGAAGACTTCTTAGCAATTCAAACTCCTGCAAGCCTTTAGGTAAAGCACAGAAACTCCCCCACATGTTTATTTCAAGGTGTTTGGCTTGCAGAGTTTTAAGAAGAGCACACTTTTCCTTTTAGAAATGTGACTGCAGTAATTTCCAATTAAAGCATTTGCTCATTAAAGTTGAGGGAAAAAAAGGAGCAGTAATAGCTTGGGGTCAGGGACACATAGCTTAAAAAAAGGATCAAAGATTCTGCAGTTTCCATGGTCTTTGTGATGACATTGGTGGGTGGATGCCATATGGCCAGCAGTGAACACAGACCTCAGCTAACTGCTACACACAACGCCTAAAATCCATGCATTCTTTCTCCTGAGCAATTTCAAATGTCAAAGCATTCCTATGAGCAGGCCAACTAAGTCCGGCTTTGTGATTCCAACATATGTTCCCAGTCAGAGTTCCTATGTAGGAGCCAAGTTCTTTTAAAAAGTGGCAAAAACTTGTCAGCGCTTTGATACAGAAGGGCTAGCTCTGTCAGAAGTTTGCCATGCTGAAAGCAGCAATGGAGGACACCAGGTCTCTCCCCTCACAGTTGAGGTGTCAGCAGTTTAAGCTGCTTTGCTGAGGAGCAGTGGAAGGTGCTGCTTCACACAATGAAGTGAGCAAGACCGAACATCTAATTCTTGTGAGAGGGAAAAAGGAAGCAAAAAGCACCATGTCACCACCTGTCTGATGTATTTGCATCTCTCTCGGTAACTTACTTTTCCAGTGATAGCATCACTTCTGCCTCTGCTCTCCCCTGAGTGTGCATCCTGACGAGCAAACAGTTTGAGGAGCAAATGTTATTGCATGTTGATGGGACTTAAAAAAATGCGTTTACGATATAATTGTTAAGACATTAGTGCTAAGAAACTCAGCTCCAGTTTATATATGATGTCCATTTCTGCACCTTGTAATCTTGAAAAGTGAAAGCTGTCGCTGTTGTAATAGCACACAGCAAGTTCAGTATATACGAACCTTAGGTTCTGGTTCAGATTGCAATGGTAAGGGTTTGGCTGCAAATTCATAGACTGACATGGAATCTAAATTTGCCTAAGGCACAAATTACTCACAGAATTGTCATGGTTTAAGACCAACCAAAGTTAGCACATAGGCATCTCTCGTTTTTTTCCTAGGCTTAGCAAATGATCAAATACCCATCAAACTGCGTGGATGAATCTGGGTGTCTGATAAGCACTGGAAATTCAGAAGCTCATCTGGCATTGGATGAGCTTTATCCCTGCAGTTTCTGGCTTGGAAAAAAATAGTCTGATCTTCTTCCTTCATGCCAACATTATTGCACTACCTGAGGTTCCCAGAAGGACCATGAATTTTTCCATACTGTAGCTGTGTGTGGTAGGGAGGTGTGACAATTTTCCTTATATATAGATGTAGACTAAGGCACAAGGGCTCAGTGAAACAGACAGCCTGATAGTCAGAAAGTTTATTTTGGAGATTGGGTTCAGTGAAACAGACAGCCTGATAGTCAGAAAGTTTATTTTGGAGTTTGGAATTCAAACTTTATCTCCAAAAATAACTTATTATAATAAATTTCTTGCTAAAACTTTAATACATAGCATCAAAGGGCAGTGTTATCATTCTTTAAAAACTCAGGCTTTACAAACTGATTGCAAGGTTGCAGAGATGGTGTGGAAAGCAGTCTCTTTCCAGTGCTTAACCCATGCCTTATTTTCCCTACCTCTAGTATTGAATGTAGAACTGTCTAAAAAGGAGCCTTCCTTATTCTTCAGCAAAAAAATATATGAGCTAAGAAGACAAAGCAAAATAGAATCTTCTCTGTAGCTAGGTAAAATAAAAAGCTAACAGCTTAAAAAGCTTTAACTATACCAAGCTACTGCCCATATTACAAATAAATTTCAGTTAACCCTATGCTTGTCAGGTAAATATATATGGCAGTGCAGAAGAAAATGGAATTAAAAACAGTCCTTAGGAAGAATTTTTTCGAGAATAAACTATAGAAGTAAGTTTTCACAGAATAAACAATTTTTTAAAGAGGTGATACTGTTTTATTAAATACTTTAAGGTGATTTTTCTACATACATACTGAAGAAAAAATATTACTACCCTACAAAAAGAAAAGTTGTAGGAAAGGCAGGGCAAGACCCTTCCTGGAAGAGTACAGCAAATGGATAGGAGGCAAATGGCACGTCTTCAAATTCCAGTGAGATCTAAAGCAAGAAAATCTCATGATGAATGTAACTAAGAACTGGCACATATTCCCAGAAAGGCTGTCTCCCTTCGTGGAGACTGTTAAAACTCAACTGAGAAAATCCCTGAAAAGCCTGCTCTAATTTTGGATGTTGCCCTGCTTCGAGTTAGGGGATGGGCTAGATGAGCTCCAGAGATCCATACTAACTTGGAGTGCCCTGTGTTCTGGAGGTCAAGTTCTGTAATAATCAAACACAGGATAAACTCTGGTATACATCTAACACAGAAACTGGTGTTCAAACACTTGAACAACTTGTCGAACAGTAATACGTAAGCACATGTTGCCCGTGGTATTGCAGGATACTCCATTCATTCAGTTTCTGTTGTATTATATACAACAAAATAAAAGGACAACACATTAACTTAACCCTCTGTGAAAGAGACTTCAGCTAATACTGTCATCTATAATTTTGGCATCTTGAGAAATGTTAGACTTTGTGAAAAAAATGGTTTGAAAAGCAGAATATGTTCTTCCAGGCAGTTCAGTCAAATCCAGTGTCACCCAACTACTTCTTGTCTTTCTGGGTTTGTACACCAATATGAACAAGAACTTTCTCCACTGAACAGAAGGATGAGGTAACGCAGAGGCATTAAAATAGCAGTCCCCCTCTGGTGTCACTCACAGCAGTGACCAAGCACAAACTGTGGCACTGCAGCAGATCTATGCTCAGCCACCACCATGACATGGGTGTGTTGGTGATCTTCTCACAAACCATCAAAGTCTTTGTAGAAAGAAGTCCCTGCAGCCACAACAGTCACTTATGGCATTGCGAACTTTTGCAGGCTCTTTCAGTTTCTGCAGAAAAATCTCCAACAGTAATTTCTGCAGAAAGGAAACATGCTCCCAGAAAGAAAAGTTGGTGGTTGTTAATCATGCAAAATATGACAAGGAAAAAATGCTTGTGAGTATTTCTGCAACTCGTATAATTTAATTTATCAGCAAGTTAGAGGATAAATGAATGAAATGATTAATCATTAATAACACACACACAAGTGATTTTATTGTGGGAAGTAGCTGTACACTTGTGTAGGATTACACACTGTGTTTGGCAAAGAGCAGCCTGTGACACACCACTCCTGCACCATGAGTTCGCAGTGACACCCTTATTCCAGGAAGGAGTGGTAACTGGGAGGATCCATGATCTAATACTGATGAAACGCTTATATTCTGCAGAACCTTTTATTTTCTGTTAAATACAGCTCAAAGACTGTTAGTGAAAGTCCAGATGTCTCACTAATCCCTGAGCTGCCTCCCATTTAATTACGAAGTTGTGTGTATAGCAGCTTCTATCCAGTAGATTGTTTCAAGAGACAGAGGAGCTAGCCTGCATCACTGGAGTCATTTGTGTGTGATGAGCAGGGCACAGAGCTCCCTGTGACCCTGGCAGCTGCTTTGCTAACCCAGCAAAAAGTGGTCTCTCTCCCTAGTTTTGCATTCCTTTGTGAGCGCTGATGTAGCACAGCATATTTAGCAGTGAGTACCAGGATTGCAAATTGAACTGAGTTTAGCACAATGCATTTTGAAGTTAAAAAATATAACATCTCTCCAAATTACTCTTATTACTGAGAGTAATACCCAGTACATTTTCATAGATTTGTTTGCACCTGCATTAGGTTTTTCTAGTTCTGATTTATTTAGACCTAAATACCACTGCTTCCCTTGTTCAAGGGAAGCCGATTGAGGCAAAAATGGTGCAGAGGTTTGGGTGCAACCCTGTGATTCTTGGACCTGTGTCTTCTCTGAAAGGCCTAAGCTGCCATGCAAAGCCTTCTCACTGCTCTAGGGAACCTGTGAATTGCAGAGAGCAACAGATTTGGCAGTACCAGGGACTCATTTCTGTGTGTGAATGTCTTGCTGAAGAAGAAAGTGGAATTTAAAAACAAAAACAAAGAAACAAAAAGCAACAAAAGACAAAAATAACTTTGTAAATATTTTAATTCTTAATAAAAGATTAGTTTTGCAGTTTCTTAGTGTTGCAGTTTTTGAGGAGAAAAACCAGCTTTGATTTTAAATATTTCCTTTAGCTGAGAAACCAAAAGCGAGAAAAGGTAACAGTTTGCACTATTTGTCAACTCCTAGGTAAGAGGCTGCTTTGTGTGATTTTTTGCGTTTAATAACAAACAGTTACTATTTCTGTCATTTCAAACACATTTTCTAGCAGAAACACAAGGGAAATAAAATTTTAAAGGAAGAAAATAAAAGAGATTAGACTTTTCCCCTTAATCTTTAATTAATTTTTTCATATTAGATCCTTTTGAAGAATTACATTGCTTGTGAATATTTTATAAAGTGGATCTTAGATTAGATTTCCTGTTGAAATATTCATTGGAAGGAATTCAGCCAGCTCCTACAAATAGCCTTGAGCTTTCTAATTTTCATTGCAATCTGTTTTGTTATCTAATCAGCAAAACCAGTGAAGCAGATTCCATTCACATACCAGGCATGAAAAGAGAAAATAACTCAGTGATGGGATTCAAACCTGAAAAATGCAGCCTAATGTGCATTTGCAGAATTAACTGGACAGGTTCATGAAATCTGTTTTAAAAGGAGTTCTAGTTCCTGTTACAAGCAACACCAACTTCCTCCTGAAGGTCACTTATCAGTGCTTTTGGCTATATATATTCCCCTGTTCTTCAATACCATGTCCATGGAAGCATGTTTCAGCTAATGTAGATAAAGCCTGCATTCCCTATTTCCTGCCTTTGTTACTCTTAAAGCTAAATTGCTGTTGTCCTGCTTACAGCTTTGATGTGATGCAATGCACTGACAATGCTCAAAGAATTCGGTGTAAAAGCCAGAAAATCTGGAAGTGATGACAGGCACATGTTTAGAGGCAGCCAGATCTGATGCCTGAGCTCACTGGTATAACTGCTTGCTCGGGACTTTTGGGCTTTAATTGAGAAGTTAATTACAACTCAGAAAAATCTTTCAATCGAATATACAGTTGAATGCCTTGTTGGGTAGTAAACATTCCAAAGAAGGTTTCGGAGTTGCGATAAAATATTTGCATTTCAGACAGATTCTAGTTTTCTTCCTTATTTTCTGCGTGATTAATGAACCAGAGATTGAATATAATGCTTTAACACGAATGATCCCTTAAGGAACCAAAGGGCTTGCAGGAAATAGTGAGGGAAATGTGCATCAGCTCTCAGCTATGCATGACGTTTCCCACTGAATTAAATAGCTGAAAGTGTCCTTGGAAGGATTTTCCTTGGGGAGTTTATGAATAAAAGTGATGGCCCTAGGCAGCTTATCTTAAAAGTAAAAGACTCTGACATGGACAGGAAGAAATAATATTTACTTCTACTTCTTTGGATTTGATACTGCGGTGCTTATTGACTGAATTCATTGGCAATTTTATTTAGCTTTAAACTGCAGGAAGGCATTTTTATAGTCAGCACTAAACTTACATAGAATTTTGGAGAGGATGTGTGATAGTTATTTCCTACCTCTACACAAAATCCTTTTGAAGTCAGTCCTTTCCTCCATTATCATTTTAAAGCTTTTTCTCTAAGATCGTAAATATTTTCTCAAAGGGCCTGTTGGTCTTCAGAGGGAATTAGGATATTTATTCTGTAACTGAAGTGTATCCAAATTTGAAGCTGTTTTCTTGGACGCTATTAAAAGGAAAGTTAGGATGCATGAACCTGCTATGCATTATGCTAGCAGCCACTATTTCTGTACTCTTGATTTCATTCCGATAGTAGCTGTCACAGTTAAAACAATTCATTACCTCATTTCTATGCTGTCTGTAAAAAAAATGCAGAGTTTTAGCAGAAGTAAGAGTCAATAAGTTACAGTACTAAGTGTAAATCTTGCAAAGCAAAAGCAGTTTTGTTTTGTTTTTACAAAGTAACAGACAAGTCTCTTCAGGAGACAAAAAAAAAAAAAAAAAGAAAAGAAAAGTAATAAAATACAATAAATCAAATTAAATTCCATCAGTCTCTCTTTGTGATCTATGTTTTAGTAATGATATACACAACATCTGTAAAGTTCATCCAAGAAGAAACTAAACACTATCCACATGTTTACTCTAGCTGATTACCCAGTATGCTTTTGAATGCTTTTTGGAAAGCATAGGACTTTGTAGCAACGTCTTATATTAATTCCTCCAGTTGTGGCATTTAAGTTCCAAATTAACTTGTTGGAAAACACAGTGCTTTTTGCTTCATCTAGGTAAGCCAACAAGGGAAGATGTTCTAACATCTGCTCATTCTGCTGCAGAACACTGCAGTAATTGGTACAGGAACCAGGAAAATGCTGCCCTGCCTCTGAGCAAAAACCACAGCACTGGAGCTGGACGAGGCAGAATGAGATGAAGCTCAGGGAACGCAGCTGTTATTTGACTGTTCTTCCTACAGTTTACTTTGATCCAAATGGTCTACTGTACCTCAAGGTCTAGTACGTGCAGCAGACATAGGAACAAAGATGGTGAAGTCTGAACCTGATTTTTGACAGGCCTTTATGTATCTGGTAGACAAAGAACACCATTAATGTTACCTTTGCAGTGCAGTATGTGAGGCCATCTGATTAATCAATTCTATTTGCTAAAATTATTCTGCATCTGTTAAATTAATCTGACATCACTCTTTCCATGATGTGGAACAAAAGGATCCAAATTATTTAAACCAGGTGTAGGTTTTCTTTCGAGTAATTGAGACCAGAATCTGGATATTCTAATGCTGCATCTCTCACTGACGTTTTTGAAGCAATCTCTCCATTTCATCTCAAAAAGTGTGTGAATTGAATTGTGGAAATTAATGTCAATGTCACTTGGCTGTCCTGTGACTACTGAATGGTTACATTGTCAGTTCCTCTAATTTCCCAGTGCAATGCATCATAAAATTCAATTTCAATACATTTGTAGGAATTATGAAAGTGAGCCTGGTGAACTATAAATCATTGAACGTTTAATGGGAATTCTGAGAGGGGGGAAAGAGGACTTGTTTTTACAAATGGTGCAAATCCTGGTGTTGAAAAGAGCCAATATAATGTAAAAGGCAGAATAATGTTTATCATAGAGAGTTATTTGATGTTTACTTCAGAACCTAATAAGGAGTATACCTGCAAACTACACAGTGGCATTCATAGACCCCAGCAGAAGAGGAAAGGATACCAAACCGTTTTTTTAGTGCACGTTACTGAAAGCATACTTGTATCATTAGAAGACAGAGGAAATGGAAGTACCCAGGACTCCATGATTTCCAAGCCAGCAGTTGAATGAAAGTTAGCATGATGATAAGAAACTTCATGGTTTAGTGCTGGTTATGAAGACAGTGGGTCTGTGCTAAACACAGCCTCTAGAAAACACCTTATATTTCTTGCTGTCCATGGGGGCAAAGAACTAATGTCATAGTGGTTGCTAATTCATGGCTTTCATATTAATAACTTCACAACTTTTGTAAACAGGCACAATTTTGCATTCTACCAAAGCTAGAAATAGATGATTATAGCTTCTCAACAACTCTGAAATATATAGGAATGCCTCTGGAACTTTAAAATAATCTTTTAAAAATTGTTTACAGTTGTTAATAAGTAATGGAATGGAAAAGTATTTACATTTCTAAATCATACCTGTATTTTTATTATTATTCTTACTATTTCAGGCTTCCAGAAGTTTCCTGCTAGTAATTGCAGCAATTCATAGAATCATAAAATGGTCTGGGTTGAAAAGGACCACAATGATCACGTAGTTTCAACCCCCCTGCTATGTGCAGGGTCACCAACCACCAGACCAGGCTGCCCAGAGCCACATCCAGCCTGGCCTTGAATGCTTCCAGGGGTGGGGCATCCACAGCCTCCTTGGGCAACCTGTTCCAGTGCTTCACCACCCTCTGCATGAAAAACTTCCTTCTAATATCTAACCTAAACCTCCCCTGTCTCAGTTTAAAACCATTCCCCCTTGCCCTATTACTATCCACCCTCACAAACAGCCATTCTCCCTCCTGTTATACACTCTCTTCAAGTACTGGATTGCCACAATGAAGCCTTCTCTTCTCCAAGCTAAACAGGCCCAGTTCCCTCAACCTTTCCTCATAGGAAGGGTGCTCCAGCCCTCTGATCATCTTATGGCCCTCCTCTGGACCCGCTTCAAGAGCTCCACATCCTTCTTGTACTGGATGCAGTTCTGCAGATGGGGCCTCACAAGAGCTGAGTAGAGGGGGACAATCACCTCCCTGTCCCTGCTGGCCACCCTTTTTTTTCACAGAACCACAGAATCACAGAAACACCAAAGTTGGAGAAGACCTACAAGATCATCCAGTCCAACCATCTACCTATCGCCAATAGTTCTCACTACACCATACCCTCAACATAAAATCCAGGTGTTGCTTGAACACCTCCAGGGTTGGTGACTCCATCACCTCCCTGGGCAGCCCATTCCAGTGCCTGACCACTCTTTCAGAAAAGTAGTATTTCCTAAATTTTTTAATGCAGCCCAGAACACAGTTGGCCTTCTGGCTGCAAGAACACTGCTGGCTCATGTCCAGCTTCTCGTCTACCAGGACCCCCAAGTTCTTCTCTTCAGGGCTGCTCTCAAGGAGATCTCACTACAGTCTGTATAAATACCTGGGATTGCCCTGACCCAAGTGCAATACCCTGCAGTTGGCCTTGTTGAACCTCATTAGGTTGTTTTATGCCCACTTCTCCTGCTTGTTCAAGTCCCTCTGGATGGCTTCCTTTCCCTCCTGTGTATTGGCTGCACTGCTCAGCTTGGTGTTATCCGCAAACTTGCTGTGCACTCAATGCCATCATCTATATCATTCATGAAGATGTTAAAGAGCACTGAACCCAAGACCGACCCTTTAGAGACATTGCTTCTGACCTGCCTCCACCCAGAGACAGAACCACTGATCACAATTCCCAGCCACCAGCATTGAAGAGGGGGTGATTTTCAATAGGAGTTGTCATAAAGCCGCACATTCTCCTTTTTGCTACAAATACACATCCTCAGTTTTAAGTGCTTGTTAAATGCAGGCTTGGTATAATTGTGGAGAAGCATTCCAGACAACCTCTGCAAGCTTGAAACAAAGCATTCAGCACATGATAAGCAGCAAAATTTTCCAGAAGAATCATGATACAAACGATTTCTGTGGCTTGAATATTGTTTGGTTTTTTTTTTAGTATTATTTATTTATTTGTTTGTTTGTTTATTAAGACCTAGAAATGAGTTGGAAAAAAATGTAGTATAATTAAAAATAAATGGATGCATCTTTGATTAAAAGCATGAATTGATCCAACCAGATGCATGTAATGATCAGTCTAATTCTCCTTTCTCTTACATTATTGCACACCTGCAATATTACCTCCAATTTACAACACTTATAATGGTGTATGAAAATTTTACAGTGATGAAAAAGGAAAACCAGGGTAATTATCACAGTCAGTGTCTTTTAAGATAGAAAATTGCATAATGATCTCCTGTCTGGATTTCTGTCTCCCGTAAGTGTTGAAACAAGCATTATTTCTTCCTATCTTTCCTTTTTTTCTTTTATTAAGTATCGCAAATTTTGCTCACTTTGACAGATTCAACCAAGAGGAAAAGCTCCATAAAAAAGCAGACCTGGTTCTGTCATTTCTCTCTGCTTCTAGCAGATCTGCAGATTGTGTTGATTTTGTGGCCTCACTCCCAGGTTAGCCCTGGCCCAGACCTGTGCTCCAGCACTTGCTTAACCTTAAGTGTGCAGGAGATTCCCTTCCTGTTCAGCAAAGAACCTCAGCACAAACTAAAAGTTAAGCACATGATTTAGTCCAACTGGAGCCCCAGGGGCTGACTCATGTGCCCAGAAGTTAACCGCATGCTTGAATATTTGGCTGAATAAGCACAGAGCAGCCTTAAGCTAGCAGCCTTAAGCTAGGGGAGAAAACTCACATCCAAATTTGAGGTTTCTTGAGAAAGAGACGGAGCACGCTATGGCTGCTTGCCTGTCCCATTGTACCTGGGCGCATTTCCACAAAGAGCCTCCTCACCTCACACAGCTCCTCCCCACCTCCCCATGGCGCTCTGCTCTCACGTCCTCCAGTGCAGACTTTCTGGCTGAATTTCCCAGTCTCTGCCCTCACCAATTACACCAGCAAGACCCACTCAGTTCTTCCTTTATCAGCAGTTTAATCTCGCATCCCTAAATACTGCTCATTTCCAACTATCCCTTTCAGGCAGAAGCACAGCAGACCTCCGAGGCCCAGCTGTGAAGGCAGGCTCCGCCCTCCAGAGCTACGGTCCCTGCTTCCTCTGCAGTGTGCAGCCCTTCTCTTTCTTCCTGCTTCCCCTCTCTCTGCTTGTAGAAGGCTCTCCAAGTCCTTCACAATATGTTTCCCTCAAAGCAGGACTCAGGAAAACTAGGCCAGGCTGCCTGCCCTGACCCCTGGGGTGGGTAGTACCAGGCAGCTTCTCTTGGTTGGCCAGAAGATGGGGAGAAGATCTCACCTGCCCTGCCCAGCAGAACTCAGCCTTGGGCTTTGTGTGACCATAACTGAAAACCAGAACTCCAAGGTGCTAGTTGTCTTTCCTTTCCAGCTCAAGTCTTTGCTCTTGTGGGAGTGGGAACTCCTCTTATGAAAAGCGATAGAAGTGTTTCCAACAGCGTGAATCTTAAAAAGAATTTCCTGGGTTTGAACCATTCATACTTTAGATGAATCTTTTATCCAAACCATCATACTGATCATGATTTAGTTTCACTGTTTTGAAGTTACATCAGTGCAAAATCCCTTAAGTGTGAGAGTGACCTGAGTATAGCACCTATATCTGAGCACAGGTAGGTTCAGAGTGCGGCGGAGCCCCAGCTGTGTTGTGTCAAGTTTCTTAATTGTATGCGGCCTGAATCTGATACAGTCCAGAATAAAGAAGTCATACACGGAACAAATGTTATCATTTTGCCTCTGTCTGATTTATTGGCCCTCACAAATACATAAACAAACTCTAAGATGCTATTTCTCAATTTCATTTATGGTATTTATTTTCTGTTGTGCCCAATTAATTAAGTAGATAAATTCATACTATGGTTTGAGTATATCCAAAAACTATGCTTCCATGGAAAAACAGAGTCACAATGACTCTTTCTTCTGCAATCTGCGAAAGTTTTGCCATAAAAGCCCATAAAGGTCTGTGCAGTGTGGCTCATAGCCCTCACCTCATCTGAATCCCTCCCTGGTACAGGTTGGGATGTGGCTGAGATGCATCTCCAGACACATCTCATTGCCATGACACAGGTGTATAAGGAAGAAGTGTATAGAGGAAAAGGGAAAATCCAGATAAAGGATAGTGCGGAACTGGAGAAAAAGAGGAGCAGCAAATAAATATGGAGTACGTCCCAAAAGAGAACTGCTTACAGCCTTTTTCAGGTTGAGCAGGCTTACAAGTTCTTTGCAGCATCTGACCTCTGAAAAGAAACACTCCTGGGAGAAAGAAACTATTTTAAACTGCCCTTGTGTTCCAGTCCTTTCCCAGTGACTCACGCTGTCCTGCCTGCTCTCAGCTTCAAGGTTTAATTCTGTACTAGGACATCAACTGAAAACAGATGCAGGCCTGTCTGTCCTTACTGAAAACATATTCATCTTGAAGGGCAGAAGGGAGGTTGAAGCATCCCAAATGGAAAAAAAAAAAGGAAATCACGAGGCAACTAGGGAGTGCAGTGTGCAACATCAGCCTTGGCACTGTGCTTAGCTGTTGGTCCAGCAGAAATAAGGGAAGGCAAGTGACTTCATCCTTAGCCACAGAGAGATTTTACTGAAATCATTATTAGCCTATCTAGGTCTGTATGCTAGGAGTAGATAGAGTAGCACCACCCATAGAGAAGTGAAGGCAGGAACATAACACTGCAGGATTCTTTTTGCTGCACTGATCTGGAGATAAGACAATTTATTGTAAAAAGCATTTCCCTATTAAGTCCTGAATAAATCAGGTGGTTAATTCTAGCCCAGGGCGTCAGCTCTGAAATAATCTCCCATAGAAGTAGTGGTACAAAAAAGATAGAGAATGCCAAAGAGTAAAATAAATGCTTTGACTCTTAAGGTAGAGCTGCCTTTGTATGCAATAAGCCAGTGCCAGAGGTGATAGTGTTGCCACTGTTCAATTATTTTCTAAATTCTACCAGTTTTCGTTATTGCAGCAAATCTGACCTTATTCTGATCGCATGCCAAGACCAAAGAGCTGCTCTCTTTACCCTCTGTTGATGTAATACTTAAACTCAAAAGGTTTCCAATAGTCTTTGTGGATAGAGAAGAGAAAAAGCAGCACTAGAACATGAACTTCAGCCTGAAATACAATTTGAGATACTAGCCAGTTTGTCTCATTTAAGATAGTAAGTTAGCATCTTTTCCCTTTTCTAGAAGCCCATACATCTGAACCAATTTTCTTTATTTTGAGTTTAAAAATGCATAGCAGTGGAGGAGAGAGACTTCAAAGCCAGACTGAAGTCCAAAAAAAGATTCTGGATTCCAGCAGTGAGCTGTTTACAAGTCATTTACTTATTTATGTTTTCCTTTTTCTTACATTTTTAATAGGCCAAAGGGATCATTAGTTCATTTATTTTGACCTCTTGCATACCACAGAATTTTGTGTTAAGGACATGTTTGTGCGAGGTACATCTTGGTACTTCACTCTAGATCTGACAGTTTCTGATCAGTACTTGACAAGTGCCTTATACAGCTATGTTAATCACCATCTTCTCTGGTCTGAAATCTTATGTGACAGTATCTTTCCTCTGACCAGGAGACCACTGTGAATAGGGATAAGGCAACCCACCATCTCAACAAAAGTCTGACTGCCCCTCCTATTACTTTGTGCCAAAATCTCCCAAGTAAACTAAATTTGACAATTAAAAAACATCAAAACTTCAGTTTTTTTTTTTAATCTACCTGTGAAAGGATACGATTAACACCAGAGTCCTCATGTAGGAGAAAAGTGGGCAAAGCAATCTCTTCCCTTACAGAAGCAGCCTCTTGGATTGAATCTGCTACTGCAGGAGAGGAGGGGAAAAGCTTCAGGGTGCTTAATTATGTGGCCAGAAAACAGAATCATAGAATCACAGAATGGCCAGGGTTGGAAGGGACCTCAAGGTTCATGAATCTCCAACCCCTCTGCCACAGGAAGGGCCACCAACCTCCACATTTAATACCAAACCAGGCTGCCCAGGGCCCCATCCAACCTGGCCTTGAACACCTCCAGGGATGGGGCATCCACAACCTCTCTGGGCAGCCTGTTCCAGCACCTCACCACTCTCTGTAAAGAACTTCCCCCTGACATCCAATCTAAATCTTCCCTCCCTCAACTTAAAACCATTTCCCCTTGTCCTGCTGTTATCTACCCTTTCAAATTCCCCTTCTGTTTGTAGGCTCCCTTTAGGTACTGAAAGGCTGCAGTAAAAAACAGTAGAATCCAAGCTAAATGCAGATTCTACAGGACTGCTTTTAGTTATATTTAATTGCATTAACTGAGTAGGTAAGTGTGTAGTTGCATCCTGGGTGATACAGTGAGGGATATGAGGAAGGTCATAACAAATACTTAAATGAATGTATTTTTTGGGACCTTAATTTTCAGTACAGCTAAGGATTTGGGCTCCTGGGATGCTTATTTCAACATTCTTCTTTGGGGATTATGTTTAAGAAATCAGATATGGTATGTTTGTTTTTTGAACAAAAATTTCTCTGAGTGGTGTCTTTTTTTTTTCTTTTTGGCTTGGTATAAGTTCCCTCTAGTGCTTGCTTAGTTTCAGCCACATCATTTCCTTGGGCCTTTAGTATACTGGAGATACACCACGTGCTAAATTACATATCATCTCTGTTTTTGTGTGTTCACAGCTAACTCTGTGCGCGATGTGTGGCGGCATTCATCAAAAGGGCGCAGCTGAGCAGCAGTGAACAAGCCTGCTGTACTTGCCCTGCTTGGCTTCTCTTCATGAAGCCAGATAAATCTACGGGGAGGAAGCTGTGCCTGCTCTGTGCTCAGCTGGGGGATGGGGAGCTTGGAGAGGCCATGACACATTGCAGCAGTTGCAGACTGTGGCAAAGAGCAAGCTATGGCCAAGCTTCAGAAATGATGAAATAACAAGTAGACCCCCTCAAGAGCTAGGAAAGACTGTACAATTTATTACAAAGACAGCCACCTGCTGAAAGCAAGAGGAAAAAGAAAAATGAATGAACAGTGTGAGGTCACAGGATAGAAAGAAAGACTATGATTGAGGTAGTTTGGGATACCTTTTTTTGGTTACTCCTTCTGGTTTTGAAAGTCTAATTGATTTTCTTTCAATACTTAAAATGAATATTTGAATAGGCAGTTTTTAGTGCTTGTGGGTGGTAAGTTGAGTACATGTTTGTGTAATTATAGAATTGTAGAATCCTTAGAGTTGGAAGGGGCCTTCAAAGGTCATCTAGTCCAACTCCCCTGCAATGAACAGGGACATGCACAGCTAGATCAGGTTGCCCAGGGCCTTATCCAGCCTTGCCTTCAAAGTCTCCAAGGACGGGGCATCAGACACATCTCTGGGTAACCTGTTCCAGTGCCTCACCACCCTCACTGTAAAATACTTTTTCCTTAAATCCAGCCAGATTTACCCTTTTTGAGCTGAAGCCATTTCCCTTTCTGTCACCACAGACCCTGCTAAGAGTCTGAAGAGTCTGTTCCTTGCTTTCTTGTAGCAAATCTTTAGATACAGAAAGGCCTCAATCAGGTCACTTTTGTCACTTCTATTCTCCAAGCTGAAGAGTCCCAGCTGCCTCAGTCTGTCCTCATAGGAGAGGTGTTCCATTCTGTGGATCATTTCTGTGGCCCTCCTCTGAACATGCTCCAAACAGGTCCATGTCTCTCCTGTCCTGAGGACTCAACATCTGGATGCAGTACTCCACGTACTCACCAGCGCAGAGTAGAGGAGCAGGATCACCTCCCTCACCCTGCTGGCCATGCTTCTTTTGATGCAGCCCAGGATATGGTAGGCTTTCTGGACTGCAAGGGCACATTGCTGGTTCATCTCCAGCTTGCCTTTCACCATTACCCTCTGGTCTTTTTTGGCAGGGCTGCTCTCAGTCCTTTCATTCCCGGCTTGTGTTGGTAATGGGGGTTGCCTCAACCCTGCAGCAAGATCTTGCATTTAGATTCGTTGAACCTAGTGAAGTTCACCTGGCACCACTGCACAAGCCTGTCTAGGTCACTCCAGATGGCATCCCATCCCTCTGGTGTGTCAACTGCACCCCACAGCTTGGTGTCATCAGCAAACTTGCTGAGGGTGCACTCAACCCCACTCTCAGAGTCTTTGATGAAGATATTAAAGAGTACTGGCCCCAGCACCAACCCCTGGGAGACACCACTTGTCACCAAACTCCATCCAGACATGGAGTAATTGATCGCCACTCTCTGGACTTTATCCTGCAGCCAGTTCTTTCTCCATCAAACAGGTAGCCCATCAAATCCATCTCTGTCCAGTTTGGAGAGAAGGAAGTAGGGGCATACCATGTCAAAGGCTTTACTGAAGTCCAGATAGTTGACATCAGTGGCTGTTCCCTTAACCAGTGATGCAGTGACACCATCACAGTAGGCCACTAGGTTGCTCAAGCAGATTTTGCCCTTGGTGAAGCCACGCTGATTCTCCCATATCACCTTCCTGTCTTCCATGTGTGTTAGTGTATCTTCCTGGAGGATCTGCCCCATGATCTTGCCTTGCACAGAGGTGAGACTGATAATTGCATGTCAATTATACTCAGGCACTTCATTTGCAACAAATTCAGTCTTTTTCAGTAACAGTCTTTTTCTCTTCCAATGGATTTGTTTTAATTAATAAAACTTTCAATTCCAAGTCTGGCTGCAGCACTTGGGCTCCACTACTGCTCCCTTCTAAGGCACCTCTTTATCCTCTGCTACATCACCCATTACCAGGCTCTGGTCCCCAAAGGTGAGATGCTCTGACAACACCTGCCCAGAGAATACTCCAGGAACAAGTTAGGGTATAGGAAGATGATAAGTGAAGTACGATTTTTACTCATGTCAAACACAGAAAGGTTTAAAGCAGGCTCCCTTTTAAGTTAAAGCTCTGACAATTCCTCAGAGGATATTTTAATCCCTTCTTTTCCGTTCTTTGAGCTAGACTGTTTCACAAAAGGAGCAGTCTTCCTGCATCGATGCATGTACAGAATATTCTGCCAAGCATCTATTTTCTAACTTGGCACATTCTTCCTTCTGTGCAAATTCCAGTAAATGTTTTTGCTAAATAGAGAGGAAAATGTTTTATAGATGCCATGAAAAACACTTTCTCTCTCTTAGCCAAACCACAGCAACTTTTTGAAAATGAATTAATGTTCCAAAATGCATCAGAGAGACTATGATCAATAAAGTAGAGTGGAAAATAATATGTTGTAAATTTTTATCTTGAGAATTGATAAAGGACCAAAAATGAATGTAATTTATATCTGATAATTAGCACAAGAGTTACACACTACGTCTCAAAATTTCTGAAGCTGAAGCAAATCATCTGATCCTAATAAAAGCATAATGCATATCTGTTAATTTGATTGTATTATAACAAGGAGGTATTTATGGTTGTTATTATTATTATTACTATTATTTCTTTTATTGTCGTTATAATGCTTTGGAAATTCATCTTTTTCTGGTCAGATTTTTCCATTGTTTAAGTCAGGCTTATTTTGTCATGGTCATCCAGTTATTATGTGTCAGTGACCTTTTTGCTTGCTTTGAGATTTTTTTTAATGGTGTAGAAATACAGTAAGTGATCAGATTCTTTACTCTGATGTTACCCTACTCACTCCACAAAGATCCACCAAGATTATTGTATTTGCTCCTAGTAAGGAGCAGAAAGAAAAGGATACATGTTTTCAAAATATTTTTGAATTTCATACTGACAGATGTGCAGAATAAATATATATTCCCTACTCCTTACTGAGGAGATTATCTGAGCAAATAAATGGACAAAGTTCCAGCAGAAATAATATTTCATATTGGCAAAAAAAAAAAAAAAAGGTTTAAAATGCTCACATGGCAAACTTTTCAATGCTACATTGACATCCATTCTTCACAAATTTATAAGTTTGTAAAAAATATTCTGAAATTTCTCTCCTTCCTCTGCAGATGGCTGACCATTCAAAAATGTGTTTGCAGTCTTCAGCATCCAGGAACCATCTGCATTTGCCATTTGCATTTGCAAAGTTCAGATTTTTCAGCAGCACAAATGTTGGTACCACTGCAGAACTGCCCCAGAATGGCCTGATGGTGTACGGACAGCCACCACCTCAGGCTCCCTTTCCTGTTGTGCTGGTGGTGCTTTTCAAGTTGTTTCTAACTGATGCAATGGCTAACCTACTCTTCAGAAACTCTTCTAAAATCAACACACTTTCCCAAGTATGTCATCTAGGTAAAAACATATTAATGGACATTGGCTACCTGTAGCTCTCAGAAAAATAAAAACTCCAGGGATCTCCCTCAGCTCCTTCTCATGGGTCAGCTTGACAGCAGATTATAGAGCTGAAGCTAGAAATGGCTATTTTTTATTCCCGATCCTGAAAGTCTCAGCACATTGGAACTTTGCTATGGCTTCAAAAACTTTTGTTCTCCTTGGGGCTTTTAACACAATAAGACTGTTTTTCCTCAAATCCTTTCCTTCACCAAATAATCTTGGTTGGACTGCTAACAGCTCCAGTGCTCCTTCAGTGAACTCTTGTCTCAGCTGAAGCCAATGACGTAAGTCATCTGGCCTGCAGGAAAGTCAGGGTTTGAGCTCTCATTCTTGCAATCTTTTTTCACTCTACCTCTTCATTTTTATTTTTCATTTCCTCTTGAAATTTCCTCAGCCTCGTTGTTCATTCCCTGTTCACAGAAATTTCCCTCAAATTCTTCATTTCCTTTACATTATTTGCT
This sequence comes from Centrocercus urophasianus, assembly GCF_019232065.1. Classification (NCBI taxonomy): domain Eukaryota; kingdom Metazoa; phylum Chordata; class Aves; order Galliformes; family Phasianidae; genus Centrocercus; species Centrocercus urophasianus. Next base: position 10,513,467 of record NW_024884811.1, read on the forward strand.
CCTGAGAGGTTCCACTTCTTTTGAGTTTTACAGAAATATTGCTTGGTGTCCTTTCGCAAATAACAATGTTGGAGCACTCTGATTGATTGAGTACATTTAAAGCCAAGTCTTACTGTAAATGTGTTTGCTCACCTCCCAGAGCTCATCAACTCTTCACCATGCAGTTTCCATTTTCACATCCTTGCCTATTTTCATGGGTTTTAGGCCATTTCTTAAATACTATTACTTACAAATGCAAACAGTTTGCAGCAATATGCTTCCTAAATGCAAACCGAATTTCTGATATCCAGATGCACGTACATTTTTTTGTGGTACTCAAATGATGTGATAAGCACAGTCTCAAAGGGTTGCCTTTCCCTTTGCTGGAAGGTTGCTTAAGCCTTCTCCTCTTCATGAATCCTTCTTCAGAAATAGTTAAAGCATTATGATTTTGAGGGATGAATTACTTTGACTTTTGTTACGTGAATTGCTTTGATTACAATGATAATGTATCCCTAATGATTGCTGCTTGGTAAAATAAATTAGATTGAACATACTTGAAGTAGGAGCAAGAAGATATGTTCAGGAATAAAAACAAGCAGAAAGATAAAAGAAATTCTGCAAGCCTGAATGATGACTTTCTGTCTCCTTCTGTGGAAGGGAGGAGGTGCAAGAGTGATTGACTCAATCAATCAGCTGACTTCTGGGATGGTAAATAGTTTCTGCTACTGATTACAGAATCACAGCACCACAGAATGTCACGGATTGAAAGGTCCTCGAAAGATCATCCAGTCCAATCCCCCTGCTGGAGCAGGAGCACCTGGATCAGGTCACACAGGAATGCATCCAGATGGGTTCTGAATGTCTCCAGAGAAGGAGACCCTGCAACCTCTCTGGGCAGCCTGCTCCAGTGTCCTGTTGCCCTCACCACGAAGAAGGTTTTTCTCATGTTTATGTGGAACCTCCTTTGTTCCAGCTTGCACCTGTAGCCCCTTGTCCTATCATTGGATGTCACTGAGAATAGCCTGGCTCCATCCTCCTGGCACTCACTCTTTACGAATTTATAAACATTAATGAGATCACCCCACAGTCTCCTCCAAGCTAAAGAAACCCAGCTCCCTCAGCCTGTCCTGACAGGGAGGTGCTCCACTCCCTTATCTTTGTGGCTGTGCACTGGACTCTCTGAAGCAATTGCTTGACCTTCTTGAATTGAGGGGCCCAGAACTGGGCTGTTGCGGTCTCATCGGGGCAGGGAATAGGGGGAGAATATCTCTCAACCTACTAACCAGACCCCTTCTAATGTACCCCAAGATGCCATTGGCCTTCTTGGCCACAAGGGCACAGTGCTGGCTCGCTGTCATCCTGCTGTCCACCAGGAACTCTAGGATCCTTTCCCCTACGCTGCCCTCCAACAGGTCAGTCCCCAGCCTATACTGGTACCTGGGGTTGTTCTTGCCTATGTGCAAGACTCTACACTTGCTCTCGTTAAATAGATGTGGAAGTATTATTTGTTAATGAAGAGCTCCCTACTTAGAACATAGTTGTTATCTTTAAATCCATCATGCTGTGAACCTGCAGTTCATACAGGCTTGAAACTTTCCCTTGGGAGAAGTGTTCACATCACAGCAAGATTCCAAACTGCCTTTGAAATGCTATCAAAAAGCATCTCTCTGCTAACTCTGAAGATTCAAAATCACTATTTCTTTGGATGAGAAGCTTGCTAATATTGGTACTGTCTGAAACTTGAGTTTTCAACTCCTAGTTCAAAAAGCAGTTGGTTTCAAACAGAGCTGTGAACTGTGAACATGTGCTTCCGAGTTAGGAAAATATAACTTCCTTCCCTGCAGGGATCAGGAAAGAGGTTTCCTTTCCTTTCCCTTTCTCTCTTCCCTCCCCCACCAATATTTATATTCATCAGAAAAATTTCTGTTTAGTTTGGTTCACAACTGCTGCTTTTTGAGAGTCTTCAAGCTGTTAACATTTCTACCAGCCTTTTTAACTGCTAGAAAATAGTGATTTTCTTTGGGATGTGATAACTAGAACTGCATTACAATTTGAAAAGTTATTTATAAATGGAATTTGTAGAATTTGTCTGTGGCTCGAGTTAACAGCAGCATGATTTTGACTCCAGCTTACCAGTATTAGAGACTTTACCTTGTAAATTCGGTGGTGGGTGAGAGCTCGTTTAAGAATTACGTGCTGTGCCTTAAGACAAATTATTTTACCACTATCTAAAGATTTGTCGAGATCATTTTCCTCTTAACACCTGGCCAAAAGCACACATCTATAAAAATGAAGAATGATTATTCTGTCAGTTTGTAATTTCCTTTGAAAACAAACACGATCAGTTATAAAGTAGTCATTACTAATCAGTAATTAATTAAAATGTAATCTCATTGAGCATATGGTAAGAAACTCACAAGGAGTGAGCCATGTTAACCAAGTCTAGGTGTAACTCTGAAATATCAGTTTACCAGTTTCTTTTCTCCTTTCTTGTCATGCATGCATGACAGCCCATATCAGATTTTGCAGCATCATTTTGACTGTTTTTTTGAGCATTCTTCCTTGCTTTCAAGTCACAACTGGCAAAGTTCAGATGCAAACAGAAATCCTGGCAACACCACGAGCTGTGTTGCCAGTGGTGCTTGAACTTGAGTTCTCCTGCTGAAGAGCAAACTCAATTGTTCGATGCCTCTCAAGCACCACTTTATTTGATTTGTCTTTCGGGAGTGGTCCTTGGAGTCAGTCCTCTTCCTGCTCATTTCCAAGGCTTGCCTGGGAGGGAGCTGGCTGGAGGATCCCTGAGCTGAGCCAGAGGTTAATCAGTGCAGACAATCAGGCCGCCGGTGCTCAGACACACTCCTGGCCGCCTTCTTTTTGGCGGGCAGGCATAGTCTTTGACTCATCTTCTGAAGATGCCCTAGGGCTTACGTGGATTGTTTCTGCTGCTCTGATACTTAAAACTAGGTTAATGAGATTAAGTCTGTGTGCTTCCATTCAGACTGAATTCTTCACAAGTCCTTGAGTTGTAAATGATACTGGCTGCAGGCCAGGCAGCGGGGTGGTCTGTCCCTGGGCACAAGAAAATGGGCATCTAATGGACCATGCCCATCAAAGGGCCTTGAAAATGATGAATTGAGTGCAGCTGATGTAAAAAGAGAAGCTGACAAGAGTGGACAAGTCTACAGCTTAATCAGCCAATCACACACTGGAAGTTCACAAGCTTATTAGATTCATAAGCAGAGTAACTGATAAGTAACTAACAACCTGGACGTACAACTCTGCTGTAAGATCTGTAAGATTTTTTTCTCCATTCCTCTCTTTTTGGCAGAATTTCCCTCCACAGTCAGCATACTCAACCACACAGAAATGAGGAAGTAAGTCATAACTACTAGGCCACTTAAGGAGGAATGAAGAGAAGCCACATCTGCTCTGATGTCCCAGGTGGTGCAGCAAGCTCTGCTGGACTGCCTCTGCCATGCTTAGGATCTAATTGCTGCCAGCAGCCAGAAAGCTGTGCTCTTAACTGAAAGGGGCAGCCTGTGACTGTACTGCTACCACTTTTCTCTGAAATTCCTCCAGACAGAAATTTTTGAAGGATTTATAAATGATATCAGCATTTCAAAAAGTTAAAAGCCTAAGGACTGAAGCTGACTGAGGTCCTCACAGGCTAACTGCAAGGTCAGGACTGAAGGTCATAAACCAAAGAGCTGCTGTGGGTATGTTGTGCCCAAAAGTGTTGGACAACAAGAACAGGAGATGTCAGACCTGTAAATACAGTCACAAAGAAAATAATTATATTCAGAAAAATACAAGGTGTAGGAACTAGAAAGAGTAATTCTGGTACTCAAAACAAATGGTCTTGCGTAGGAAAACAGCAGGGGTAAAAAATCTTTTTAATTACAGTCATGTGCTTTTTCTGTGTTTTCTCCAAGGGCAGTGGAGTATTTTCATAAACCTATGACTAATTTTTGAGCTCTGGATTTCAAGCCAATTCTACAATTAGCTAAACCTCCCTGTATTTTTAGTAAGAGAACTCTATGCATGCTTTCTGCCAAGTTGGTCACACACATAACTACATTTTTTTCTACTAAATGGTCTATAATTCATGCAAGGATAATAAACACATTTGGAGAGATAAAGAAAAAACAAGTTCTTCTTACTATAGTAGCAATGATCATATAGTTGATATGGTAAGCCAAAACATACCCCAAACTAGGGCAAAAAAATAAGCAGTTGTTTGTGAGCATGTCTGCTGTAAGATGTGAAGGACTTGTTTTATTCCACGGCAGCATTACAGAAGATGGCAGGTGCAGTTGTAGTGAAACTTCAGATTTCTGTTTTCATATTCAGATTTTCATAATTAACATGTGAAGAAAACAGTGAAGCTACTGCTAAAAGAAAGTGATGCAACACACAGGTAATGTGTGCTAGCTGAATGTGAATCTAGTTAGGATGGTGGTTAACAAAATGACTTTAATACAAGTTTTATCTAAATTCAAATTTGCCTTTCAATCTTTCTGCAATGTTATTGTGTTAAAAATTTGGGTTTTGTGCTCTCACTTCTGATTTTTTTCTTGTTTTTAACTTTTTCTAAGTTTTCTTGTAAATTTTTCAAATCTGTGGAAGTTCTACAAAGAACTTTTTCTCACTCACATATTGAAGAGGCTGAATTATTTGTATTCTGAGAAGTTTTAGGAGCTGTTTCAATAAATGAAAGTCTTACCAGATGCACTTCTTCCATTATGCTGAGAATCATTATGCAGTAAAATATATAACCTCGTGGGTAAGCAGCACATTTCTCACGGTTAAGGCATTTAAAACACATTACAGGACAAAGCAATAACATTTTACATTATGCTGTGTCTTGGCAAAGGCAACTTACGGATTTAGTTGCTATGTAGCTATGATTTATTAATTTCATGTTTCTTGGGCTGCTTCTCATCAATCTTTTTGGCATTTCATGCTGTTACTAGCAAACCTATATCCTATTAAAAGCAATTGTTACAATGGCAGTTTCCTGATGAGAGTATTCAGAGGCATCTATTTCTGTTCTCTTAGTAGAAAAGCAGCTAGGCTTGAGGACTGTAAAATTTGAGCTTTAAACCTGTTTTATCTGTACTGTAGTAAAAATATGACTTCCATTTACACAGTTTCCAAACTTACTTTCTACCATTAGGATATCCTATAACTTCTTGCTAAAATTCTTAGTGTGAAACTTATATTACAACATGGGAATTTAGAAAGCAGAATGGGAATTTAGAAAGCATCAGCATGGTGATGCTTTGACTTGGCAATAAATTCAGAGCCTTCAAGCAATTAATTCAAACTCTTCAGCAAACTGACTTTCTGTCTAGGGAAGGTTTTTCCTAGGTAAGCAGGACATCTGGCACCTAAAAGCAGTCCCAGTATTCCACAAGCCTTGAGTGTGTGTACTATGCCCTTCCTGGGTGGATAATATAAGCACTACAACAAGGTCAGTGTGTTAACTGTAAACCTAATCAACAGCCATTTTTTAGTAAATAAGTTCTTGACCAAATATGGGACCTGGCCTACACTACACATGATCTTTTGCCTGAATAACACCTCCCAGTGGAATCCCATGACCACCAAAGTCCTCTTGCAAGAGCCAAACATTAACACAGTGCACGTGTGATGTTAGATTAGATTTTAATATGTACAGCAATTCTTGTAATAAGTGGGCACTTTGTGTAAATTGTATGAATACTCACATGCTGAATGTATATAATCTGTGTGCTTTACCTCCTGGATGTTCATGCTAGGATACATCTCCTATGCATCCAGTGTTGCAATATAGCAATGTTGGCTTTCTGATCTGTCACTCAGGTTGGTGAGTTTCATTCCTGGATTTTGGTGACAATGTATCTCACAGCAATTAAAGGGACTGCACTGTTCTGTTGGCTAGTAGAGCTTGGGACAGCCTCCTGAGTCGTATTTTCATCACCATCAATCTCTCCTCAAAACATAAATCCTAAATGAAAGTAAATGGACAGTAGAAGTCCACTGCTACTCTTTCATCTATGATAATTAAGCTGCAAGAGCAGACTTCTAATACAAAGACCGTGGTATATTTAAAAGATGTAGATGAAATACAGAAGGTTCCTCACAGCAGGAAAAAGGTTTTTAAAATTGTTTTTGTTTTGTCCTATTGACAGTATTTCCAAATGCATATAGTTGCTTTTTTCATGTCCATGTTCTGAAACTCTTAATTAATACTTCTTTGCAGGAGCAATGAGGTGCTTCACCCTCATGGATGGCCCTAAACACAGCTGGGCAGAGCAGCCCAGGGCTGTGGTGTTGAGCTGATAATATAGTAGCAGCCACATGGTTTGTTCTGCACATCCACAAAGCATGATTCCTTGATCTAGGGTGAGAGTTTGACTTACATACTGCCTTGGTGTTGAAAAGTGCTTTCTGCCATTTAAAACAGAACAGATTTTTTATAATTTACAAAGGGATTAAGGAAGAAAATATTAGTTTTACACAGAAAGGAATTTGTGAGAGAGCTTTTCTTAGGTTAAGTAGTGAGATTATGTAAGCAGTTTTGGAAGTATTTTTGTGGAAATGACAGCAACTGTGGGACCTGTAAGAAGCAAACCATGAGTTTGAGTCGCCTTATCTTTAACAAATGCTATTCCAGTAATTATTACTCAGATATCAAATTCATACTATTCAAATCACACATTAACTTGTCACACTGTAGTGTGCATGTAGCATATTTTTCTGATCCATAAACCAAATATTTTTCTTGGCCCCTCAGTCTAGTCTTAGATGTTTCCAGCATTTCTGCTGGAAAAACAAGTGGGAAAAAAAAAATTTCCAACTAACTGGCATAAATAGAAATGACACTTTGAAAGAAAAACTCTCTTAAAAAAAAAAATAGTACTGGAATATACCCTTTCTTCCACACTGATCAAATCTTTTAACTTCTTCTTTATGAAAAATCTCATCTTTCCTGGAATCCTCCACTTTCCTGTAGAGCCCAAAAGCTAGTGTAAGGATGTGTCAGTCCCAGGTCAGTATCTACATTTGTTTCTTGCCATCCTGATTCACTCACATCTCCTGCTGATGGGTGCATGAATCACCAGCAGGTCCAGCTGGATACCTCCTTAACGGCATCGGAGACCTGACCTAAAATCTTGTCCTTCACTTCCTGCCCTGATGCTTTGCAGTACTGGGAGAGCATGGGCTGGAAGAGCTCCTTTTGGGAAGTCAATAGAACTGGCTGAACTGGGTCAACTTGGTTGTAGGTAAGTGTCAGTTTTCAATGAAGTATAGCATCTGACTGCATTCTCTTTATTATTCAATGTAATTTTTATGCATATTGTTAAGCCTTTAATCTGCACTTTGAAAATTATTTCATTTCAAAACAGAAAATCCTTAGAAACCTCCAGATTAATATACTTATGCACTTATCTCATATATGTTTCTTCATTCGAAGTCAGAACATTCCTAAACAGGAGTTGTTTGGGAAAAAAACCTCCTGACCTAAAATATTAGTACTAAAGTAGATGCCTTACCTCAGATGAGATCTGTTTTCTTTTGGTGTAGCAGCATTAGAAATGAATCACAAAGCAAATACTGAAGGAGGTCCGTGGGAGGGCTGGAAGTTCAGATCTATTCTTAACCTTGGTGATTTTAATGCAATAAGATGGGCACCAAGGCTTCCCCTGCTGCACCCATCCAGTGCTACCAGCCAACCCAGCTGCCACCCATTTCACTAATTTCTCAAGCTGTGGGAGGGAGGCTGTGTATGGTGATAAGACTGTGTCCTCTTCAATCCCAAATTCTTAGGAAAAATATTTGCCAACCACTGAGGCCATTTTCAGATGAAAACAAATGCTTTAATGACTTGTACAAACATCACAAAACCTGTTACTGGTCCAGCATCATTTAGCTAATTCTGTTACTACTGATGTTGAACTTCCATTTTCTCTGCTTCCTAACATAACTCTAGCTCACCTTATTCATTTTACATATTACTGCACTCATCAGTGAATCAGAGATTGGAGCCAGCTGGATTTCACTCCAACTGGATTACTTCATGGGGACTTGGAACCCGTCAGATGGTCTAAAGTAAACATCGTTGGGTCAGAGTCTTCCTGCAGCCCAGCCCATTTAAAATCTTCTATGAGATCACTACAGTCATTAAGCAGATTATATGCTTACCATTGTAAAAAGGAGGAATTATCAGGAGCAAAAGGTTTGCATCCAGGAGCTCTCACCCTAGACAGCTCAGCTCCTATTAGAGCTACAGGATCCTGCCTGTGTGAAGCATTTAGATCGTTCCCCACCTGATAGCATTGCGTCTTTTAAACAGAAACAGGATATTTATTATATTGAAGTGCTTTAAGGGATTAACCTGTTTCCTAGCCTTCCATCAATACAAAGCAAATATCAAAGGACTGTATGAACAAGTACCTGCTAATCAAAACCCAGCGACAAATAGAAAGCAAATAGATCAGTAATTGCTGTGAACACTTAAATAGTAAAAAGTAGTGATCATGGAGGCTTGTCCTGCCACGTCAGATGCTCAAGTATTTTCCCCTGCATTTGCAAGATCTCTGGAGTCAGAGGAGTCTCTCTCAGTGCACTGTCCTCCAGCAACATCTCTGAGGGAAAAGCCTCATTCTGGCCCTCCTGCTGCACCAACATTCATGTGCAGCATTGGCCTAATTTGCCAAATTGTCCATAAATAATGCCCACCAGCTGCACATTGCTCGGTACCACACCCTGGTATCTATGGAGCTGCTGCTGTCTGCGGTGTGGACACGGTCTGCGTGGGGCTCTGACAGCCATGGTGGGAATTGCTGCATTGTCACTGGCTGAGTATTGAGCTGGAAAATACCATGCTGGTATCTACTAAGAAAACACTCTTCTTTAACACGTACTAAACTCACTGTAAAAATCGATTTCCTTCAGTCATCCCTCCTCACTGTTGCAAATGCAGAGAGCAACAGTTTGGGGAAAACTGGAGCGATGAGACCTAAAAGATCTGTTTGGAACTCACTGGACAGACTGCAGAATAACATTGCTCTGAAATGTGCAGTTGCAAAAAAATACTTTATTAAGGAAAAAGGGTGCACATGAATTGTTTAAAAATGGAAAAAATGTAGCTGTTTTCACTCTCTTTTTGGAACAGCTTTTGAAAAGTATATTACATTGAAACCAAGCAGCTTGGAAAATGCTTTGGCATTTTACTAGGAAGAAACTTGAATTTTTGGGCTTTTATCCAGTTTAAAGCGAAGTCAATCTTCAAAATGTGAAAAACTTTTCTAGCTAGAATTTCCGCTCTTCGTAAAACTGTTGTATTTTCCGTGTCCTACTTACATTGCAAGAACAGGATGTGAAGGCAGTTGTAAGCTATGATTTTGCTAGCAGTCAGATTCCAGGAAAGTTTGTTCTTCCATACATTAAAATTATCTGATTCTCTTCTTTTATTACTTTTTCCAGCTGATGATAGATTTTCTACTGATTTCCTATTGGCAGGGAAATCCCATCTGAAGGAAAGGAAAGAAGGAAAATTAGAATAGGAAGCCAACGTCAGATTAAAGAAGATGTTTTGTCAGTATTACGCATGTGGCTAAGAAGGAGCATAATCCTTTCTAAGCAGCAAGTCTGGTGGAGATGCCGTGTCAAACACATTTATTCTTCCAAAATCACAAAAGCTTCCATGTGAGATATCAAGAGGCAGTAAAAATTTGATGCAATCTTTCAGGTTTGTCCATTGTATGATCCTAGACTTGTGTTGCTGTTGTGATGATCTGCAAAGACATTCCATATAATCCCAGTTTTCTCTGATTCAGAAACAGACCTTTTAAAGTATCTTTTAAACTGAAGTTACTGGAGACTAAATTTGTACGTCTCTTTTATCGTATTGACTACATGATAAGGTATGCTTCAAAACACACCTATCTTTGCATCTGTTTTACTCACCTCCCTGTCAGCTTAATGATCTTGTTAATTGCTTTACATTGTTCTTATTTTTTTATTGCTAATTGTCAACCATTGCAATCAACACCTAGTGCAAAGAGAAGATGTGCAATATCCTAACTCCTTGCCATAAACAATGTGGACTCTGTGCCTTGGAGGTGTCACAACTCCCTGAGTGATTCTAGCAGCTGCAGTAGCTTATTGTAGCCCCAGAGGGCCATTGAATCTCTAGAGATACTCTTGTGAACAGTGGTGAAGGGTGAGGTTACCGCAGCACTGAACGACTGGCTTTGTGCAATCTGATTATGTTTAGAAGTAAAGTTGTATCCTTAATATGCTTGCAGGCCTTTTGCACACTAGAGATGGCTCTGCTAAGATGAATTTTTGTTCCATTTATGTTAAAGCGTTTCTCTTTGGACTCTCATTTGATAGGACACAGGCTCTGAAACTCCAGGATCCTGTATTCCTGTTGGTGCTTTTCTTGCTGGTGGTGCTTCTCTAATGTTCATTCAATATATAGAATGAATGGCTTGGATGCCCTACCCTCCTGGAACACCTCTAACACCTGACAAATCACGTATGTAAGTAACATAATCACATAATCAACAAAGTATCATCCAGTTGCTAAAGCTGGCAGTTCTTCTGCATGACCAAATCACAAAATTCTGTGTCTACTTCCCATCTAGGGCCTGGACATAAAAGGCAGCTGTGTCCTGACTCCCATTCAGTTGTCTGGAGCATTGCACAAGCCAATTACATAAATCATCCTTTGTTTGACATGAACTGATGGTCTTTACAGATCACAGTCTAATCTTTGAATAATCTGTAGTTAATTCTGTACTTCATATCTCTTTTAGACTCTGTTAAAGAAACCTGCCTAATAAGGGTTCTCTAATAATTTCATTTTACAGTGTCCTTCCTCAAAACTCATTCCAGTCCATTCGTTGCTGAAACCACACAGGAATGTTCTTTAAATCAGTGCAAAACAGATGAATGTGGGGGGTTTATTTGTTTCTTGACTACATATACATCCTCTGATACTGGTCTTGTTACCAGTTGAACCTTCCCATCATGAGCGCTGTGTCAGTGCACACTGGTGAGTGTGTCTGGTCTCTGTGCACCCCACCTCATTAGGTCATATTTATTGCTGTAATTCACTGCAGTCTCATTGTATGGGCAAAACAAACACAGTGGGATTTAGATCACAAACCTCAAATCAGCTGTCCAGAGGCAGCTGTGGATCCCTGAGTCAGCAGCATCCTTGCTCTCAGAGAACGAACTGCCCTGCCACCTACCAACATGCTGCCATGCAGCAGCTGGACCCACAAGCTCCAGATGTGCCCCCTACCTCCTTAGAGTTGTTCTGCCACTCCTGTACCTGCTGAGCTGGCATCCAGCTGTTGGGTTTGATGCACTGTCAACTAAGTGAGCTCATCCCAACCAGTCATTTTTGAAAAAGGACCTTCACCATCTGTAGGGGGATAGATCCCATCTGTCTCTGAGCAGCATCATGTTTGGCCTTTGCTTAGAAGTTGGATGCATTCTGATGCCAGATGTTTTGTTAGCTGAACTGGTGAGCTGGAAAGAATTTACTGGATTCATAGGGACTGTGATAGCTCTTCCATCAGCTGGGTCTGTTTGCATATATAGACAGAATTTAATCAGTGTCCAAGGCACTGAAGAAGAGCCCAGGAAATACTATCTCCATTGGTTCTATAGGTACAGTCTGATATGTGTTGGTTCTATTGAGCTGCTTTAATGAGGTAGCATTTGTATTTCAGATTTGTCCTCGGGTGCTCTTGATATGCTGACTTTATATTTCTTGCCAATAGCCAACTCATAAAGAAGTTGAGCTCTAGTTTATTGTGAACTAGGAACAAAATTGACTCCCTCCATTACACTGCCTCATTTATTCCATCACTCATCTCTGGCAGAATAGTTAGCGTCAAGGCTCTCTTGATATTTTTTATGTCTCTGGCCATGGCACAAAAAAGTTGTTTTGAAATAGTCACTGTAAATATATTCAGCCCCGTCCTTGCTGTATACATTCCTGAAAGTATTCATTTCCAGTGTTCTGCACTCATATTTTCAAGGAATGTTTCTGAATGGTCAGAATCTTTCTAATATCTTTTTGAAGGAGTTCTGTGTGTTCCTCATGTAGGGAATATTCAGATAGGATGAACTTAAGTAAGATCTGAATATGCTTGGTCTACATGGATGGCACAAACAAGTTATTGTTGGTCCTAGCACATCATAGTTTTCTGTATGTGAAGGGTTCTGGGGTAAGATATTGACACAGACAGAATATTTTGATAAATGGTGGTAATGTTGGAGAATACTGATTGTAGCAGTAATTTCAGGTGCCTGACAGGTGTTCTCATACAGCAGTGAGCCAAACATGAAAGACGCAGATCAGAGAGCAGAATGAGACTTGCCAGCTGCTTGGGGTGCAAAGCTGCAGTTTGCTAAGGAGAGGTTTTTTCTAAGGAGCATTTCTATGTGCGTATGACCCTTCACAGGCCAGCGGGGGGGTTCTTGCAGCCTCTTTTGGCTTTGTTTTCCTTCTCCAGTGTGGAGAAACACTGCTGCAAGCAGATCTCTCTCATTGCAGATACTGCAGGAAGGATAAAGGGCCAAAAGAAAATCTCAAGAAATAGAGACTGAGGCCCAGATCTCATGTACTCATTCTGGTGTCTGACTGCATACATTTGCATTCTGAACACATATTAACCAGGCACAGTTAAAATGGTGAGATAAATATTAGTTGACATGAAACAAGTACTCCTGCCTAAGGGCAATATGATTGCACCTGCAGCACAAGGTGCAGCAGGACTGCTCTGGCTCCTGAAGTCATCTTCTTACAGCTGTTAAAGCCTATTTCCACTCATCCTGCTGCCCAAGTCTGCACTGGAAGTGAAGTTCTACTCCTAAAAGGCCTTATGTGTATGTAATGTGCAGTTGAATTTCCTGACCTTTGCTTTTTTTTTCCTTTTTTTCCCCTGTTCATTTTATCATCTTTAAGCTTGAAATCTCTCTGATACACAGTGGAAATTCTAACCATACCTATATCTCAAGTTACATGCTATATGATTTTCCAGATACTCAGTTTCATGATCCAAAATATAAACAAGATGTATTTTAACCTAATGGAACAAGATACTGCAGATACTGTGTGTTGATTTATGTCACTTCAGTAACATGGAGGTAGCAGTGTTATACCTTAATTTTGAAGAAAAGCTTAAAATATATCTTAAGTTTTTATTTCTCTGGGATAGAGAGAGCTCAGGATGGAAATCTGTCCTGTGTATTGGAGGCTTTTGCAATTTGCTGAAGCATGGTAGTTTTGAAGATAGAAAACTGCGGCCATTTTCCTTATCAACTGCTAAAACTCAGGAACTGCTTCTAAGTGAAGCAATTATTTATTCACTGTATATTTACTAGTCCTGTGCTGAGGAACTGCATCTCTTGTTTTTGTGCGGGATGTGCTGCCTTCCTCTGCTTCTCCTCAAAAGACTTGGACAACTCTGTAAGTAGCACTGACAGGAAGGCAGGAAAGAAGAGTTAAGAGCACCCCTGCCTGCTAGGGCAAAAGTTTTTGCATTTAGCATGGAGCAGGTTTTTCATTTCACTCAGTTAACATAGGAAGCAGCCAAAATAAGTCATTCTTATGCCAACTTATGCACATCAAAATGCTATTTAATGTACTGCCCAAGTTTGGTTGGAGTTGTTTCCGTTTAGTAATGCTTCTTACAAATACTTGCCAAAATATTCAGTTTTCCACTAATAATTTCAGAACTAGCACTATGACCTTACTGAGCAAACACCAAGTTTTAAAACCTGTAATGAATGTGTTTGCAACTAGTTGAGAAGTTTACATCACTTATATGTTTTTATTTTTCAACTTTAATAACAGCAGTTGCACAGACATTATTTGTTCTGCAAAATGAAGGTAGATGCTGCTAATGAGCCAGAAAATTGAGAAGTTTTCTTAAATAGGACAAACCAAATTTCCCTGCCACTTAAAAAATTACTCTGTCCAGCATCCTAACACACAGCACAGCTGAGCACTACTATATTCCTGCACATCTAAATTGAAATGATACTCAAACTTGTTGTGAGGATTCAAGTTAGGATTTCAAGTGTGCAAAGCTCAGTAAGCATTTAGTTTGGGGTTCCAGTTAAGGAACTTCTGTCTTAAAGCTTCATGTTCTGATTCTCTGTTCCTCCGAGGTTTCTGAGCATTTATCTTTCGTGGTTTCATATAGTGCCACCTCAGCGAGGCAAGCTTCCTACTTCTGTTTCCCATTGCTTTTTTTTATTTCAGTAACTATGAAGCAAGGAACAACTTCAAAGAGAAGTAACTTTCATGGAAGCAAATAACTTCTGACAGGAACAAGATAAAATTGCTTAATAGGCACCGTGGACTTACTCATTAGCCTTTCCAGATCCATCCACAAGGGAAGGCCATGTTCTTGAATGTATTTATGAAGAGTGTATCCCTCTGAATGTCTTTCAGTCTTGTTTCTTTCCTCACTTGTCTCTGCCCCTGCCATTCCTCCCTAAGTCTTGGACAAGTTATTACTTTTATTACTTCAGTGTATAAGATTAATTCCATATTCCATAAACAACACAACTGTTCATACTTTTCTCTTTGCTTGAGGCCAAAAATTAGAGCACTGTTAGTATCTGAAAAGCAAAATATAAAGCCACCTATGATAGCTGAATTAGTCCAAGAAACCAGTTTAGGATTTAGCATTGTCTGCACATGTATTAATTTGTCATTGTCACACAAACACTGCAAAGATTTGGGAAGGTGTTAGTTTCTTTGTTGAAAAGGAAGAATCTGCTGAGTAAACTCTTTACAAATGTGTCTGTTTTCATATAGGAAGTTCAGTCTGGAGAGCAGCCAATCCATTAGTGCAGGAAACTCATCAGCTGGTAGATAACATTTGCTAGTCCCTGCAGGATTCATGTTCTCTAAAATGTTCACCATACATTAACAACAATACTAGAGAATAACTTCATGTTTTTCTTTTTCATCTGTCTATAAAAAGTACACATTTTAGTTGTCAGCACTGATTGCACTAAAAGCATCACATTACTTAGTTTCTGCCTGAGTTTGTGATGTGTTTGCCCATGTATATGTTCCACTGACAGCAACACATCTTCAACATGCAGTTATTTTGACAGTACCGAATATTGATAATGGACATTACTAAAAAAAGTATTGAGAAGGAAGAAATTCACGCAGTAGATTACCAATTAGAAGTGTCTTGCAGCTTTTTCAAATTGACTTTGATGAGATCTGTGTGGGTGCTGTACTGAGCCTAAGGAGAGTGGTCCTCCAATAGAACCTCTCTCCTGCTCTGAGCGATACTCTCCACCTCATGCACTGAGGTGCCTATTGACAGTTCTAATGGTGAGGCGAGGAATGGGGCCTTTGCCATGCAGAACAGGTGGAGCTGTTAGCCAGAAACAGCAAACCATTGTTTGTATTTTTCCAGTGGTTGTAATGCTGTGCTTCATCCCAGATGCAGAACTGTTGGAGCTGGAAGGAGGATCACGTGCATCTGATGCCAAGCTCAATTTCCGTACCAGGAGCAGACGTGATGTCTTCTTACAGCTGTGAGCACAATCAAACTCAGAGCCTGAGTTTTCTGCATTTCTGAAGGAGTATCTTCTTTTTTTTTTTTCCTTTCATACTGCTTTCGGCCCCAAATTCCACCTCAGCTGTGAATTTTGCTCAGGGAAGTTTTTTGTTTTGTTTTTGTTTGTTTGTTTGTTTGTTTGTTTGTTTTTAATAAAAGATCTGTATTTACAAAATGTTGCTATCAAAGCTTTCTCTCTTTGATATCCAATTATGTATCTGGCCAGCTTCTGAGAAATACAAAGTGGGATAATTCAGCAGTGCAGTAGCATGCAATGGTAAAGAACATTCAGTTTTCATCATACCATTCATCATACTCCCATAGTCAGTTTTGGCTTTATGGATTGGCGCATCACCATCTAAGATTTACTTAGTGTTGGCATGCAGTGTCAACTCTGTGGATCAGCTTGAATTCAGAACAGATGATCTTCTGTTTTAGCTGAGATTTTAATACTTACTTTTTCACCTAGTCAGAACACAGAATTTTCTTACTGCCCTGTGTTCTCCAGGTGTTTGTCTGCTGTTGAAATGCAAGGAAGGAAGATGTGAAATCTTGTATATAAAAAGTAATGCAATTGGTGAAATGCATGTTCTTTTGGGTATTCCCCCCTACCCTTTCATGCACAAAAAAGAATCCTGAGTAGAATTTTGAGTATCCCAAATCTTATGAGATGTTGTTTCTTTTCTTCAAGTGACAGTGGCTACATTTATGGATATTGCTTGTCTTATAGTCTTAGAGCATCACAACAATAACTGCTAGTACTTCAAAACTTAACAGATTCAAGGGGTGGGGTGAAGTCTTTCAAATCGAATGGAAATGTGTGGAAGATAATCACAGCAGCTGGCTTGCATCGGATTCCCAAAAGGGATTGAAGAGAGAATTTTTACATCAATACAACTCAGTCGTAATTTTATCAACCCATCTAGATCAGGAAAACACTAATAGGACCTAAATAGAGGCAGGATTTGGAGGATGGCTTGAGGAGGGAGTAAATAACGTATTAATGTCAGCCCTGATAGAACAGACTTGTTGCATTTTGTCCTTAGCCTCCTAATTTAAATCTGAAACAATAATGCTACATTTAATGTTGCATTTCTTAATCTAATTACTGCCTACTTAGTAGGATAGACTTGAACTCTTTTTCCAAGAGAAAGACCACT
This sequence comes from Centrocercus urophasianus, assembly GCF_019232065.1. NCBI lineage: Eukaryota > Metazoa > Chordata > Aves > Galliformes > Phasianidae > Centrocercus > Centrocercus urophasianus. Next base: position 10,530,208 of record NW_024884811.1, read on the forward strand.
TAGTGAGTGTATCTTTTTGAGGTTATTGTAGATGCAAATTATATGTTTCAGGCTAGATGGCATGTGTTCTAGTTGTTTGCATCAGATTCTAATACAAGTGGATTTCTTTGAGAAATACATCTAAACCCATCACATTCAGTACAGATCCTGAAGCTTTCAGAGTACATTCTGGTGTGTTCTCAAAGCAATGCCCATAGGTCTTCTAGCATGTGCATGCGAAATTGTAATTAACATTGGATCTAGAAACTGCAAATCAGGACAAAATTTAAATTATGTACGTATTTGAAGCAGAAAAAGAAGAAAATTTTACTTTTGAGGTGGGTGGAAATACAATAGGATATTTCAGTGGAGGCAGTTAGCACTGCACAAAACCTCTGCTTGTGACAATTATCATGGAGAAGAGCTTGTTGCATGTGCAGTTATTTTCAAAATGCTTTAAGTGACGTGGATGTGTACATAAATGTGCAGGAATTCATAATTTGCAGTTGGCATCCTGGTATTTCAGGCAATAGAAAACAGTAAGAAATGAAAGTTCATTTCCCTGTAAGCTTGCTCTGCACCCTGTCTGTGCACACTGTGTGTGTACTATACCCCCATATGTGCAGATATGTGTACTATACCCCCATATGTGCAGAGTGTGTTGATATGTTCTTTTTAAGCAAAGCCCTCGCTGTGCATGACAGAGCAGTTGTGCCCTTATGGCACATGGCACAGCACATGGTGCTCTCAGAGGCATAGCAGCTCTCAGAGGACAGCAGCAGTAGCTTTGTTAGTCTGGAAATCTGCCTTCAAAAATGTAAATTTACAGTTATTTCCTGGTAAGACTACCATCAGAGGGTATCTGTAATGAAAACTCTCTCTTCCCACATCCACCTCCTTCTGCCAGAGCTATAATGAATTTTCCACTGCTCCCTGACTTTTCGAACAGGCCAGTGTTCCTCTGATATTTACAGCAGCACTATAGTATTCCTTATATTTGCACTCATTTTAACGTATAAACATATATTTTCCCAAATGGAAGCACAGCACTTTCACCGATGGCCAAAATTTCATCTTGATTACCTTGTTGAGACTTAAACGTCTTGTTTTTAGTGGTAAGAAAATTGTTTTTTTACCTGGATGTGGCACATGGATGTTGGCTCACAGTGCAGAACTGTGGAAGTGACAAAACCTTTTGTCTTCCAAGGCCCCAGACAGGCACCTCCTTGTGCTGTTCAATCTGTATCTTCCCTTTCCTGAAGAAAAATCTTTATAAGATTATTATAATATCTGCTGGCCTTGAGCTCACTAGCCAAAACATAAAAGATAAATGTCTCTTTTTGTCTATTCTGTGGACTCACCAACAGCCATAGCTTTCCAGGGCAGCTCACAACTGGAAATATCAAGCTCTGGTGCAGTCATGCAGTCTTCCTAGGTACTGGGACTATGAGCTTGGAGGGCTTGTCTCACAAAATGCCAATAAAACTTCCGTTTTCTATCCATGAAATAACAAACCATTAGGCTCAAAGTCTTGTTTGTAGGCAAAGAGAAAGCATCTTATATATATAAGTAGAGCCAAGAACATATTTTTATTAAAATGTAAATCACAGAATCACATAAGTTGGAAAAGATCTACAATATCATCCAGTCCAACCATCCACCAATCACCAATGTTTCTCACTAAACCATGTCCCTCATCACAACATCCAAACATTCCTTAAACACAGCCAGGGTTGGTGACCCCACCACCTCCCTGGGCAGCCCATTCCAGTGCCTGAACACTCCTTTGGAAAAGCAGTATTTCCTAATGTCCGGCCTGAATCTCCCCTGGTGCAGCTTGAAGCCATTCCCTCTGGTCCTATCACCAGTTACACGAGAGAAGAGGCCGACCCCCAGCTCACTACAACCTCCCTTCAGGAAGTTATAGAGAGCAGCAAGGTTTCCCCTGAGCCTCCTCTTCTCCAGGCTGAACGACCCCAGCTCCTTCAGCCGCTCCTCACAAGATGTGCTCCAGACCCCTCACAGCTTTGTTGCCCTTCTCAGGCTACACCCCAGGGCTTCAATGTCCTTCTTGCAGTGAGGGGCCCAAAACTATACGCAGCAATCAAGGTGCAGCTCCACCAGGGCTGAATACAGGGGGACAATCATTTCCCTACTGCTGCTGGCAACACTGTTTCTGATGCAAGCCAGGATGCCATTGGCCTTCTTGGCCACCTGGGCACACTGCTGGCTCATGTTCTGCTGAGCATGGACCAATACCTCTAGGTCCGTTTCCTCTACAGAGTCTTCCAGACACTCTCCCCCAAGCTCATAGCATTGCCTGAGGTTGTTGTTGTCAAAGTGCAGGACCCAGCACTTGGTCTTGTTGAAACTAAATCTTCAGTCTAATTCAATAATTGTTGTTAGTTTAGATGTTTAGATGTTGTTATTACAGAGAAGGTCACAAGGATAGCAGTAATAGAATTAACATTGTAATATGCGTAGTAGCTTTCTGTTCCATTTCCTGGGAGTGCGCTCACTCTTCCATGCTCCTCTGGATCCTCAAGTCAGGAACAGCACAGGAGAAGTTCAGACAGAGCAACCCTGACAAAATGCAAAGCTTATGGCCTCTTACTAGGAGGCAGTACTACATTGCAAGTCTACTACAAAGTATTTTGAGTATTGCAAGTATACAAAAAATATGCTTGTCTCTGGAGATACTTGTGTTTCCAGTAATTCTTCAGTAGCAGTACATTCCTTCCGTACATGAAACATTTCAGAGCATCATCATCCAGCTGTAATGTTTGTGCAGGAATGGGGAAATCTTGCTCAGATGTGGCCAGAACCCAAATGCTGAAATGCAAAAACAGGACTCACCTTCTGAAATCGTGGCTTGGGAAGAACTCTGTATAAATGGAGCATCCTCCAGCCAGAAGCAATGGCATAGAATGGCACAGATGTCCTCCAAAGAGGTGTAGCTGCAGTGGCGGGGAAGTGGGGCAGGTTCATAGTACTGAGCAAAGCCATCTCTATTGAAGATCTGCTTTATTGTTTTTTCATACTTTTCATATACTTAAATGCTTCCTTTGCTCCAACTTTTTAATTAAAAAGAAGAAGAAGATAAAGGATTTCAATAGCTGGTTTCTTTCTTCTTCCTTTCCAAAACTGATGAGTTGTACACAGTGAATTTCACTGCTGTGTCTGTAAGAGGTTAAAGTTAGATCTTGCTGAGAAGATGACTGTGAGCTAAGATGACCCTAAAACATGCCATGGTGGTTCTCGCATGGTCTGGGATGTTGTGGAGCTGCAGTACCCCTGCAGAACCTGCTGCCCTCTGTTTTCACCACAGGGCATTCCTTGCATTTCTCAGTCACACCTTCAGTGTGTTGTCTGGGTCACTGCTTCTGGAGAAGTCTTTTGTGGTTAAATATAACTACGCTAAGGCCCTTTCATGTTGTTTTATCCCTCGTGAGGTCAAGTCAGAAAAGTTTCTAATACCAGTGGTTTTTTACATGAAAGAAAATGTATGAGTTACTCAGAAAGCATTAAGACTTTGGAGAAAGATTTTTTCCAAGATCACCAGATCAGCTTGCCCTGTCCAACACGTTTTGGACATGGGAAAAGGACTCAAATCCTTGGACTGTGTTTGCAGGCACTGGTGTGGGAGGTCAGCTCTGTGTCCCCAGCTCTGGGTGTGCTTCCAGATGCAGCCTCCCCTGACATTCACTCCAGGCTTTGTTTGGTGGGGGACAAGAGAGGGAAAAGCAATGTGGAAGACCATTGCCTGCCCTGGTACCACAGAAATGCTACAGAGAGTGGCACTGATGTGCTTTCAAAATAATCCCCACTAGTGCACATCTGTTTGACTCTTCTCTGCATTTTTGTTAAACGTAGAACCTATGCCTTCAGTCTGTTGTTTGTATGTTTTAATCATTCTCCCACAAGCTTAAAGCACACACAAGCTTCATCCATACTTAGAGCAAGCTTCAATCACTGTTTCATAATAAACACACTTGAGTCTGCTTTACTTCACATCAAATTAGAATTTCAAGATGTCTTGTTTTACTCTCATTTTATTCAGTTGCTCTGGATATATTTAAAATATAATCTTTTAAGATGTAGAATTCTGCTCTCTATTGCTGAGTAGACCGTCATAATTAACAGCTGGAAGAGAGAAAAAAAAAAAAACTTACAAATATTTAAACATGTTATTTTCAATGTGAAACGACCTCTAAAAGAAACACATAAAAGACTTGAATGTGTTCAAACATAAGTCTATTCAAAAATAGTGACTCTGTTACTTTTTATTCCATCTAAGATGGCTTTGAAAACATTTCTCATGTTATAGTTGCCACATAACCACAAGCCTCCAAAAGAATTCAAGGGAGGAAATATAATTTATTACCCTAGAGTAATATGTAACGCAGTGATTCATCTCCTCTAAAAGCAGCTGCTCTCTTTGTTATCCATGTAAGTCACATTCATTTTCCTGGCATGAGCACAATTTACAAATTCATCCCGATCTCCCCCAGGTTCAGATCACACTATTAACATGTAGTTAGCAGCAGCAGACTGAGCAGCAGGTACAAGTGGCTGGCTGATGAGCTCGTGCTTTGGGCTCTTTCCCAGCTTGTACGATAAGAGAAAAATGCATCCCTTCAAAGCCTGCCAGCAGCAAACCAATTAACAGAAATGGGTAATAAAGTGACCTACAATTTCAGGACTGAATGAAGGATGTATATACATGGAGATGCGTAGGAGAGATATAGTCGAGACAAGGAGCTGCCACCTGAGTGAGGAGATGTTTCATGACATTTTCGTTTCATTTATCCCTTTTGTCTTTGTTTTCAGTGAGCAGTCAGTAATAGAAACATGCTGTGCATATGCTGTCTACTGTCACTGTGAGCAATAAATATCCAATAAACCAAGCTGGCAGATCCTGCAGTCAGTGTGGATTGGCTATTTTTATTTTAGCAAAGGACTTTGCATTATAACATGCGCTGCTAAGTAATTGAGTACAAGAGCTAAGGATGCCCCTTCTGTTTATTCTCCTACAAGATGAAAGTGGAGGTGCTGCCTGCTGCTGAAGGACAAAATCCCTTTTTCACAAAGCGGACTTCAGAGAGGAGCTCAGAGACCTCCTGACATACAAAGGTCTAGCACAGCAGCAGAGTCCAGATCAAATCGTGATGATAATTAACCCTCTGGTGTCTTACGAAATACACACCTAGAAGACAGTCTGCATTGTACTCTAATTCATTTTCTAATGGTTGTGTCCCTGTGGCCAATGAAACATATGATGCCCATTAGAATTGTTCAGTCTGTGCATTTCATTTCCATCACAATGAGCATCTCCTGACCAAGCAGGACCTAACACCAGTGATTAAGCAGGGAAATCTGTTTGGGAGTTTGTTTTGCATCTGATTATTTTTATTGTTTTTTTTTTTCTCTGTAAGAACATTTCAAATATATGCACAGCACTTGGGGAGTTGGAAGTCTTGTTTCTGAAAAAGAATCTCCTCTAGAAAGACTTGAAACTTTGATCACTGTTTGCAGATCTATTTGCTGTCAGCATGAGGCAAGATCACCACACTGCATGCATGTAATACTGGGTGTGACTGCAGCTACCACTCTATGGTCGGCAGCTCTAATAATTATTTGACAGGAATTAATGACTTCTTCTCATCTTTTCTTCTTCACCTTGAGAAGTGATTTCAAAAAGTCTTCATCTGAGTTTTGTCCTGGACAAGGTAAAGTAAAAATTTGGTACAAGCACTTGCTCTCTTGGAACCAAAGGAGTGGACCTGATATAATTAAGGTTCATACGGCAGGCTATTTTTGTGATTTAAAACACCAATCTCCAAAGGGTTGTACAGCTTTAGATGCCCACAGATATTCCCCTGTCTCATTCAGGTTACTTCCTGAGAAGGAAGAAATCTTGCCGGCGTTGTTCCCACCTTTAATAAAAAGTCAATCTTAAGCAAAATAAATAAACAGTGTTTCTAGCTGGCTGTGAGTTCCAATGCACCCTGCATTTTGAATCTCTTGGAGAGAGGCTGTAGGCCCAACCCACAGCCCTCGGGGCTCATCTCTCTGCAGCCCCCAGCTCTCCTCCTGGGCAAAGTTTGCCTTGTGTCTGTAGCAGGCATAGCACCCAGGGACCAGATGCTTATACAGAGTGGCAGCATTCCCATCCCAGCCTGAAGAACCTCTGCAGAGGAATGCCTAACTGACCTGGTGGAGTCTCAGAAGCACATGAAGCGGAGCTGTGTGGCCCTGTGAGGCCTGAGCGGCCCCTGGGGAGGTGCACTGTGCCCCTGCAGCAGCCTGAAGAGTGCTCAAACCCTGAAAATGGAGGTGGTTATGAATTAGGTGCTTCCAGGATCAAATGTTGGCTGAGGATTTTTGAAGTATGTAATTTGGGAATTAGATGCCTAATTGCCTCCTTGAATGTTGTTCCTAACATTCTAGTTCTGCAGTTCACCCCTGTGCATTGGCTTTGCTGCATCATTGCCCTGCAGTCTGGGACACACCTCACTCTGGGCGTCTGGCGCTCATTAGTGCCTTGAAATAGGGAAAAAATCTTCAGCTGTGCTATCTTCCTTCTTACTGATAGGAAATAGGTTCTGCTCATTGCCAGACTGCTTTCGAATTACAGGTCAACGAGCAGGAATGAAAAACGAACCACAGAAGGTTTCATACTCACTGCCGAAACAATTTCTCAATGACAGTTATTCATGAGAGACAAAATAGTACCTGACAGAGAAAAGGTTTCATGAATACTCAGTGTAAGTTCTAAGACTGTTGCTTGCCAAACCGGAGAGAAAAAAAATAATAGCAAATATAGAAGAGATACTGATGAGTAAATTTATATGAAAAAAGAATTGCTATAGCCAGAACTTGCCTGGTACACCAATAATAGGGAAAAAGCTGTCACCTTTACCCAAAAACAAGTGGGCAGCTTTGCTGGGTGCCACAAACACACTTTCTGTGGGGATGGTGACTGCTCTGCTGGAATGCAGGAGTTGTACCAGCAGCACGGTGTGGTGGTGGGAAGGGCAAATCACGTGTCATGCCTTAGATATGAGGCTGTTCTGTACAGAGGAATGTTAGCCTGAAATTCCAGTTCAGGAAAGGTGCTCAGGTTTTGCATAAATACATGGCAAACTACTCATGGCCTTTTCAGTGCAGGAATTTTCAGCGTACCATTTTCTATTAGCAATATGAATTTAGGTTATTGGAGCTGCATAGCTCCCTATGGAAACAGTGGACATTCTTGGTCAGAATTAATGTAAACTTGATTTGATTTAATTTAGTTCATTAGCCAAGTAAATGAAGCCAAATGGAAATAGCATTAATTCTGAATGAGAACATGAACACAAGGCTCTAACGTGGTTTAGCTAATCTGCTTTAGATGTCATATGGACAAAATTTCTCAAGTCTCCAAGTAGACAACTCATTAAGGCTAGGGCCCCTAAGGAATGCAGATCCTGTAAGCCTTGGGGTGCCTACCAACAATCAGGCTTGGCTCCCCACACAGTTCGCATACACAGTCCCCAAGGAAACAAGCAAAAGGACATCTAGAAGATCTAGAAGCATCCAGAAATGGACCAAGCTCTGAGGTCATGGCCAACCCTGCCCCTCTGAGGGCTCATGTGCTTTTATGGCTTCAGATGGATGTTTTTATAACCTCATGACATCGCCTGGAGTTCTCTTTGGCAGTTGGGCACCTTCAGTTTCTTTTTGGAGAGCAGCAACCCTGAGACCATGCTGAAAGCTCTATTGACCTGGCAGTAAGGCAGCTTTGTGCAGGAGGGGAATCCTAGACTCCCCCCTCTGAGAGGTTCAACCATGTATATCCCAGGAGCAAATAGCTGCAATCAAATTTCAGTGAGGACTCCTCCTTTCCTTTTTTCCTCCCTGTGCAGAGAAGTGTGCTGAGGGAGGCTAGGAACCTGGTCTTGAGGCCCATTGTGCTGTGCTCTTACTGCCTGCAACACCTGCTTTCAGGACTGCTTATGTACTTTACACTAGGTAGTTATTCATTAGAGGATTTTAAAGAGGTGTCTGCAACTGCCTTCTGCAAGAGGCCTCATCCTCCAGCTGAGCACTCCTGGTCTCCAAGTTCTCCATGTGGAAACCTACTAAGTACCCAGCTTGCACCTGTTTGCTATCAGTACAGTTCCCAACTTGCTTCCTGCTCAGAAAAGAACTTGGCTTTCTCCTTCCCATCCTCCTGCCCTAACCAGTTCCAGCCATTTCTTGCTACAGTCATATGCTGAGCAGTGCTTCAGGCTGCACAGCCCCACATCTGCTCACCAGTGTGGATTTCCTCCCCACCCAGAGACGCAGGGTGTATGTTGCACAACCCTTCTGCTGGCCAGACTCATTCCACAGCTATGCCTCAAGGCATAAGTGACCAGTTCATGGCCTCTGAGTGCTTCTTCACTGCTCTGCACTGGGGAAGGCCAAGCCCGGAAAGCCACCTTTGCAAGACACTGCAAGGCTCCATTCATTCAGGGGAAAGACCAGTAGGGCAGGGTGACAGTGCTGGCCATGAGTGCCACAGGTGGATACAAAAGCCCTGCTTTGTTCAGTGTTCAACCTGTGCCATTTCAAGTGGTGGCAAACAAATTGAAATGGTGAAAAACAAAACAGAGGAAATGCATATGCTGAATTTTTCAAATTAAAGACTCTAAAGAATGTGCTCACAGTCCTTCATCAGCACTGCCAGCCTTGTTAGCATGAATCCAGCAGATGCACTGTGTTTCTGGACTGTAGCTTCACAGCACAGCACCTAGCTGGGACGATACTGCAGCTGAATGCAGCTTCCTTCACTGGTGCTGAGCAACAAGCAGCCATGCTGCATCCCCAGGGTGCACTCCTGGTACAGTCAGGAGCTCCTCAGGAGGAGAGGAGGGATGAAACTTACTCTTAATGAAGAGTTAGTAACCAAAACAAGATTTTTAGTGAAAAAACTAATTCTTTACTTTTTTTTTTTTTTTTAACTTCTTTTTTTCTTTTTCCAGAAAGAAAAAGCTTAAAAAATAATATGGGGTGAATCCATACCAACTGTGAGAGGTACAGCCACCCTAATTCACTGCAAATAGAACTACATACTACTTTACCTCTATCTTTTTGGTGTATTTATAATATTCTCCTCACATGCAGTGTCATTTCATTAGTAAAAGGCTAGCTGTTAGGGCCAATCATATGAATCAAAAGAGAAAATTAGTGACTTAAAAATTCCTGATTTTGTCTTCTAACAGAGGACGGTTTTCTATTCCTTGGAAATGCTTCTCAAAACTGAAAATAGTGGGAAAAAACCACATGCTTTATTTAAAATGACAATTTCTTATTTCTCAAAGCAGCCATGAAAGAAAGATCCTTGTAACAGGTAACTTCTTAAATTTCTGTAAAATTCTGTAGCTCAGGTTGAGGTGTTCCTTAGCAAAGAAGAGAACACCCTGGACTGAAGACTGCCTGGCTCAACAGGGAGAACCTGGTGTTCTTCCCAGAAGAGTCAAGCAGAAAAAAAACCTCCCCTGGATTTCAAAGTGGAACCACATTAACTGCTCAGTTTTAAACAGAATTGCAGAGCAGCAAGGCTATCAGACAGAGGATGGGAAATACCCTTAGCTTTAGAAATTAAGAGCTTCTTTACTGTACCCAAAACATTTATGTATTATCTTCATGTGTGTCTGAGCTCTGCTGTCAACTGAATAATTCTAAAGCAAAGTGAGATCACATCTATTTTTTCTGTATTACCAACTTATAATTTTATGTGTACCACCTACATTGAGAAATCACCAAAACTACAGAAGCAGTATCTCAAAACCATAGGAAATGTCAGAAGTAAGGTAACCATTGCTCTTCAGTTCAGCTTGCCTGTGAATGTCCATATTGTGCAGCACAGAGGACTTTTTCTGATGACATCTTCCCTTCCTTCAGTTCACCAGATGAATAGTAACTGAGTGAGTTTCCAGTGGTGTTCTACACATGGACTAATGTTTTATTTCTCAAATAGTAGTTGCACCTCAAACATATTTTTAAAAAACATAATAACTCAGTGTCTGAAAACTATTTCAAGGAACTTGTCAGCAGCATACCAGCAACATGAGCTGAGTTTCTTTCTCTCCTTTTGCAGCTGATAGAGGAAAAGTGTCCTCTAAATTGTGTTCTGCTTAGAGAAACAAATTCCTTTGCATTTTGCTTTTTTTTCTCTATTTGAAGAATGTGTGCAATGTGCCATGAAAACTGTGAATGCCCAGCACTTTTCTGTGTTCTTGGCTTTAAACTCAAATCTACACAATAATTGGTATAAGTTGTACAAATTTCTTTTGTGGGTTATATTGCACAGGACAGGGATAAAGGCAGGAATGAATCCTAGCTGTCTGAGCACCACCCTGCACACTGAAGGAGAACCTCCTCCTTGTTTCTCACTGTGCACAGTAGAACTGAAGCTGCAAAAGAGGTAATGATGATGCAGGCAACATCCTCCCTATCAAAGCCCAGCTGACCAGCCTCCTGCTTCCTCCTCCCATCTCCAGGTACTGAGCAGCTATGCCAGGATCTACAGGCAGCTTCTTGCTCAGCTTCTGCTCTGGGATGCTCAGCCCCCTCTGGTTAAGTGGAAAGAACAGTTACAGAGGAAATCTGCTGCTAACCAAGGTTAGAAAAAAAGACAGACTGAAGTAAGTGGGAGCTACAGAAAAATATCAACCTTTAGCATAAAAGGTGCTGAAGAAACCTTTTCAACTTCAAGAAATATTTGGGCGAATTTTCACTAGCAGTGCATGATCCAAAAGGTAATGAGTCTGCCATATAACAAGTCCTTGCTTCAAAATATAACAGAACTAAACAAAACAGGTATTTTCTGTGTGGGCCGTTCATGTCTTCTGAAAGCGTACCAATTTTACATGCAACATGTACTTCCATTCTCATCTTCTTTGTTACAGATTTTGCTGGTGTTTGTCTTAAATGTTTCATCATCACAACCTTACTGCTGATCTCTCTAAACTGGGTCATGCAACACTCCCAAATCAAATGTAATCTGCCTTTGGACTCTGGTAGGAAGAACCTAGAAAATGCACACAGGGCACAAAACAGAGGCAACTGTTTACTTTGCAAGCACCATACAACTGAAGGGCTGAGACACAGACCTATTTAGCAGGCTGTTAATGTCTAAGTCAAAAACCTGAAACTTAAACAGAAACATAATTCACTTTCTGCTTGCAGGTTGTGTGTAGCTATGTTCCACTGATGGGTTTGTTCTACATTTTTCACCGGATGGAGCACTTTCACCAAAATCAACAATGAATACACCTCCCTGCAGAGTACCTTCAGACCTCAGAGCACACCATTTTGTGAGTCACAGGAGATCAATGTGACTCTTTTTCCAACTGCAGATCTCACACAGTGCATTAAGCATGAATGGAACTCAGGCTCCATTACAGATTAATCCTGGCTCTGTGTGAGAAGATGCTAATGTGAATGAGAGTTATTTGTTCAGAGTGCAACAATTCAGATCCAGGATTCCTGACAGGCTCTTTCGGTACCTCAGGCTTAACAAATTAGCACATCCTCATCCTCCTCGCCCCCAAAAAATCACAAATGAGAAAGTATGGTGAAGGCCATGACAGTTTATTTGGGAAAACTGTACCTGTCTCATAATGTTGTATACATATCACAGCTTAATATCCCCATGGACATGTACATTTCGTTAATACTAACCTCCTAGAATACTTCAACTGGACCAAGATCGATTTCTGATCAGGTCTTAATACCATCACACATAATTACTTTGATTGTAGTCTGATCTAATTACCGCAAAATCATTTAACAAAACAGTATCTGGCTTAAGCAACCATAAGCCACGTAACAGCTCAAACCTGGCTCATTGACAGCTCAGGTAATTAAATGACTCAGGAAGTTGGAGCAAAAGTGGGAAGAGCTGTTACAGGAAGTGGCGATTTCTGAATGCAGAATGAAATACCATGAGGAAGATAAAGAGCAAGTCAGCCCTATGATTATGGTCCTTATGTTACAGTCAACATCAATGCTTGCAGCACACATTCAGTAGCCTGCAAATGCCTTCTTTCCTCACTGATTGTCCTTTCTTTTACAAGCAGTGTGATTTTTCCCTCTCCATCATTCTGTATTCGATTATTAGGTGCACTGCCGAACGCAAGTCGTCAATATAGCAATCTGCCAAACACTCTGGGGTGAATCTTAAAACCAAAACCACATCTGTATATAAAGGCTGCTCCAAAAGTAATGCCTCCTGTTTTATTGTGTTAGCCCACGACATCAGAAGTGGATGTTGGTGGTATGGCAGTAGAAGCTGAACCTTCCCAATAATATTCCGTTACATGTTGTTGCCATGTAAAGGATGGCAACACAGGGCAGTGGGACAGAATGGCATCTGACGTGGAAGTGTGGATGATGCAAAGGTGTGTCACTGAATTCTTCATGCAGAAAAAATGGCACCCAGAAATTCATCGGTGGTTGCAGAATGTTTATAGAGCCTAAACAGTGGATGTGAGCATACAGAGGCACTGGGTGGCACATTTCAGCAGTGGCAACAGTGACATCTGGTCATCTCTGTTTGTGTCAATGTATATGAATGCAGCATGAAGGCTCTCATCCTGTCTATTGAAAATGCATGCCAAGCAGTGGTGACCGTGTTGAAATATTGCGTACTGTAGCTTGGAAATTCCTCTATCAAACAGTGTTATTTTGCTCTCTGTATCTGTTGTAGCTTCCATGGAATAGGAGGTATTACTTTCAAAGCAACCAACATGTTTATACATGTGAAACAGAGGTGTGGGGTTAAAGCTACAGAGCCCAACATGATCAAGTGAAATAACTGGACATTTCTTCTGCATAGGTGAAGAATGATTTGTACTTTAAGGTAACTATTGCTTAACTTTGTTTTCCAGGATTTTGTTTCTTTATTCTATCTGTGATAAGGAAAGAAGAGAAGGGAAGAGAAGGGAAGAGAAAAGAGAGAGAGAGGAGAGGAGAAGAGAGGGGAGGGGAGGGCAGGGTAGGGCAGGGCAGGGCAGGGCA